>NC_083113.1:22117790-22473250 GCF_949774975.1 Lagenorhynchus albirostris | reverse complement strand
GATACCTTGGTTCTCATGTCTCCTAAGCATACACAGAAGCTTCCCAATCACTGTTACAAAGAGAACAAAGAGAAAGACATAAATCTATCCTGAGCTGATGAGACAGAGAGGAAGAACAAAGAATTTGGGCTCCAGAGTGTCTACTACTGTAATAGCAATGGACTGCTTTTGTTGAGTGCTAACTGTATCCGGGTGTGGCTCTTATCTCTTTACACATTACACATACTAACTCATTTACAAATGAAGTATCAGAGGCTTAGAAAGGTCAAGTGGCTTGCCTAAACTCACACAGCTGGTCAACATTGGAGCCAGAATTCTAGCTTTAGTCCTGTATTGCAAAGCAATTTTTTATTGCCTCAACAGACAAGGTGCAAATTAACTAGAATTAAGCTGAGTGGTTTGATTTTTGCTCTTTACAAAGATTTATTTGAAAGCCAAACTTGTGTTAGACCTCTGATAGGAGCTAGAGGAAATGCAGATAATGAGGAGAAAAGAGAATTACATGGCAGACTAGGGTAGTGAATGATAGCTCCCGCTTATGTCAGACAGATGCACGGTTTTGTTCTGCCTCACTGAGAAAAGTTACTTAAACTCCTTGACCATAAGTTTTCTCATCTTTAAAATGGGAATAAAATAGTACCTACCTCAGAGTTGTGAGATATCTTAGGCTAGTCCATACATATTTCCTGGAACAAGCCAGGCACCTGGGGGTCAGTAAAGCTCATTAATGAGATCCTCAATCATCATGAATAAATGTTAGTGGTTAGTGATGATGACTAAAGAAAATGCTGCTGCTGATGGTAATGATGGTGATGCTGCTGATAAAAAACAGTGGGGATGTTATTATTGCTACTGTTACTGCTGCTGCTGCTGATGTGATAATAGTGATAAAGCAAAAGAATACAGTCCTGACAGGTCAGGAGCTGGCCATCCATGTCAGTGGTTCCTAGCTGAAGGCAAGTTTTCCCAGGGGATATTTGGTTGGCATAACTGTGAAGGGAGTGTGGATGCTACTGGCATCTAGGGGGTGGGGTCAGGCATACTGTTAAATACCCTGCAATGCACAGGACAGTCCCCAGAATAAAGAATTATCAGGCTAAAGGAAGACATATAAATGGCCACCACATATACAAAAAGGTATTCAACATCACTAATCAACAGGGAAATGCAGGTCGAATCCACAAGGAACTATCAACTCACAACTGTTAGGGTGGCTATTATCACAAAACAAAAGATAAGTAAGTGTTGGTAAGGATGTGGAGAAATTAGAACCCTTGTACACAGTTGGTGGGAATATAGAATGGTGAAACCATTCTGGAAAACAATATGGTGTTCCTCAAAAAACTAAAAATAGAACTATTATATGATCCAGCAATCCCACTTTTGGGTAAACAGCCAAAAGAAATGAAGTTAGGATCTTGAAGAGATATTATCACCTCATGTTTATGACAACATTTTTCATAATAGCCAAGATATGGGAACAACACAAATGCCCATCAATAGATAAATGGATAAAGAAAATGTGGTATAGACACACAATGGAATATTATTCAGCCTTCAAAAAAGGAAATCCCACCATCTGCGGCAACGTTGTTAACCTAAAGAATATTATGCTAAGTGAAATAAGCCAGTCACAGACAGACAAATACTGCATGATTCTACCTACATGAGGCATCTAAAGTAGTCAGACTCAGAGAAGCAAAGAATAGAATGGTGGCTGCCAGGGGCTGAAGGGAGATGGAAATGGAGAGATGTCACTCAATAGGTTTAAAATTTCAGTTTTTCAAGATGAATAAGTTCTAGACATCTGCTGCACAACATGGCACCTATAGCTAACAGTATAGTATTGTGTACACTAAAATATGTTAAGAGGAGAGATATCATGTTAAGTGTACTTATCACACCAAAAAAAAATTACAAAAGAACAGAAGGAAAGTTTTGGAGTTAATAAATATGTTGTATCTTGACTGTGGTGATGGTATTGTGGATATAAGCATATGTCCAAACTCATCAAGATGATAGATTAATACCACTACACACCTATTAAATGGCCAAAATCTAGAACATTGACAACACTAAATGCTGGCAAGGATGTGGAGCAGCAGAAGCTCAATTATTGTTGGTAGATATACAAAATGGAAGACAATTTGGTAATTTCTTATAAAACTAAACATACTCTTACCATGTGATGCCAGTGGCACTTCCTGGTACTTATGCAAAGGAGTTGAAAACTTGTGTCTGCAGAAAAATCTGCTCACAGATACTTATAGCAGTTTAATTCATAATTGCCCCAAACTGGACATAACCAAGATTTCCTTCAGCAGGTGAATGGATAAATAGACAGAGGTACATCCAGACTATGGAATAAAATAAAGCACTAAAAAGAAATGCATTATCAAGCCATGAAAAGGCATAGAGAAAACTTAAATGAATATTACTTAGTGAAAGATGCCAATCTGAAAAGGTTGTGATTCTAAGTATATGACATTCTGGAAAAGCCAAATTACGGAGACAATTAAAAGACCAGGAGTTGCCAGGGGTTGGGGATGGGAGGAGAGGAATGAATAGGTAGAACACAGAGGATTTTTATGGCAGTGAAAATACTCTACATGATATTATGATGATGGATACATATACATTTGTCCAAACCCACAGAATGTAGAACACCAAGAGTGAACCCTAAGATAAACTATGGCCTTCAGGTGATAACAATGTGTCACTGTAGGTTTATCAGTTGTAACAAATGTGCTACTCTGATGGGGTGTATTAATAATGGGGGAGGCTACACATGTGTGAGAGCAGGGGATATATAGGAAATCTCTGTATCTTCCTCTCAATTTTGCTGTGAACCTAAAAATGCTCAAGTCTTTTTAGAAAAAGGTATATATCAAATATGTGTAATGTGCAATTTTTGGTTAAAAAAATGAATTATCTAGCCTAAAATGTAAATACTGTTGAGAAACGCTGGTCTAGGAAGATGGGAAATCTAACTACTAGAAGTTAGACGGAAACTTCTATTGACTGACTACTTGACACAACCCATTCAATTGCTGTCTTGAATTGTATAGGAATCTGCACAAAAATGTAGGAGGAGAGACCCTGAAGATTGGGAAGGCTATAGTGAAGCCTCTCGTGTGGGTCAGGACCAAAGACTGCAATGCACAGGACAGTCTCCCACAGGACAGCCTGGTGGAGCTGTGTTTCTGGCCCCTCCAAGTCCCCAGTTGGAAACTGTATACTGGTTGTGGTGATGAGCAACAGGGCAATTGGCAGGAGCAATGTCTTTCACTGAGGCTCTGATGCTATGATGGGATGTACTAGACAAGAGGATGAGAAGGGGAGAGAGGAGGAGAGTCACCAATAAATGATCAGCTCTTCATCACTGATGAGGAGCTACTTCACTCAGCCCCAGCACTTTCAGGCAAACCCATGATTGAACCTGCGCAATTGTATGTATGTATGGCCCTGTTTATCTCCCATTAGCAGAGGGAGAGACACCACAGATATTGTGAATTGGACTGATGAACTGGTTGGATATTCGGCAGGCTAGCTTCCTCTTTCCATCACCATAGCTGGCTCCAAATTCCAGACTAAGAGTTGAAAGTCCCAGGAGATGGGACTGGTTGTGGGTGAGAGTGTAGGGAAAATAAGATTCACTGGGAAAGTCCTGTTGTTTTCCTCAACATGAGGCCAGGTATTTGCAGGAGGTTTGACTGAAGTGGTCTTGCTTCAGGGCAGGGGTCAAAAGTCTCACCAAGTTCCAAATGCCTCCAGCAAAGAGAAAGTGCTCAACTTCGTGATAAAAACATCCTTGTCTTTTTTTTTTAATTGAAGCATAGTTGATTTGCAATACTATATTATTTCAGGTATACAACATAGTGATACAATATTTTACAGACTGTGTTACAAAATGTTGGTTATATTCCCTGTGCTGTACAATATATCCTTGTTGCTTATTTATTTTATATACAATAGTTTGTATCTCTTGATTTCCTACCCCTATCTTGCCCCTCCCCACTTCCATCTTCCCACTGGGAACAACTAATTTTTTTCTCTATACCTGTGAGTCTGTTTCTGTTGTGTAACATTCATTTATTTGTTTTATTTTTTAGATTCCACATATAAGTGATAACATAGAGTATTTGTGTTTCTCTGTCTGACTCATTCCACTAGCGTAATACATGCTAGGCCCATCTACTTTGTTGCAAATGACAGCATTGTGTATGGATATATATATCTCTCTCACATCTTCTTTATCGATTCATCTACTGATGGACACTTAGGTTGTTTCCATATCTTGGCTATTTTAAATAATGCTGCTATGAACATGGGGGTGCATGTATCTTTTTGAATTATGTTGATGAAGGAAATTGAAGATGATGCAAAGAAATGGAAAGATATCTTGTGTTCATGGATTGGAAGAATTAATATTTTTGAAATGTCCATACTACCCAATGCAAGCTACAGATTTAATGCAATCCCTATAAAATACATATCAAAAGACACATGACTGGGCTTCCCTGGTGGCGCAGTGGTTGAGAGTCTGCCTGCCGATGCAGGGGACACGGGTTCGTGCCCCGGTCCGGGAAGATCCCACATGCTGTGGAGTGGCTGGGCCCGTGAGCCATGGCCGCTGAGCCTGCGCGTCTGGAGCCTGTGCTCTGCAGCAGGAGAGGCCACAACAGTGAGAGGCCCGCGTACCACCAAAAAAAAAAAAAAAAAAAAAAAAAAAAGACACATGACATTTTTCACCAAACCAGAACAAATAATTCTAAAATATACATAGAACCAAAAACACCCTGAATTGCCAAAGCAATCTTGAGAAAAAAGAACAAAATAGAGTAGTAGTCATGCTCCTTGACTTCAGGCTATACTACAAAGCTTCAACAATCAAAACAGCATGGTATTGGCACAAAAATGGACACATAGATTAATGGAACAGAATAGAAAGCCCAGAAATAAACCCATGCACCTACAACCAATTAATCTATGACAAAGAAAGGCAAGAATATATAATGGAGAAGACACTCTCTTTAATATGTGGTGCTGGGACAACTAGATAGCCACATGTAAAAGAATGAAATTAGAACATTTTCTCACACCAAATACAAACTCAAACTCAAACTCAAAATAGATTAAAGATCTGAATGTAAGATCTGAAACCATAAAAATGCTAGAAGAGAACAGAGGCAGAACACTCTTTGACATAAATCATAGCAATATTTTTTTTGGATATGTCTCCTAAGGCAAAAGAAACCAAAGCAAAAATAAACAAATGGGGCCTAATTAAACTTAAAAGCTTTTGCACAACAAAGGAAATCAATGATAAAATGAAAAGACAGCCTACTGAATGGGAGAAAATACTTGAAAATGATAAGACAGATAAGGGATTAATATTCAAAATATATAAACAGCTCATACAACTTAATATAGTTTTTAAACATCTTTATTGGAGTATAATTGCTTTACAATGCTGTGTTAGTTTCTGCTTTATAACAAAGTGAATCAGCTACACATATACACATATACCAATAACTCCTCCCTCTTGTGTCTCCCTCCCACCCCCCCACCCCACCCATCTAGGTGATCACAAAGTACCGAGCTGATCTCCCTGTGCTATGTGGCTGCTTCCCACAAGCTATCTATTTTACATGTGCTAGCATTTATAAGTCCATGCCACTCTCTCACTTCATCCCAGCTTACCACTCCCACTCCCTATGTCCTCAAGTCCATTCTCTACATTTGCATCTTTATTCTTGTCCTGCCCCTGGGTTCTTCAGAGACATTTTTTTCTTTTAGATTCCATAAATATGTGTTAGCATATGGTATTAGTTTTTCTCTTTCTGACTTACTTCACTCTGTATGACAGACTCTGGGTCCATCCACCTCATTACAAATAACTCAACTTCGTTTCTTTTTATGGCTGAGTAATATTGCATTGTATATAGGTGCCACATCTTCTTTATCTACTCATCTGTCAGTGGACACTTAGGTTGCTTCCATGTCCTGGCTATTGTAAATAGACCTTTGATGAACACTGTGGTACATGACTCTTTTTGAATTATGGTTTTCTCAGGGTATATGCTCAGTAGTGGGATTGCTGGCTCGTATGGTAGTTCTATTTTTAGTTTTTTAAGGAAACTCCATAATGTTCTCCATAGTGGCTGTATCAGTTTACATTCCCACCAACACTGCAAGAGGGTTCCCTTTTCTCCACACCCTCTCCAGCATTTATTTTTTGTAGAATTTTTGATGATGGCCATTCTGACTGGTGTGAGGTGATACTTCATTGTAGTTTTGATTTGCATTTCTCTAATGATTAGTGATGTTAAGCATTCTTTCATGAGTTTCTTGGCAATCTGTATATCTTCTTTGGAGAAATGTCTTATTAGGTCTTCTACCCATTTTTGGATTGGGTGGTTTGTTTTTTTGATATTGAGCTGCATGAGCTAGTTGTAAATTTTGAAGATTAATCCTTTGTTAGTTGCTTCATTTGCAAATATTTTCTCCCATTCTGAGGGTTGTCTTTTTGTCTTGTTTATGGTTTCCTTGCTGTGCAAAAGCTTTTATGTTTCATTAGGTTCCATTTGTTTATTTTTGTTTTTATTTCCATTTCTCTAGGAGGTGGGTCAAAAAAGGGTCTTGCTGTGATTTGTGTCATAGAGTGTTCTGCCTATGTTTTCCTCTAAGAATTTTGTAGTGTCTGGCCTTACATTTAGGTCTTTAATCCACCTTGAATTTGTTTTTGTGTATGGTGTTAGGGAGTCTTCTAATTTCATTCTTTTACATGTAGCTGTCCAGTTTTCCCAGCACCACATATTGAAGAGGCTATCTTTTCTCCATTGTATATTCTTGCCTCCTTTATCAAAATTAAGGAGACCATATGTATGTGGGTTTATCTCTGGGGTTTGTATCCTGTTCCATTGATCTATATTTCTGTTTTTCTGCTGGTACCATACTGTCTTGGTTACTGTAGCTTTGTAGTATAGTCTGAACTCAGGGAGCCTGATTCCTCCAGCTCCGTTTTTCTATCTCAAGATTGCTTTGGCTATCCGGGGTCTTTTGTGTTTCCAAACAATTTTTAATATTTTTTGTTCTAGCTTTGTGAAAAATGCCATTGGTAGTTTGATAGGGATTGCATTGAATCTGTAGATTGCTTTGGGTAGTATAGTCATTTTCACAATGTTGATTCTTCCAATCCAAGAACATGGTATATCTCTCCATCTGTTTGTATCATCTTTAATTTCTTTCTTCAGTGTCTTATAGTTTTCTGCATACAGGTCTTTTGTCTCCTTAGGTAGGTTTATTCCTAGGTATTTTAGTCTTTTTGTTTCAGTGGCACATAGGAGTGTTTCTTTAATTTCGATTTCAGATTTTTCATCATTAGTGTATAGGAATGCAAGAGATTTCTGTGCATTAATTTTGTGTGCTGCTACTTTAACAAATTCATTGATTATCTCTGGTAGTTTTCTGGTAGCATCTTTAGGATTCTCTATGTATAGTATCATGTCATCTGCAAACAGTGACAGCTTTACTTTGTCTTTTCAGATTTGGATTCCTTTTATTTCTTTTTCTTCCCTGATTGCTGTGGCTAAAACTTCCAAAACTATGTTGAATAATAGTGGTGAGAATAGACAACCTTGTCTTGTTCCTGATGTTAGTGGAAATGGTTTCAGTTTTTCACCACTGAGAACAATGTTGGCTATGGGCTTGTCACATATGACCTTTATTATGTTGAGGTAAGTTCCCTCTAAATCCTTTCTGGTGGGTTTTCATCATAAATGGGTGTTGAATTTTGTCAAAAGCTTTTCCTGCATCTATTGAAAAGATCATATGGTTTTTCTCCTTCAATTTGTTACTATGGTTTATCACATTGATTGATTGGAGTATATTAAAGAATCCTTGCATTCCTGGGAAAACCCCACGTGATCATGGTGTATGATCCTTTTAATGCGCTGTTAGATTCTGTTTGCTAGTATTTTGTTCAGGATATTTGAATCTATGTTCACCAGTGATATTGGCCTGTAGTTTTCTTTCTTTGTGAAATCTTTGTCTGGTTTTGGTATCAGGGTGATGGTGGCCTTGTAGAATGAGTTTGGGAGTGTTCCTCCCTTTGCTATATTTTGGAAGAGTTTGAGAGGATAGGTGTTAGCTCTTCTTTAAATGTTTGATAGAATTCGTCTGTGAAGCCATAAGGTCCTGGGCTTTGGTTTGTTCGAAGACTTTTAATCACAGTCTCAATTTCAGTGCCTGTGATTGGTCTGTTTATATTTTCTGTTTCTTCCTGATTCAGTCACGGAAGGTTGTGCTTTTCTAATAATTTGTGCATTTATTCCAGGTCATCTATTTTATTGGCATATAGTTGCTTGTAGTATTCTCTCATGATCCTTTGTATTTCTGCAGTGTCAGTTGTTACTTCTCATGTTTCATTTCTAATTCTATTGATTTGAGTCTTCTCCCTTTTTTTCTTGATGAGTCTGGCTAATGGTTTATCAATTTTGTTTATCTTCTCAAAGAAGCAGCTTTTACTTTCATTGGTCTTTGATATTGTTTCCTTCACTTCTTTTTCATTTATTTCTGATCTGATCTTTATGATTTTTTCCCTCTGCTAACTTTGGGTTTTTGTTGTTGTTGTTGTTGTTGTTGTTTTTCTCTAATTGCTTTAGGTATAAGGTTAGGTTGTTTATTTGAGATGTTTCTTGTTTCTTGTGGTAGGATTGTATTGCTATAAACGTCCTTCTTAGGACTGCTTTTGCTGCATCCCATAGGTTTTCGGTTGTCATGTTTTCATTGTTATTTGTTTCTAGGTATTTTTTGATTTCCTCTTTGATTTCTTTGGTGATCTCTTGGTTATTAAGTAGTGTATTGTTTAGCCTCCATGTGCCTGTATTTTTTACAGATTTTTTCCTGTAACTGATATCTAGTCTCACAGTGTTGTGGTCAGAAAACATACTTGATACTATTTCAATTTCCTAAATTTACCAAGGCTTAATTTGTGACTCAAGATATGATCTCTCCTGGAGAATGTTCTATGAGCACTTGAGAAGAAAGTGTATTCTGGGTTTTTTTGGATGGAATGTCCTATAAATATCAATTAAATCCCTCTTGTTTAATATATCATTTAAAGTTTGTTCTTCCTTATTGATTTTCATTTTGGATGATCTGTGCATTGGTGAAACTGTGTTGTTAAAGTCCCCTACTATGATTGTGTTACTGTCAATTTCCCCTTTTATGGCTGTTAACATTTGCCTTATACATTGAGGTGCTCCTATGTTGGGTGCATAAATATTTACAATTGTTATATCTTCTTCTTGGATTGATCCCTTGATCATTATGTAGTGTCCTTCTTTGTCTCTTGCAATAGTCTTTATTTTAAATTCTATTTTGTCTGATATGAGAATTGCTACGCCAGCTTTCTTTTGATTCCTATTTGCATGGAATATCTTTTTCCATCCCCTCACTTTCAGTCTGTATGTGTCCCTAGGTCTGAAGTGGGTCTCTTGTAGACAGCATATATACAGGTCTTGTTTTTGTATCCATTCAGCCAGTCTATGTCCTTTGGTGGGGGCATTTAATCCATTTACATTTAAGGTAGTTATCCACATGTATGATCCTGTTACCATTTTCTTAATTGTTTTGGGTTTGTTATTGTAGGTCTTTTCCTTCTCTTGTGTTTCCTTCCTAGAGAAGTTCCTTTAGCATTTGTTGTAAACCTGGTTTGGTGGTGCTGAATTCTTCTAGCTTTTGCTTGTCTGTAAAGGTTTTAATTTCTCTGTCGAATATGAATGAGATCCTTGCAGGGTAGAGTAATCTTGATTGTAGGTTTTTCCCTTTCATCACTTTAAATATGTCCTGCCACTCCCTTGTGGCTTGCAGTGTTTCTGCTGAAAGATCAGCTGTTAACATTATGGGGATTCCCTTGTATGTTATTTGTTGTTTTTCCCTTGCTGCTTTTAATATTTATTCTTTGTATTTAATTTTTGAATGTTTGATTAATATATGTCTTGGCATGTTTCTCCCTGGATTTATCCTGTATGGGACTCTCTGCACTTCCTGGACTTGATTGACTGTTTCCTTTCCCATATTAGGGAAGTTTTCAACTACAATGTCTTCAAATATTTTCTCAGTCCCTTTCTTTTTCTCTTCTTCTTCTGGGACCTCTATAATTTGAATGTTGGTGCATTTAATGTTGTCCCAGAGATCTCTAAGACTGTCCTTATTTTTTATTTTGTTTGTTAGTTTTTTATTTATTTTTGTTTGTTTTGTTTTGATTTTGCTATACAGCAGGTTCTTATTAGTTATCTATTTTATACATATTAGTGTATATATGTCAATCCCAATCTCCTAATTCATCCCACTCCCACCCCCTCCCTTGACTTTCCCCCCTTGGTGTCCTTACGTTTGTTCTGTACATCTATGTCTCTATTTCTGCCTTGTGGACCAGTTCATCTGTACCATTTCCCTAGATTCCAAATACATGCATTAATATACTATATCTGTTTTTCTCTTTCTGACTTTCTTCACTCTGTATGTGAGTCTCTAGTTCATCCACGTCTTTATAAATGATGCAATTTTGTTCCTTTTTTTGGCTGAGTAATATTCCATTGTATATATGTACCACATCTTCTTTAACCATTCGTCTGTCAGTGGACATTTAGGTTGTTTTCATGTTTTGTAAATAGTGCTGAAATGAACATTTGGGTGCATGTGTGTTTTTAAATTATGGTTTTCTCTGGGTGCATGCCCAGTAGTGGGATTGCTGGGTCAGATGGTAATTCTGTTTTTCATTTTTTAAGGAACCTCCATATTGTTCTCCATAGTAGCTATATCTATTTACATTTACACCAACAGGGCAAGAGGTTTCCCTTTTCTCCACACCCTCTCCAGCATTTATTGTCTTTAGATTTTCTGATGATGCCCATTCTAACTGTGTGAGGTGATACCTCATTGTAATTTTGATTTGCATTTCTCTAATATTAGTGATGTTGAGCAGCTTTTCATATGCCTCTTGGGCATCTATATGTCTTCTGTGGAGAAATGTCTATTTAGGTCTTCTGCCCATTTTTTGATTGGGTTGTTTATTTTTTTATATTGAGCTGCATGAGCTGTTTAGGTAATTTGTAGATTAATCATTTGTCCATTTATTTGTTTGTAAATATTTTCTCCTGTTCTGAAGGTTGTTTTTCTGTCTTTTTTATAGTTTCCTGTGCTGTGCAAAAGCTTTTAAGTTTCATTAGGGCCCATTTTTAAATTTTTGTTTTTATTTCCATTATTCTAGGAGGTGATTCAGAAAAGACCTTGCTGTGATTTATGTCAAAGGGTGCTCTTCCTATGTTTTCCTCTAACAGTTTTATAGTGTCCAGTCTTACATTTAGGTCTTTAATCTACTTTGTGTTTATTTTTGTGTATGGTGTTAGGAAGTGTTCTAATATCATTCTTTTACATGTAGCTGTCCAGTTTTCCCAGCTCCACTTATTGGAGAAACTGTTTTTTCTCCACTGTATATCCTTGTCTCCTTTGTCATAGATTAGTTGACCATAGATGCAGGGGTTTATCTCTGTGCTTTCTATCCTGTTTCATTGATCTATATTTCTGTTTTTCTGACAGTACCATATTGTCTTGATTAGTGTGGCTTTGTAGTGTAGTCTGAAGTCAGGCAGTCTGATTCCTCCAGCTCTGTTTTTGGTTTTTTTTTTTTCCCCTCAAGATTGCTTTGGGTATTCAGGGTCTTTTTTGTCTCTATGCAAGTTTTAAGATTTTTTTGTTCTAGTTCTGTAAAAAATGCCATTGGTAATTTGATAGGAATTACATTGAATCTTTAGATTATTTTGTGTAGTATAGTCATTTTCACAATATTGATTCTTCCAATCCAAGAACATGGTATATCTCTCCATCTGTCTGTGCCATCTTTGAATTCCTTCATCAGTGTCTTATAGTTTTCTGAGTACAGGTCTTTTACCTCCATAGGTAGTTTTATTCCTAGGTATTTTATTCTTTTTGTTGCAATGGTGAATGGGATTGTTTCCTGAATTTCTCTTTCTGGACTTTTGTTATTAGTGTATAGGAATGAAAGAGATTTCTGTGCATTAGTTCTATGTCCTGGAAATTTACCAAATTCACTGATTAGCACTACTAGTTTTCTGGTGGCATCTTTAGGATTTTCTGTGCTTTGTGGACTTGACTATTTCCTTTCCCATATTAGGGACATTTTCATCTATAATCTCTTCAAATATTTTCTCAGTCCCTTTTTTTTTCTCTTCTTCTTCTGGGACTCCTATAATTTGAATGTTGGTGCATTAATTTTGTCCCAGAAGTCTCTAAGACTGTCCTCAATTCTTTTCATTCTGCTCTGCAGTAATTATTTCCACTATTTTATTTTCCAGGTCACTTATCTGCTCTTCTGTCTCAGTTATTCTGCTATTGATTCCTTCTAGAGAATTTTAAATTTCATTTATTGTGTTGTTCATCACTGTTTGTTTACTCTTTAGTTCTTCTAGGCCCTTGTTACATGTTTCTGGTATTTTCTCCATTCTATTTCCAAGATTTTGGATCATCTTTACTATCACTACTCTGAATTCTCTTTCAGGCAGACTTCCTATTTCCTCTTCATTTGTTTGGTCTGGTGGGTTTTTACCTTGCTCTTTCATCTGTTGTGTGTTTCTTTGTCATCTCATTTTGCTTAACTTACTGTTTTGGGGGTCTCCTTTTTGCAAGCTGCATGTTCATAGTTCCTGTTGTTTTTGGTGTCTACCCCCAGGGGCTAAGGTTGGTTCACTTGGCTGTGTAGGCTTCCTGGTGGAGGGGACTGGTGCCTGTGTTCTGGTGGATGAGGCTGGATCTTGTCTTTCTGGAGGGCAGGACTGCATCTTGTGGTGTGTTTTGTGGTGTCTCTGACCTTATTATGATTTTAGGCAACCTCTCTGCTAATGGGTGGGGTTGTGTTCCTGTCTTGCTAGTTGTTTGGCATAGGGTGTTCAGCACTGTAGCTTGCTGGTCATTGAGTGGAGGTGGGTCTTAGCATTGAGATGGAGATCTCTGGGAGAGCTTTTGCTGTTTGATATTATGTGGAGCCGTGAGGTTTTTGGTGGACCAATGTCCTGAACTCAGCTCTCCCACCTCAGAGGCACAGGCCTGACACCCAGCCAGAGCATCAAGACCCTGTCAGCCACATGGCTTAGAAGAAAAGGGAGAAAAAAAGAAAGAATAAAATAAAGTTAATAAAATAAAAAAATTATTAAAAATTCAAAAGTAATAAAAAAAGAAAAAAGAAAGAAAGAAGAGAGCCATGAAATAAAAAAATTAGACCAATGATAACAAGTACTAAAAAGTATACTAAAAAAAAAAGATGCGTACAAAGAGAACCCTAGGACAAATGGTAAAAACAAAGCTATACAGAAAAAATCACACAAAGAAGCATACACATACACACTCAGAAAAGAGAAAAATGAGAAAAAATGTATCTATATATATATATAAAAAGGAGGAAGACCAACAAAATCAATAAACAAATCTACCAATGATAATAAACTCTAAATACTAAATTAAGATAAACATAAAGCCAGGAGAAAAGATGTTCAACATTGCTAATCATCAGAGAAATGCAAATGAAAGCCAGAATGAGATATCACCTCACACCTATCAGAAAGGCTAACATCAAAAATCTATAAATAACAAATGTTGGCGAGGATGTGGAGAAAAAGGAGCCCTTGTGTACCATTGGTGGGAATGTAAATTGGTGCAGCCACAGTGGAAAACAGTATGGATGTTCCTCAAAGAACTAAGAATAGAACTACCATATGATCTAGCAATTTCACTCCTGAGTATATACCTGAAGAAAACAAAAACTTCTCTTTTTTTGTCTTTTGGGATTCTCTTAGCGGCCCTGTGTGTTTTCTGTTGCAGAAGCAGAAACAGTTTCCTTTAAACATGAGGTGTTGTGGATTCTCTTCTGCCCAAAATCACTGTGTGACATTATAGAAGTCACATCTTACAGTTTTGAGCCCTCTGATGCTAAATACAGATGATAAAGCCTATGTTTCTGGAGTGGTTTTTTTATGAGCACAAATGAAGATGAATGTTGAAAACATGATGGAAAACTAAGCCATGAAAGAAAGCTATCTGCATAACTCAGCAGAAGGAGAGCAATTTCCAGACATGATCTGATTCCTAGTCACTGTTGGGGTCACAGTGCCTCACACTGAGCCAACACAGTAAAGAAAAAGGAAAACTCATGCAAATGTGTAATTTACCATCCCCAGCTGCCTCTCTAGCAAGGTGAATTGTGTCATGGAGGACATTTTCCTGAGTAAGTGATAGATAATGGAGACACAGGAGTGGAGAGGCTGCAATAGAGCTGGATTGCTGTATAGGAGAAAGAGAAAGAAATTAAAGATAAGGTAGTAGAGAACAGAGGAATGGGGGTGGGGCCAGGGGAAATTTAGTGGCTGGAAGGTTCATAGCATGAAGGGAGAAATGATGGAGGCTACAATGTCTGCAGGGTGGGTTATGAAGTTGTCTGATATGTGGTACGTGACGTTCTTCTGGGTCTCTTTGTGAAACTTTCAGTAACACATGAATTGCTACTCTTTTATGAAGGGGGCTTCATTTGGGAGCTTCAAAGTTGGCCTGAATTTAGATCTAAGCTTGCCTGTGGGAGACCTGTCACATTCACGCTGCATTGCATGAGAACACTCCTTTATTTGAATGGCTGGTCTGGGATTCTACATGTCCTGACTCAAGTCCATAGTCTGACACAGCCAGGTATGAAGCTGTACTCTACAATTGATCCAAATCTCCTTTACATTATTTACTCTAATTTCCCTCTAATTGTATCAACATTATACATTGGAAGAAGATGGGGCAGAGTAGAGGGGAGGCTGGAGAGAGGACAGAAAATCTATATCAGGTTTTCCTTTTAACCAAAACCTATTAGGTATTCAGCAGAAATTTTGAGTCTAGTGTTTGGCATAGTTTAGTAGTGTACATTAATGACTATAATTTTCCCATATAGTCAAAATACTAAGAAAATGAAGAGTATTTCATGTACCTCAACACAAAATAATAACCAGGGCAGACTTGCAAATAATGGTGAAGAATGAAGAGCTAACAGTTTGTTGTTAACTCCAGATACAGGCATATAGCACTCCACAGTTTAAAAAGTTTTTTTTAATATATGTTATGTCTTTTAATCTTCACAATATCACTATGTGGTTGATAATGTTGTTCTCACTGTGTGGACACTGAAACTGAAGCCAGAGAGGTTAGGAAATGGTTCATGTCCAAGGATAAAATTCAGATTTCTAAAGTTCATTTTTAAAAAAAGTAATATTTGGGGTTGGGTGAAATGGAATGGAGGATGGGAGGGCAGTCAGTTAGCCCAACAGATCCACAAGACCCTCTCATTTCCCTTTCTTATTCATTTTCATTTCAGGGGACATTTCTAGATGGTTCTTGCCCATCTCTCTCTAAGTCTTCCTATGGAGGGATGGGGGAATTGCTGGCTGTCCACCAAAGTTCTAGCTTTCCCTTTCATTTCATAGAGTTGTTTCTGGGAATTGACTGCACAGAGAGCGGACATATTTCCCAGTCTCCCTTATACCTAGGTTAAGTCATATGGTGAGATCTCACCAATGGAATGGAAGAAGAAATAATGAATATCATGACAGCAACAGGTATACAAGAAGTGTGTGTGTCTGCTCCATGTTTTCTCTTCCCTTCCCTCTGAGGGGATGGTGAGGATTCTGAGACTCTTGAGGATATTAGACTGTTAGGTGGATGAGACATAAAGTTCTATTTTCGTTGAGTCCCAGGAGGTAGGGATTTACTTGTGAAAGCAGCAAGTGCTACCCTAAATAAATAGGTGGTCCCATACCTTGCTATGGAATATAGGAATAATTGGTACCTATTGTTTTGGGTTTCCCACCAAACTGAAACAGAATGAATACCATTTTGAAAAACAAACCCCAATTTCTGACATAGCAGAAGGCTCTAGAGGAAGTGGGAACTCTCTTTTGGGAAGATAAAGGAAAAATGTCATTCCAAAATCAGTAGATATAGAAACTTGAAAAAGAACAGGCCAAAATAAAAATACTATTTACCTGAAGAAATGTCTGATGAATGGCTAAGCAAGTTGTCCTCCCTAACACACATTTAGCAAAGGAGTTTATATCAAGATATTGAGTTATCTGTTTATAAGTGGCAGCCAGCCCCTCTGTATAGAGTCCTCTTTTCCCTCTTTTGTGGGCCTGTACGTTGAGCTTAGTACAGCCTGTAGGCCTGTCCACTCCCATCCCTCCAGGTAAATCCTATCAGTGGACAAACACTACCCATCTACCCAGAGCTCACAATCAGCCTTGTTCAGGAGAAAGGTCAGAAATAATACAGAAAACCCATAGTTTTTCTATTTATAAATAGTTTTACACAATTAAGAATCACCAGCTACTCATGGGTAAACAGCAGCACAGAAAAGAGACCAATATGTACAGAGGTTCCAGCTCACACTTACTGAGCACTTTGTGTCAGGCATTTTCCTAAAATGTAACTCTCACATCCACTCTTTGAGGAGACTTGCCTCAGGTCAAAGACTAGTAAATATATGATACATACCCAGATTCTTAATCACTGAAGTTCTCGTCTCTCATAATCAACTAAACATGTGGCCCTTGAGGGAACAGAGCAAATTCAGGGGAAGGAGAATTAGGCCTTAAGTGTTCTCAAAACACCAAAAACAAAACAAACAAAAAAGGAAATATGCAAGATGCTGGATGTATAAGTTAACTTGATTTTGGTAATCATTTCACAATATATACAAATATCAAACCATCACATTGTACATCTTAAATACACACAGTTTTTGTCAACTGTACCTCAGTAAAGGTGAAAAAATAAAAAGACTTTAAATAATTTCCTTAGAGAAATTCAACATGTCACATCTATTAAAAAAAAGAACAAGTTGCTATATAAAAGAAATAAAAACAAGAATTGGGAACTAAAAATATGATAGCAAAAATAAATATGTAATTAAAAGTCTAAAAAGCCAACAAATATCCCAAAATATAAAGCAAAAAGTGAAAAGGAAAAGAAAGTTTAAGAAGCCTAGAGAATCTATCCATCTAAAGGATAACATCTATCTAATAAATGTTCTAGAAAGAGAGAACTGTTGAGGTGGTAAGAGAAAATATAAAAGAAAAAAGAGAAAACTGTTTCCTAGAACTGAAGGATATCTGGAGTTTTCAGATTTAAAGTGTCCATTGACTTCTTGGTAACATGAATACAAAATGCTTTACGTATAAATTTATCCTCATGAAATTTCAAAACTCCTTCAAGAAAAGTTTATCAAAACTGCCAGAAATGAACCAAGAACTGCAGATTGGCACAAATGGTTCATTGGAACTACTAGGCAGAAAAGACGGCAGAGGCATAATGCCTGGTGCCCCTCAAAGGCCAACATTATGGGTTACCTTGCTTCTGTCTTTTTAGTTGTGTTTTAACTCTGAGAGGTACCAGCAGGAGATTGAAGAGGAAAAGGAGACTGAATTCAAAATATTTAGCCCTTAGTGTGTTCCCTGCCAGATAACTGTGCATTGGCTGTGTCTCCTCTTGAGACCACAGCTCCTTCAGGAAGCCTTCTCCTTTCAGCTATTCTCTCTTTGGGCCTGGAGTGGAAATAGTTTCCTGCTCTTGCTGGCTCTCGGGTACTCCAACCAATCCTATTGGTTTTCCTAAATATTGCCCACATCTTGTGATGATCTTTTTACTCAGGTTTCCTCAGTTACATGGTTTAGGTGGACCACCTGTTTTTAGCAAAGTAGATAAATACTAGTAGAGAGTATAGAATTTCAAACATAGAAATTAATACTCTTACAGAAGGTGGTGGAGTAGGAGGACATGAGCTCACCCCCTTCTTACAAACACACCAAAATTACAACTAACTGCTGAACAACAACCAACAAAAATATGCTGGAACCTACCAAAAAAGATACTGTACATCCAAAGACAAAGAAGAAGTCACAATGAGACAGAAGGAGGGATGCAACTGCAATAAAATCAAATCCCATACCCACCAGGTGGGCGACACATAAACTGGAAAACAATTATACCAGAGAAGTTACCCCACAGGAGTAAAAGTTCTGAGCCCCACATTAAGCTTCCCAACCTGGGAGTCCATTGATGGGAGGAGGAGTCCCCAAAGAATCTGGCTTTGAATGCCAACAGGGGTTGATCACAGGACTGGGGAAAACAGAAACTCCACTCATGGAGGGCTCACACAGTCTTTTGCACACAAGGACCCAGGGGAAAAAAGCAGTGACTCCAGAAGAAACTGGGCCAGACATACATGCTAGTATTGGAGGGTCTCCTGCAGAGGCATGGGGTGGCTGTGCCTCACTGCAAGGACAAAGACACTGGCAGCAGCAGTTCTGAGAAGTACCCATTAGTGTGAGCCATCCTGGAGTCCTCCATTAGCCCCAGCAAACAGCCTGTAGGCTCCAGTGCTGGGTGGCCTCAGGCCAAACTAACAGGGGGGGAACACAGCCCCACCCATCAGCAGACAAGTGGCTTAAACTCCCCCTGAGCAAAGCCCTGCCTACCAGAGGGACAAGACCCAGCTCCACCCACCACTGAGCAGGAACCAGCCCCTCCCATCAGGAAGCCTGCACAAGCCTCTTAGACCAGCCTCACCCAGCAGTGGGCAGACAGCAGAAGCAAGAAGAACTACAATCCTGCAGCCTGCAAATGGAAATCACAATCACAGAAAGTTAATCAAAATGAGATGGCAGAGGAATCTGGCCCAGATGAAGGAACAAGATGAAACCCCAGAAGAACAACTAAGTGAAGTGGAGATAGCCAAATTACCAGAAAAAAAAGAGTTCAGAATAATGATAGTGGAGATCATCCAAGATCTCGGAAAAAGAATGGAGGCAAGGATTGAGAAGATGCAAGAAATATGTTTAACAAACACCTAGAAGAACTAAAGAACAAACAAACAGAGATGGACAATACAATAACTGAAATGAAAAAATACACTAGAAGGAATCAATAGCAGAATAACTGAGGCAGAACAGATAAGTGACCTGGAAGACAGAATGGTGGAATTCACTGCTGTGGAACAGAATAAAGAAAAAAGAATGAAAATAAATGAAGTCAGTTTAAGAGACCTCTGGGACAACATTAAATGTACCAACGTTTGCATCATAGGTGTCCTAAAAGGAAAAGAGAGAGAAAGGACCTGAGAAAATATTTGAAGAGATAATAGATGAAAAATCCCCTAACATGGGAAAGGAAACAGTCACCCAAGTCCAGGAAGTGTAGAGTCCCAGGCTGGATAAACCCAAGGAGGAACATGCCAAGACACAGAGTAATCAGATTGACAAAAATTAAAGACAAAGAAAAATTATAAAAAGCAACAAGGGGGCTTCCCTGGTGGTGCAGTGGTTGAGAGTCTGCCTGCCAGTGCAGAGCACACGGGTTCGAGCCCTGGTCTGGGAAGATCTCGCATGCCGCAGAGCAACTGGGTCTGTGAGCCACAATTACTGAGGCTGCGTGGCTGGAGCCTGTGCTCCGCAACAAGAGAGGCTGCAATAGTGAGAAACCCGCGCACCGTGATGAAGAGTGGTCCCCGCTTGCCGCAACAGGAGAAAGCCCTCGCACAGAAACGGAGACCCAACACAGCCAAAAATAAAAATAAAATAAATAAAGAATTATATAAAAAAAAAAGCAACAAGGGAAAAATGACAAATAACATACAAGGGAACTCCCATAATGTTATCAGCTGATTTATCAGCAGAAATTCTGCAGGCCAGAAAGGAGTGGCACAATATATTTAAAGTGATGAACGGGAAGAAACTACAATCAAGAATACTCTACCGAGACGAGGATGGCGGAAGAGTAAGATGCGGAGATCACCTTCCTCCCCACAGATACACCAGAAATACATCTACACATGGAACAACGCCTACAGAACACCTGCTGAATGCTGGCAAAAGACCTCAGACCTCCCAAAAGGCAAGAAATTCCTCACGTACCTGGGTAAGGCAAAAGAAAAAAGAATAAACAGAGACAAAAGGATAGGGACGGGACCTGCACCAGTGGGAGGGAGCTGTGAAGGAGGAAAGGTTTCCACACACTAGGCAGCCCCTTCACGGGCGGAGACTGCGGGTGGCAGAGGGGGAAAGCTTTGGAGCCGCAGAGGAGAGCAGAGCAACAGGGGTGCGGTGGGCAAAGCGGAGAGATTCCTGCACAGAGGATCAGTGCCGACTGGCAGTCACCAGCCCCAGAGGCTTGTCTGCTCACCCGCCGGGGCGGGCGGGGCTGGGAGCTGAGGCTCGGGCTTTGATTGGAGCGCAGGGAGAGGACTGGGTTTGGTGGCGTGAACACAGCCTGCAGGGGGTTAGTGCCCCACGGCTAGCCGGGAGGGAGTCTGAGGAAAAGTCTGGACCTGCCAAAAAGGCAAGAGACATTTTCTTCCCTCTTTGTTTCCTGGTGTGCGAGGAGAGGGGATTAAGAGCGCTGCTTAAAGGAGCTCCAGAGACGGGCGCGACCGCCGCTAAAAGCAACCGCGGCTAAAAGCACGGACCACAGAGATGGGCATGAGACGCTAAGGCTGCTGCTGTCACCACCAAGAAGCCTGTGTGCGAGCACAGTTCACTATCAACACCCACTTTCCGGGGAGCCTGTGCAGCCCACAGCTGCCAGGGTCCCGGGATCCAGGGACAACTTCCCCGGGAGAATGCATGGTGGGCCTCAGGCTGGTGCAATGTCATGCTGGCCTCTGCCGCCGCAGGCTTGCCCTGCACTCCGTGCCCCTCCCTCCACCCCCCGGCCCCCCCCACCACCCCCACCCCCCACCCCCCCACCCCCCCACCCCCCCACCCCCCACCCCCCCACCCCCCCACCCCCCCCACCCCCCCACCCCCCCCACCCCCCCCACCCCCCCCACCCCCGCCCCGAGCAGCTGCTACTTTAACCCCGTCCTGTCTCAGCCAAGAACAGACGCCCTCGGGCGACCTACACGCAGAGGCGGGGCCAAATCCAAAGCTGAGCCCCTGGGAGCTGTGAGAACAAAGAAGAGAAAGGGAAATCTCTCCCAGCAGCTTCAGAAGCAGCGGATTAAACCTCCACAATCAACTTGATGTACCCTGCATCTGTGGAATACATGAATAGACAATAAACCCTCCCAAATTGAGGAGGTGGACTTTGAGAGCAAGATTTATGATTTTTTCCCCTTTTCCTCTTTTTGTGAGCATGTAGGTGTATGCTTCTGTGTGAGATATTGTCTGTATAGCTTTGCTTCCACCATTTGTCCGAGGGTTCTATGCGTCCATTCTTAAAATTTTTTTCTTAATAATTATTTTTTATTTTAATAACTTTATTATATTTTATCTTAATTTATTTTACTTTGTCTTCTTTCTTTCTTTCTTTCCTTTCTTCCCTCCTTCCTTCCTTCCTCCCTCCCTCCTTTCTTTCTTTCTTTCTTTCATTCTTTCTTTCTTTCTACTTCTACTAATTCTTTCTTTCTACTTTTCCCCCCTTTTATTCTGAGCCATGTGGATGAAAGGCTCTTGGTGCTGCAGCCAGGAGTCAGTACTGTGCCTCTGAGGTGGGAGAGCCAACTTCAAGACACTGGTCCACAAGAGACCTCCCAGCTCCACATAATATCAAATGATGAAAATCTCCCAGAGATCTCCATCTCAACACCAGCACCCAGCTTCACTCAACGACCACCAAGCTACAGTGCTGGACACCCTATCCCAAACAACTAGCAAGACAGGAACACAACCCCACCCATTAGCAGAGAGGCTGCCTAAAATCATAATAAGTCCACAAACACCACAAAACACACCACCAGACGTGAACCAGCTAACCAGAAAGACAAGATCCAGCCTCATCCACCACAACACAGGCACTAGTCCCCTCCACCAGGAAGCCTACACAACCCACTGAACCAACCTTAGCCACTGGGGACAAACACCAAAAACAACGGGAACTACAAACCTGCAGCCTGCAAAAAGGAGATCCCAAACACAGTAAGATAAACAAAATGAGAAGACAGAAAAACACACAGCAGATGAAGGAGCAAGATAAAAACCCACCAGACCTATCAAATGAAGAGGAAATAGGCAGTTTACCTGAAAAATAAATCAGAATAATGATAGTAAAGATGATCCAAAATCTTAGAAACAGAATACACAGAATGCAATAAACATTTAATAGGGACCTAGAAGAACTAAAGATGAAACAAGCAATGATGAACAACACAATAAATGAAATGAAAAATACTCTAGATGGGATCAATAGTGGAATAAATGAGGCAGAAGAACGGATAAGTGACCTGGAAGATAAAATAGTGGAAATAACTACTGCAGAGCAGAATAAAGAAAAAAGAATGAAAAGAACTGAGGACAGTCTCAGAGACCTCTGGGACAACATTAAATGCACCAACATTCGAATTATAGGGTTTCCAGAAGAAGAAAAGAAAAAGAAAGGGACTGAGAAAATATTTGAAGACATTATAGTTGAAAACTTGCCTAATATGGGAAAGGAAATAGTTAATCAAGTCCAGGAAGCACAGAGAGTCCCATACAGGATAAATCCAAGGAGAAATACACCAAGACACATATTAATCAAACTGTCAAAAATTAAATACAAAGAAAACATATTAAAAACAGCAAGGGGAAAACAACATATAACACACAAGGGAATCTCCATAAGGTTAACAGCTTATCTTTCTGCAGAAACTCTGCAAGCCAGAAGGGAGTGGCAGGACATATTTAAAGCGATGAAGGAGAAAAACCTGCAACCAAGATTACTCTACCCAGCAAGGATCTCATTCACATTTGATGGAGAAATTAAAACCTTTACAGACAAGCAAAAGCTGAGAGAGTTCAGCACCACCAAACCAGCTTTACAACAAATGCTAAAGGAACTTCTCTAGGCAAGAAACATAAGAGAAGGAAAAGACATACAATAACGAACCCAAAACAATTAAGAAAATGGGAATAGGAACATACATATTGCTAATTAGCTTAAATGTAAATGGACTAAATGCTCCCACTAAAAGAATGGATACAAAAAGAAGACCCATATAAATGCTGTCTATAAGAGACACACTTAAGTCCTAGAGACACACACAGACTGAAAGTAAGGGGATGGAAAAAGATATTCCATGCAAATGGAAACCAAAAGAAAGCTGGCATAGCAATTCTCATATCAGACAAAATAGACTTGAAAATAGAGACTATTAAAACAAACAAAGAAGGACACTACATAATGATCAAGGGATCTATCTAAGAAGATATAACAACTGTAAATATTTATGCACCCAACATAGGAGCACCTCAATACATAAGGCAAATACTACCAGCCATAAAAGGGGAAATCCACAGTAACACATTCATAGTAGGGGATTTTAACACCCCACTTTCACCAATGGACAGAGCATCCAAAATGAAAATAAATAATGAAACACAAGCTTTAAATGATACATTAAACAAGATGGACTTAATTGATATTTATAGGACACTCCATCCAAAAACAATAGAATACACATTTTTCTCAAGTGCTCATGGAATATTCTCCAGGTTAGATCATATCTTGGGTCACAAATCAAGCCTCAGTAAATTTAAGAAAATTGAAATTTTATCAAGTATCTTTTCCAACCACAATGCTATGAGACTAGATATCAATTACAGGAAAAGATCTGTAAAAATACAAACACATGGAGGCTAAACAATACACTACTTAATAACGAAGTGATCACTGAAGAAATCAAAGAGGAAATCAAAAAATACCTAGAAACAAATGACAATGGACAGACGATGACCCAAAACCTATGCGATGCAGCAAAAGCAGTTCTAAGAGGGAAGTTTATAGCAATAAAATCCTACCTTAAGAAACAGGAAACATCTCGAATAAACAACCTAAACTTGCACCTAAAGCAACTAGAGAAAAAAGAACAAAAAAACCCCAAAGTTAGCAGAAGAAAAGAAATCATAAAGATCTGATCAGAAAGAAATGAAGGAAACAACACCAAAGATCAATAAAACTAAAAGCTTGTTCTTTGAGAAGATAAATAAAATAGATAAACCATTAGCCAGACTCATCAAGAACAAAAGGGAGAAGACTCAAATCAATAGAATTAGACATGAAAAAGGAGAAGTAACAACTGACACTGCAGAAATACAAAGAATCATGAGAGATTAATACAAGCAACTCTATGCCCATAAAATGGACAACCTGGAAGAAATGGACAAATTCTTAGAAATGTACAACCTGCCAAGACTGAATCAGGAAGAAATAGAAAATATGAACAGACCAATCACAAGCACTGAAATTGAAACTGTGATTAAAAATCTTCCAACAAACAAAGGCCCAGGACCAGATGGTTTCACAGGCGAATTCTATCAAACATCTAGAGAAGAGCTAACACCTATCTTTCTCAAACTCTTCCAAAATACAGCAGAGGGAGGAACACTCCCAAACACATTCTATGAGGCCACCTTCACCCTGACACCAAAACCAGACAGGATGTCACAATGAAAGAAAACTACAGGCCAATATCATTCATGAATATAGATGCAGAAATCCTCAACAAAATACTAGCAAACAGAATCCAACAACACATTAAAAGGAGCATACACCATGATCAAGTGGGGTTTATTCCAGGAATCCAAGGATTCTTCAATATACACGTCTATCAATGTGATACAACATATTAACAAGTTGAAGGAGAAAAACCATATGATCATCTCAATAGATGCAGAGAAAGCTTTCAAGAAAATTCTACACCCATTTATGATAAAAACCCTGCAGAAAATAGGCATAGAGGGAACTTTCCTCAACATAATAAAGGCCATATATGACAAACCCACAGCCAACATCGTCCTCAATGGTGAAAAACTGAAAGCATTTCCACTAAGATCAGGAACAAGACAAGGTTGCCCACTCTCACCACTCTTATTCAACATAGTTTTGGAAGTTTTAGCCACAGTAATCAGAAGAAAAGGAAATAAAAGGAATCCAAATCGGAAAAGAAGAAGTAAAGCTGTCACTGTTTGCAGATGACATGATACTATACATAGAGAATCCTAAAGATGCTACCAGAAAACTACCAGAGCTAATCAATGAATTTGGTAAAGTAGCAGGATACAAAATTAATGCACAGAAATCTCTTGCATTCCTATACACTAATGATGAAAAATCTGAAAGTGAAATCAAGAAAACACTCCCATTTACCATTGCAACAAAAAGAATAAAATATCTGGGAATAAACCTACCTAAGGAGACAAAAGACCTGTATGCAGAAAACAATAAGACACTGATGAAAGAAATTAAAGATGATACAGATAGATGGAGAGATATACCATGTTCTTGGATTGGAAGAATCAACATTGTGAAAATGACTCTACTACCCAAAGCAATCTACATATTCAATGAAATCCCTATCAAACCACCAGTGACATTTTTCACAGAACTAGAACAAAAAATTTCACAATTTGTATGTGAACACAAAAGACCGTGAATAGCCAAAGCAATATTGAGAATGAAAAACGGAGCTGGAGGAATCAGGCTCCCTGACTTCAGACTATACTACAAAGCTACAGTAATCAAGACAGTATGGTACTGGCAGAAAAACAGAAAGATAGATCAATGGAACAGGATAGAAAGCCCAGAGATAAACCCATGCACATATGGTCACCTTATCTTTGATAAAGGAGGAAGGAATGTACAGTGTAGAAAGGACAGCCTCTTCAATAAGTGGTGCTGGGAAAGCTGGACAGGTACATGTAAAAGTATGAGATTAGATCACTCCCTAACACCATCCACAAAAATAAGCTCAAAATGGATTAAAGACCTAAATGTAAGGCCAGAAACTATCAAACTTTTAGAGGAAAACATAGGCAGAACACTCTATGACATAAATCACAGCAAGATCCTTTTTGACCCACCTCCTAGAGAAATGGAAATAAAAACAAAAATAAACAAATGGGACCTAACGAAACTTCAAAGCTTTTGCACAGCAAAGGAAATCATAAACAAGACCAAAAGACGACCCTCAGAATGGGAGAAAATATTTGCAAATGAAGCAACTGACAAAGGATTAATCTCCAAAATGTATAAGCAGCTCATGCAGCTCAATAACAAAAGAACAAACAACCCAATCCAAAAATGGGCAGAAAAACTAAATAGACATTTCTCCAAAGAAGATATACAGCCTGACAACAAACACATGAAAGAATACTCAACATCATTAGTCACTAGAGAAATGCAAATCAAAACTACAATGAGATATCATCTCACACCAGTCAGAATGGCCATCATCAAAAACTCTAGAAACAATAAATGCTGGAGAGGCTGTGGAGAAAAGGGAACACTCTTGCACTGCTGGTGGGAATGTGAATTGGTTCAGCCACTATGGAGAACAGTATGGAGGTCCCTTATAAAACTACAAATAGAACTACCATATGACCCAGCAATCCCACTACTGGGCATATACCCTGAGAAAACCGCAATTGAAAAAGAGTCATGTACCAAAATGTTCATTGCAGCTCTATTTACAATAGCCCAGAGATGGAAACAACCTAAGTGCCCATCATTGGCTGAATGGATAAAGAAGATGTGGCACATATATACAGTGGAATATTACTCAGCCATAAAAAGAAATGAAATTGAGCTATTTGTAATGAGGTGGATAGACCTAGAGTCTGTCATACAGAGTGAAGTAGGTCAGAAAGAGAAAGACAAATACCGTATGCTAACACATATATATGGAATTTAAGGGAAAAAAATGTCATGAAGAACTTAGGGGTAAGACAGGAATAAAGACACAGACCTACTGGAGAACGGACTTGAGGATATGGGGAGGGGGAAGCGCGAGCTGTGACAAAACAAGAGAGAGGCATGGACATATATACACTACCAAACGTAAGGTAGATAGCTAGAGGGAATCAGCCGCATAGCACAGGGATATCAGCTCGGTGCTTTGTGACCACCTGGAGTGGTGGGATAGGGAGGGAGGGAGGGAGGAAGATGCAAGAGGGAAGAGATATGGGAACATATGTATATGTATAACTGATTTACTTTGTTATAAAGCAGAAACTAACACAGCATTTTAAAGCAATTATACCCCAATAAAGATGTTAAAAAAAAACACAAACCGTATGATCATCTCAATAGATGCAGAAAAAGCTTTTGACAAAATTCAACACCAATTTATGATAAAAACTCTCCAGAGCATAGGCATAGATGGAACATGCCTCAACGTAATAAACGCCATATATGACAAACCTACAGCTAACATAATACTCAATGATGAAAAGCTGAAAGCATTTCGTCTAAGATCAGAGACAAGGATATTCACTCTCATCACTTTTATTCAACATAGTTTCAGAAGGCCTAGCTATGGCAATCAGAGAAGAAAAATAAATAAAAGGAATCCAAATTGGGAAAGAGCAAGTTAAAATTTGTCACTGTTTGCAGATGACATGATACTATACATAGAAAATCCTAAATACAATACCAGAAAACTAGAGCTCATCAGTGAATTTGGTAAAGTTGCAGGTTAGAAAATCAATACACAGAAATCTGTTGCATATCTATACACTAACAACTAAAGATCAGAAAAAGAGAAATTCGAGAAACAGTCCCATTTTCCATTGTATCAAAAAGAATAAAATATCTAAGAATAAACATACCTAAGGAGATAAAAGACCTGTACTCCAAAAACTACACAATGCTGATGAAAGAAACCAAAGAAGATACACACAGATGGAACGATATACCATGTTCTTGGACTGGAAGAATCAATATTGTCAAAATGACTATACTACCCAAGGCAATCTATGCAAGCTCTATCAAATGGCATTTTTCACAGAACTAGAACAAAAAATATTAAAATTTGTATGGAGACACAAAAGACCCTGAATAGCCAAAGCAATCTTGAGAAAGAAAAATCGAGCTGGAAGAATCATGCTCCCTGACTTCAGACTATAGTACAAAGCTAGAGTTATCAAAACAGTATGGTATTGGAACAAAAATAGAAATATAAATCAATGGAAGAGGACAGTAAACCCAGAAATAAACCCACACACCTTTGGTCAATTAATCTACAACACAGGAGGCAAGACTATACAATGGAGAAAAGACAGTCTCTTCAATAAATGGTGCTGGGAAAACTGGACAGCTACATGTAAAAAAGTGAAATTAGAACAATCTTTAACCTCGTGCACAAAAATAAACTCAAAATGGATTAGACCTAAATGTAAGACCAAACACTATAAAACTCTTAGAGGGAAACACAGGCAAGCAGTCTCCGACATAAATTGCAGCAATATCTTTTTCAATTTGTCTCTCGGAGTAACAGAAATAAAACCAAAAATAAACAAATGGCACCTAATTAAACTCAAAAGCTTTTGCACAGCAAAGGAAACCATAAACAAAATGAAAAGACAACTCACAGAATGGGAGAATATATTTGAAAACAGTGTGACTGGCAAGAAATTAGTCTCCAAAATTTACAACCAGTTCAGGTGGCTTAATATCATAAAAACAAAAGACCCAATCAAAAAATGGGCAGAAGACTTAAAAAGGCATTTCTCCAAAGAAGACACAAAGATGGCCAAGAAGCACAGGAAAAGATGCTCAACATCACTAACTATTAGAGAAATGCAAATCAAAACTACAATGAGATAATCATCTCATGCCAGTCATAATGGCTGTCATCAAAAAATCCACAAACGATAAATGCTGGAGAGGGTGTGGAGAAAAGGGAACCCTCCTACATTGTTGATGGGAATGTAAATTGGTACAGCCACTGTGGAGCACAGTATGGAAGTTCCTTAAAAAAGTAAAAATAGGGCTTCCCTGGTGGCGCCGTGGTTGAGAGTCTGCCTGCCGATGCAGGGGACACGGGTTCGTGCCCTGGTCCGGGAGGATCCCACTTGCCGCGGAGCGGCTGGGCCCGTGAGCCATGGCCGCTGAGCCTGCGCGTCCGGAGCCTGTGCTCCGCAACGGGAGAGGCCACAACAGTGAGAGGCCCACGTACCACAAAAAATAAATAAATAAATAAATAAACAAAACTAAAAATAGAGCTACCATGTGATCCTGCAATCCTACTCCCGGGCATATACCTGGAGAAAAACATGGTCTGAAAGGATACATGCACCACAATATTCATTGCAGCACTATTTACAATAGCCAAGACATGGAAGCAACCTCAATGTCCATTGACAGAGGAATGGATAAAGATGATGTGGTACATATAGACAATGGAATATTACTCAGCCATTAAAGAGAATGAAATAATGTCATTTGCAGCAACATGGGTGGACCTAGAGGTTGTCATACTGTGTGAAGTAACTCAGACAGAGAAAGACAAATATCATATATTGCTTATATGTGGGATCTAAAAAAAATTATACAAATACAAAAATTATACAAATAGAAAGACTCACAGGCTTAGAGAATGAACTTATGGTTACCAAAGGAGTGGGAGGGAGGGATTGTTAGGGAGTTTGGGGTTGACATGTACACACTGCTATATTTAAAATTGATAACCAACAAGGACCTACTGTATAGCACAGGGAACTGTGCTCAATATTATGTAACAACCTAAATGGGAAAAGAATTTGAAAAACAATAGATACATGTATATGTATAACTGAATCACTTTGCTGTACACTTGAAACTGACACAACGTTGTTAATCAGCTATACTCCAATATAAATTAAAAAGTTAAAAAAATACTCTTCCAAGCTATCAAGAAGACAAGAAAATATTGAATCATTATGTTGTACACTTGAAATAAATGTTATATGTCAATTATACTCAATTTAAATAAAAGAAGATAAGAAATAGAGGTGTATGTATATTATGTACGGTTATAAGAGAAAGTAAAAGGATAATTAAATTATCATTTATAAGAAAATACAATGCTATAATAATGCAGTGAGATAAGTTGTCTTCCATATTAAAGAGAAGGAATATAAAAATTTCTAAAATGTACACTCAGAGTAAATGACAAACAGTGACAATCTAAAAATTTATACAATAGCCATAAAGAGTTCCTTTTTACAAAATTGTGGTTGTGAGTTGGTAATGGATTCTTAACCACCAGAAATGACATATAAACCCAAACTTCATCTTTTAGATATTTGGCTATTACACTCCTCCTATAAGCTTTCTTGTCCCTAGATAAGTTACCCAAAGTGATTGGATTATCATTTCAGGATATGTAATTATGTTAATAGGCATTACTAAAAATTGGTAAAAATGTTAACTTTTGAGTCTACTGCCTGAAGCATGACTGTGAGAGCTGATCAAATGATTCTATGGGCAGGTAATATTTTAGTTTCATAAAAGCGAACTGAAATCCAGAAAGTTCTTATACCTCAACTCATTCCAGGGGACTCCTGCTAAGTATCATGTAGAGGATCTCAAAAGATAACAGCCAGCAAAACATCCTAATATCCTCCTGACCCATCACCCATAGACACCATTCAAAGAACTTTTCCTCCAACTTGCAGACTTCCTTTGTTCCAGTGATGTCATGGCTGGGCAATTCTGTATCAGTTCAACATACACTGAAGTATTAATAGCTCCAGACTTCGGATGGCATCTTTGAGCACATCTGACTTTTTACTTCTTTGGATAATCAACCTCATTATAGTAAGGACTCAAATTTATTGTAATATGTCTTATCACCATAAAAAATTTAAAAGAATCCTATCACAAAATCAGAACTTCAGAAATGTACCCAACAATTAATGAAATTTAGTATACAATAAAAGTAACAACTGAAATTAGTGGGGAAAGATGAAATTAGTAAAAAGTAGTATTGGGAAAACCATATATCGTACGGAAAAAGATAAAATTTGTGGTCCTGCCTAGTCTACTATTTGGACTAAGAAGGAAGAGAAAACTGGTTTAAATAACTGGTTTCAGAGAGAATACAAAGGAAGGGACAGGCATGAAGAGTTGCAGTTCTCTTTTAAATATAAGAAAATTAGACTATGTACTATTTCCCATTTTTTGAAGTAAATGGTAACATACTACCCTCATTACTCTCTGTTATTTTAATCTCTTAAGAATATCCTGGAGATTACTCCATGAAGTTTGTAAAGATATCTCTAATTTTTTCCTTTTCTATATGCATGGTTTTTCAGTGTAACCAGAGTTGATAAGAGAAAACTTCTCTTTATAGACACATTCTAGCTAACAAATAAATGATGGATTAGAGTATCTCCTTTTGTAGCCTCCTATGAAGTAAGAGATCTTGGCATGATCATCAATGGCTATTAACATCACACAAAGGGAAACAAGAAGATATTATAGGCCTCCTGGCAAGACCATCTCTGAAGCAGTCTTGCCAAACATCAAGCCTGAACCTGACCAAGCATCTAGATTTAATTATCAATATATAGAAAATGCAGGGACAAATTAGCATGTTAAAATGATACCCTGGGGTATAATCACAAAATCCAGATTTTTGGACACTCTCCAAGGACAAAAGAGCCAGTTTCTTCAACAAAAGCAGTATCAATAACAAAACAAAACAAAATGTAAGAAAGAAAACACAGAGAGAGGAAGAAAGTAAATTAAAAGAAATATAAAAGATACACCAGTCAATCACAATGTCTGGATCAGGTTTGGATCCATATTCAAACTGTTTAAAAATTTATAAAACATTATATCACAGTTGAGGAAAGTTGATGTTATTAAAGAATCATTGTTAATATCAATACTTTTAGGTGTAAAAGTTGTATTGTAGTTATAATGATCAAAACAAATCTTTTGGAAAGCTATAGATATAGACTGAAATATTCATAGATGAAGCGACAGAAATCTAGAGTTTCTTCAAAATGATCTGGGGCTTTGTATCAGAAGTAAGTTGGAACAGAGGTGAAATAAGGTTGGCCATTCATTAGTAATTGTTGAAGCTAACTGATTGGTACATGAAAGGTTCATTATATCTCTCATGTAATTTAGGGAGATTGTACACAGCATGAAAATGACATGGTACACTTCCTTCCCTACAGGACAAGGACACATTTGTGAGTCTTTTCACCCTCATCTCCTTGGAGATGTTATTAGGCACAGAATTCTCAGTAGGCAAGAAATCCTTTCCCCAAAGCACAGCGGGATACGTTATGCCCCATTTATTGTTTACCCTAACAATTAATGTAAAAGAAGATGTGATTCACAAAGACCCTGTAAAGATAGTGTATCTCTGTATAGTCCTAATATCTTCTTACCTTTTCAAAATTTTCAGATATGACCAGAGATTTAGGACATTGTCCTGAGGTTTGTCGTAAAGGGATTTTTCCTAAATAAGGAGTGCAAACAGCAAGGATCTGCCCACTTAACTGCAGAGAAAAAGAAAGGTATTGATCTTTCTTAGCATTTAAAAAACAAAACTGAAGAAAACAAACCACCACTCTGCACACCCATGGGAATCATACAAGGGAATATACACAGCTTCCAACTTCCTTGATTTCAAGTGCAAGTCAGGGTTTGGAGAGAGGAATGGGGAGAGTAGATCTTACTACTGATGGATCTTACTACTACTGATGGATCTTCTGATGCTCATAGTAAAGTGATCAAGGTATCTGAGTCAACTATTGAGGCTTCTTTGAACAGAAGAACAAAGTGAGAATATGGCAAGCTTGCCCTAAAGTCCCAGAAGTTTTGAGAGAAAGAGCAGAGTGCTCCCTGCAAAACAGACTGAGCTGGGTGCATGGATCCTGATGCGTAAGGAACAGAGAATACCACCAGTCTAAAATTTTAGACAGTTGCACTGCCCTTTGTGGGTACAGATTTGATGCTTCCCATGAACCTCTGAACCCAGAGTCAACTGACTGGGGCAACTGATACACCAAAAGGCTTATCTAAATTCCTTCTCCAGGCACTAATTACAACCCTATGCAGTAGGGACTCTCATTGCCATCTAACAGCCCAGGAGATGATACTTTTTCCACACCTGGTTTTGTCCCCTGTGTCACTCTAGGACCATCATGACCATTTCTCCATTTTTTCCTATGCAGACCACACTTATATCCTCAGAGGAGAACCTTGACAACTACTTTCTTGACCTCTGGCCCTGGAGTCAGGGATACTCAAGCAATTCCTGTACTCCAGAATCCAGAGCAGTGTAGATTTTGTCATTGATGGAGAACTAAGAGCTGTCATTGACACAATCTCTGGGTCCCAGAATTCCCAATATATTCCCTCAGCTCTGAGCCTATTCCTACCACCCCTTTCAGGGAACATAAATAGGCACGAATAGTGTGCAGACCAGCTTCCCAAAAGCTCAGATAAGGCACGGGGCAGATATGATGAGCAGACAGTATGGTTCATGCTGAGGAGCCCTGGATAAACTAGACCTAACTCTCAGTCACTTTCCTTACTGATAATTGGACCCAACAGGGCCATTCCAATTCATTTCTCTGTCTTCAGTTATCCTTCAGTTCCATCCAAAGGGTCAGTTTAGGGTATAATTAAGTCAATTACTTTCTGAAAGGCCATCATGGCAGTCATTACAGAAAATGATAGCAGGCCCCATTAATGCTGTGGGAATTATTAGCTTGTCAGCCTCAAGGCTCATGGAGACAAAGGGGCAAAAAATCAAGGGATTTGGTTGCTCACCAATTCATTCATCTATTCTTTCATTTGTGTTTGTGTGTAAAACCTATTATGACCCAGAACAATCCTATTCCTTGCTTTAATGGGGCTTATAGCTTAGTGGAAAGCATAGAAGTGAATTCAATAATAACCCTAATAAATATACTGCTACAGATGCAGGAAGGTTATGAGAATGTGATGTACAACAGAAACCTATTTTCTACTGTGGGGCCCAGGAAGGTCTTTTTGAAGCTCATTCTACAGGATGAGCAGGAGTTAGCCAGGCAAAGAGGCATAGATACGTCTTTCCAACAGGCCTTTACACAAACTGCTCTTTGCTGGGAGATGAGAAAAGGACAGTGTGGCCAGAGACCATTAGGTGATAAGGAGATGGACACGAGATAAGACCTAAAAAATGGGCAGGCCGGAGCAGGTAGAAGCTGTTGACAAGAGCGTAGTGATAGAATAGGAGATGAATGTGGTGTAGCAGAGAGAGCTCGGAAGTTAACATCAGGGTATCTAAATTCTGGAACCACTGGCCATGCTGTATTTCTTCATGTGGGTCCACCATGGCTTTGCAAGGCCTGGGATGAGGACTTAGAGTGCACTGTGTACTCTGGGCAGGTGTGGTCCCTGCACTGCAACAAAAGTTATGGAACTAAGGAAGGGAGATGAAAATGAGAAAGAAATGGGACAGACTTTAAGAAAAAATCCCCTGGATTGTTTCTCAAACCAAACTCTGGATGCCCAAATAGGTTTTTATACCACATGCCAAGTGTACTGGAGACAGTCTGTGAGCCACCCAGATCCTCTCAACAATTTCAGCTTCCTGAGCTCTGGCCAATTGCCAGGGCCCCATTCCCATAGATGTAAAGCTCTAGTTACCACTGCCTGTCATCTCATCCCCTCACACATCAGTGGGCTCAGCCTTCCCTGGGGAGTGTACCAGGCTATGCATGGCCCCCATTGCACTTGCCATGGCAGGAGCTAGAGAAATTTGAGCACCTTAGTTCAGCTCCACTGGATTCATGGAGGCTTTGGTTTCTTCAATGGCTGCCCAGATACAAGGGGGTCAGTTATCCAGGTACCTGGATATGTGGAGGCATTGAAAGCCTGTAAGGTGGACTTTGAGCAATGAGAGATGGGAAATGGAAAGAAGACAAGATAAATTGCTTGACTTTCCTCCCCTAAGATGGGCTGTTCTGACACTGTTTTCACATGTCCTACCAGAGAGATCCCATGTGACTGAGCAACGGGCTGGAGTTCTTGAGAAACTGTGGTCAGCTTGGTAACATATCACCTTTTATTTGCATTCTCTCCTTGCTGATTTACTTTCCTTTATCCCTCACTTTGCTTGCAAGAAAGTATTAACATGTCAACTTTGCTTGGTGCTCTGTTTCTTGGGTTAAGACACTGGCTCTGGCTGCCTAGGAAGTGTGTTGAGAAGATATCTGAGCTGAGCTCAGACCTGGTGAACAAGAACAAGAACACTGTGAACAGTAAGTGACATCTACCACAAGAGTGATAAAATGTGCCCAGTATCTGTCACCTCTGAACTAGAGCCTTCTATGGTTAACATCTGCCCAACATTAGCAGCCCCAGAATATACTTAGGAGCACAGATAAGATGAAATCAAACTTGCCTCCAAACTAAAAGAAACACAATAAAGAAGAAATATTTGGTGCTCGGAAGATCATAGCTAAGAGCAAATTAGGCAATCCCTCTATGGGATTCAGCATGCACTACAGGAGAGACTGAAAATAAAACCATGGATAAAATGGCTTCATGGATAATCATAGTAATACTCAGTTACTGCACACCAGATACTGCAGTAAGATTGTCACATGTTCCATCTCATTTAGTCATCATAACAGTACTATATTCTTACAAACCCTCATTTTACAGATGAGGAAACAGACCCAGAGAGGCTGAGTAACTAGCCTAATATCACACAGCTAAGAAGAGGGAGAGGAGCCCAGGTAGTCTGGCTCCAGGGTCCATGCCCTTAACTGGAGCACTGTGCTGCTTAGTGGAGCCCTCTGCTGGCAGATCAGGTCTGACTTCCAGGCAGAGATGAACATATATCTATTCCTAGAGGCTCATACCAAGGAGGAGACTAGACCATCCTGTAGCTTGTCCCTTCCATGACTTTTTGAGTCAGAACCTTGGGTCAGAGAGAGGCAGATGCTGACCAAGGTAGAGAGACAAGCTGTAGGAGTACTTGAGGGCTGTTCTTATTTTAGAAATTTAAAAAACAATTACCTCTAATATCCATTAGAAATGCTCCATACTTCACATCACATATTGGGGGATAGATACTCTGAGACATCTTTCAACACTTTATTGCTCATTTCCAAAGTTCAGTAGACGTGATTCCCACACACCTTTTATGAACTGTGGCTCCAGGAGGAGAGGAAAAGTCTAGTGTTTTATAAAAGGATGGACTTAGGCGTCTCTAAGGAATAAACACTTCACAAAAATAGTCTCTACAAATATAGGGGTCAGAATTAGTTTCTTAACATTAATTAAGGTAGAGGAAGGGTTATTATCTTAATACATGGGTGTCAGCAGGTCCACCAGCACCAACAAATTGCAGAGACCAATGTGGGGCTCTCCACAGCATGGTTAGAACTTGGCAGGTTGAAGACAAACAACCTCCACATTGGAAGGGCCTTTACATGGTTAATTTCGCCCCTCCACTGTTGCTTATTAACATGGGAGTCTGATTAGAAATTAGATTCTCTGTGAGAGCTTCAACTTATAATTTAAGGACTTTTGCTGTACAACCATTACAAAACAATTACATAAAGATTAATTAGCAAATTCCCAAGACAGTAGTAAACAGCAAAGTAGTTTAATTAAAACCATTATCTCCAAAATCTGAACGTTAATAACAGTTGTAGCCCAGGGAGGAATGAGAAGCAAGCCAACAGAGAGTAGGGGAAAGAGTATAGTAATGTCCTTTGGCACTCAGCACTCCTTTGGCTGGCACTCAGCCTGTCTGCACTTCCACATCTGCTCTCCTGGCTAATTACTCTTGGGACTCTCTGGCCTTTGAGTCTGGCAAGGTCCCACGTTCTTCTTAAAGGCCTCTATGGCTGTGGCTTTGAGATCTACTGCAGACAAATCTGTTACAACCAGCCTGACTCCAACAAGAGACCTTTAATCTTCAAAAGAGAGAGAGGCCGTAGGTCGGGAAAACAATAAAACTTTCTAGTGGGGAATTCATAACATTTGGAATTGTCAGAAACATCTGTAACAGTGACTCTTGCCTTTCAGAAGAAACTGATAAGTTTTACTCCAACCTAGACTGCTTATCACAGATTCTGAATAAAGTGTTTGACAAAGGAACCCAACTAAAATGAAATATAACCATACCACTACTTAGTAAGCAGACATACTAGGCTCGGTTCATTTCCTTTATGATCTTATGTTATCACAAGAACCTCACAAAGCCACATTGCCTCTGTTCCCAAGCAGAGTAACTCACTTAGCCTAGGACATGGGGAACCTGATTGTTGAGCTTCACCCCACAGGCCTAGAAGGGCTGTGCTTGCCCAGCCTCAAGACCGAAGAAAGAGTACAGAGTCAGGGACAGAGACATCAGTGGTTTAATGGATGGGGGGGGCTTACACGTCTGAAGTAAGGTCTTGGAGTGACACCCTGCTGTGTGCAGCAGATGGGGATGGTGGGCAGGCCATGGTGGCAGTCTTCGTTCCCAGGGGGGAGGGAGATTGCCAGTTACATGGGGAATCACGTCAGGTTGGGTCATCAGTTACCAGGGAAACCAGCTGAGGGGCAAGTCTCTCACTGTCCCTTTGATAAGCATAGTGGAGAGTTCTGATCTAAAACTATAAAAGTTATTAGCTGGGGCCTGGGGCAAGATGTAGGAAGGTCAGTCATGTCAGAAGGGTGTAGGTGAAGCAGGCACTGGTCAAGCAGGGGATGTACAGAGAGCAAGAGAAGAGCCATTTTGAGTGGCCTGAACACACACTGCTCTTTCCTTTTCTAGGCCCACTTATTTCTTCTATACCACAGGGATACCCTCTGGTGGTGTAACAAGGATAAACATTTAACTCATTTAAGGCAGAGACTTTTATCATTCTGTGAGCCTGGCATGAATTACAGCATAGACTTGACAATGATTGATTTCTCCAAAGTGAAATGCACATGAATTTCAAATCAGAGAAAACTTGCCCTCAACCAGGACAGCCGATGTCTGTGCACCTCCACACAAGCTACCATGAAGGGCCAGCCTGGGCCTGAAGTTCCTTAAGAGCAGGTGAGGGCAGTCCCCCAACCCACTGCTTCCAGTCTCTGGTTTAGACCCTCTGTTGCAGGCGAGTGTTGAGAAGCCACCTTCTGGCTTATGTACGCATTCCATCTATCCTGCCTCACCTTCACAGTATTCAGGGACTGACATATGTAAGTGTCCTCTTCCTAGTCATACAAGGCCCTGCCCTCTGCCAGCAGAGTCAGACTGTCTGCCTGAAACCTGGCTTCTCATTTTGCTTTACTCCAGAAATTATGCAAATCACAGCTATTAGTATAACAGCTTCTGAAGATTTCAGAAGGAAAAGGGAAAAAAATGCTACCACAAAATCCCTGTGCTTGGTTAAAAGACCATGAATTTCCCCATTCTCTTCATTCACTCTTGTCAGTAATATTTATGCATCTGAAGCCTGTTTTTCAGTCATATGAATATCTATAAAAGCTACATCAGTCAGTCAGCAGAAACCTCTGGAACTGCAACCATGGAAGAGAATAAGGGAAAAGCCCAACTAGAGCCAAGATGGAGGGGAAGAGGGAGAAGGGCTAGATGGGAGATGCTGCCCCAGAAAGCCTGGGTGGAGGTCTGACTTTAGAGGACCTGGGAGACAGGGGGCAGGGCTCACTCTGAGGTTGGACAAATTCAGCCCCAAGTTCACTCTGAGCATGATCTGCTGTCCTTTGGGATTGCCTTGATCCCATTTTCATTTACCTTGCTCACTAGACAGGAAGCTTTCTGAGGGCAGGAGCTGTGTAAATTCACCTCAACCCCACCATGGCCCTGAGCAATGTGAAAGCACAGAGCTGGCTCCCAGGGAGTACATGGTGAAATTGAGTACCTGCACATGCCTGCACGCCTGCATTTTGGTGAGACAGTTGTACCGCTGCTGTATCAGTCACGGTCCCTGAAGGAACAGATGGCACATCAACATCCAAAGGTTTTATAACGTGACAGTTTACAAATGTCTGGGTGGACCTGTGACCACACAGGTCTGAAGGGATGTGGGGAACAAGAGATCCCCAGTTCTCAGAAGGAGGAGTTCTATAGACATACTATAGACTTATAGTCTTGGGACTTAGCCAGCTGAAGGCAACGCTGCTGGGAGGAAGCAAGAGGAATAAATGCCCTAGGCCCCCTACTCCCTCCCTCTGTCTGTTCTCCAGCCTTTCAGATTCCCTCCTGTGGCATAGGGTGGAGAAGATCCTATGGGCCAGCTCCAGGCAGGAACTCTTGGAGTTACTCTAGTAAAATAAAGTCTTGGGAGGGCATAGCAGACCACCCTGGTGCCCTGGGTCACACCCACTCCTCAGCTCACCTCTAATTGAAGTTTCATGCCAGCTTGTTCACCTGGCACTGGTGTTGTCCCACCTCAAGGTCATTCCACTTTCTGTCCCAGGGCTTCGTCTGATTTCTTGAGAGACCTTTAAGTCTGCACTAAGGGGCAGTGCAGAAGTGTGGGCTTAACACCACTGGGGACAGGCCCCAAACGAGAGGAAAGGGAGATGGCGGATAAATTATCCTGTTTCCCATCTCTCAAGTGGATGATACTGGAAGACATTCTGTTCACATCCTGGCAGGTCCTAATGGACTTGAACCCTGTTTTCCACGTAGCAACTATGATTGTTGCTCTCCTCACACCCTCACTCTTGCTTCCTGCAGTCACCTCCCAAATGAGACTCTGCCTTTGAGCAAACTCCACTAAGACAGGTGGACTAGCTAATAAAGTGCACTGGAACAACAGATTACCTATATAAAGATATATTACACTGAATTGCTGCCTCATGCCATACACACAAAAATCAATTCCTGATGGATTAAAGACTTCAATGTAAAAGGCCAAAGCTTGAAATGTTTAGGGGCATGTATTTATGACCTTGGAGAGAGGAAGAACTTCTTAAATAAGACAAAACTGCTAACAATAAAAAATATGGATAACAAGTATGACATTATAATTAAGAATTTGTTTATTGAAAGACACCACAAATAAAGTGAAAAGGCAAGTTACTAACTAGAGTAGTTATTTGCAACACCTGAAACAAAGAATTATTATCCAAAATACCCTAAGAAAAATCAATAAGAGAAAAACATTTTAAATATAGGTCAAAGAAGAGGATACATAAAAGGTCATAAATATATTAAAAGATTCTCAACCAGTTACTAATCAGACAAGTGCAAATTAAGACCAAATGTGATTATTAAGAAGAACAATAAGACACAGCAGTTGAAAGCAAAGCCAAAATGCCTGGCAGGATCAAATCCTGGCTTCACTGTGGGCTAGCTATATGATCTTGCTTACATTACCTTACCACTCTGTGTGTTGCAGCTTTCTTATGCATACAATAGGACTAACAGTAGTTCCTACTTCATAAGGCTACTGTGTTAAATGAAAGAAGACCTGCAAAGCACTTAGCACATTGCTTCACAAACAGTAAACATGCAAACTATTTTCAAAAACAGTCCCCCAGGCTACTCATAGATCATGTAATTGATGCTTAATAAGAGTACCACATTACAAGTCTTTATTCTACGTGACCCCAAATATTGCCTTTAAGTAACACTTAAGTGGCCTACATAGGAAGGAAGAGTTTCTATAAGCAGTGGGTGTATTTACCATATTGCAGCCTTAAACAAAAAGAATGGATTAGTTACATGTAAATCATCATGATTGAAGATATCTGAAAATAAAATTTATATTTATCCAGAGTGACTCCAAGGTTCTGTTTCTTGGGAAAAGGCTAGGATTCAGGATTTTACAATTTTCTCTATCACTTGCATACACAAAGGAAGGCATTGTCAGGGCATGGGCACCTAGAGAGGATGGCAGCCCATCCTGTGTGGGGTCAGTGGCAGGTGACCATGCTGAAGACAGAACAGAGCAGGTCCTAAGGACTCCAAATGGAAAGTGAAGATATACTCTTAGCCTGATAAAATTTTGGCAACAATATTCATATGGACATTAAAATTCTCAACATCAAGAGGACCCTATGAAAGGAAGGAACACTGGGCTAGGGTCTGGATTCCAGATCTATCTACTGCTGGAGTGCTCTGGAGGGACAGTTGCCTCTAGCACTTCATGGGGTTATGGTTGAGGCTCCGCAGAAGTAGCCATCACAGGTGAGCACATAGCAAGTACCAGACACTGTGAGAATTTATATACATTTTCTGATTCAATCCAAAGAACAACTCTGTGAAGGAAACTAACAGGAACTAAAGGATTTCAAGATTAGAAAGTGGTAGAGTTGGTATTCAGACCCAGCCTCAATGAAATAATGTTTGAGAAAGAGCTGGAAAAAATCAGAGGATTCTATCCAAAGTTAGACCCAAATAGGCTTACAAGAACAGGCATTACTGTTGAAACTAAAAGCATTGCTCCTTGGGGTTCATAAGGAAGAGCCCAAGCAAACCTTAGTGTAGGAGGGGCTCCTGGCCAGAGGCAGGCAGTGTGCAGCAGCTCAGCCCTCCCATCCTACACCAGGTTCAGTACGAGCATGGGAGGCTTCTAGGATATCCCTAGGCAAGTGAGGGTACTTCCTCCAGGCCCTGTAGCCCAAAGAGGGGACCACTTGCCATTAATAGCCCATGTTGGTTTCTCTTTGTGTCCTCTGGGCCTCATGCTTGAAGCCTTGAGCTTGCTCCACCTGGGTCTCTACCCTACCCTATAACCCTATGGCTCAGGTGAAACCTACAGTCAAGGTCAAAGGCAAATTGTCATACTATCCTCAGCTCAAAGTGAAGGAGATAAAACACCAAGGATATATGTGTGTGTCTTTGTTTGAAAGTGGAAGCCCAGACCTGAAAGCATTTAGAAAATGGAGGATTATATATCTCTAGTGATAATAATCATCACCATGTTAATCCTTATATAGCAGTTACTACTTGCCTGGCACTGTTCTAAGCACTTCACATGTATCAACTCATTTATTTCCTTCAATAACCCTATGAGGTAGGTGCTCTTTTTACCCTACTTTGGCTTATGAAGAAATAAAGGCACAGTTAGATTTAGTATGTTTTCAAAATTACAAAATTAACAAGGGGCAGACCTGAGATTTGAAGCCACATTATCTGGCTCCAGAGCCTTTTACCTGAGACGGCAGAGGTGACAGGGGAGAAGTGGGGAGAGTGATTTTTAATTACACTTATTGTGAATGGACTATTCATCAAAATTATGGGAATTCAATTTAATGTAACAAACACATGTTTGCAACCTGCAGGGTGTCATGTACTATGGAAATATTGACACTGATGCTGCCCTCAGGAGATTTTGGACACAGTCAACAGTCAGGGTCACATGATGACTCCAGGAGCCCTCCTGAAAACTGAGGGCATCCCTGGTTCCCAGGCTCTAGGCCTCAAGAGTGTGGTGTTTCCTCAGTTCTCACCCCCAGGAGAGCATTCTAGCCCATTCTGGCTCCTAAGCTTGTTATCATGGCCTAAGAGATTCATACTTTGTGGCCCTTGGCTTCTCCCCTGGCTTCATCTGTCCCATCACACCTGTCTTGTTAGGACAGAGGTCACTTGCTCACTTCCTTCAGGCTTCTCCTCAAATGTCATCATATCAAGGAACAGCAAATCTCCTATAAAATCAGCACACACTACCTACCCACCTCAGTCCCTCTCAGTCCCTCTCTCTTTCTCCCTCTTCAAAGCACTTTTCACCATCATATGTTTCTAGTTTTGATTGTATGTCTCCCTCCATCCGAAAGTATTTTTCCATAAGAGCAGGGACTTTGTTCTGTCACACTATAACTGGAGTTTCTAGAACAGTGCTCAGTAAAGTTTCTTACAGTTCTAGCCATTGAATGAGTAAGGTTTATACTCAATAAATATTTATTGAATAAATGAATGGAAGGTTAAAATAAAACAGATGGTTTTTATTGGTTAAATAAAATGGAAGCAATATCAAAAAACTAAAGTCAGAAACTTTGCTGAGCTGAAGAAAGACTCTAATCCACTGATTGAAAATGTTTCCTGAACACCAGATAAAATGAGTGAGAAAAGGTCACTTCCTCAACCAGGGATGACAAATGGGTAGTACCCCCTCCAGGGCCAGCTTTCCTTGAGAGGTAGCAGGAATACGGGATATGACCTTTGTGAGAAAAGAGGCCCGTGGTCAGCTCAGTGCCTGGCAGGAAGACTGCAGGAAGGATGGCTGCCATCGGCTGCATGTGTCATTCTGGACTTACTGGCATTTTAGAGTCTCAGGGAAAATTAAACTGTCCATAGCAACTAGACAGGAAAAATATCTGCCTTTGTCTGTTCGGGCTACCATAACAAAATGCCACAGATGGGGTGGGAGCTTAAACAACAGACATTTACTTCTCACAGTTTTGGAAACTAGAAGTCCAACATCAAAATGTCAGCATGGTAGGCTTCATCCTGAGGCCTCTTTTCTTGGTTTGCAAGCAGTCACCATCCGACTTTGTCCTCACATGACCTCTTTTTTGTGCACATGCAGAGAGAGAGATCTCTGGTGTCCTTTCTTATGATCCTATCATATCAGGGTCCCACTCTTGTGACCTCATTTAACATAAATTATTTTGCTAGAGGCTCCATTTCCAAATACAGCCACATTGGGGGGTTAGGGCTTCAATAGATGAATTTTGGGGTACACAAACATGCAGTTCATAACAGCCTATAAACATCTAGACATGCCAAAAAGTAGTTTTAAAGGAATGGAAATCTTTCTGACCTCAAATTTCTCTGCAACACTGAATGCCTATAGGCAATGAAATCCTGTCTTCAGAAAATAGAGAGAGAGGTAGCCGGCAGTTATGTTTGTGCAGAACAGATATGCAGTTTGAGGACTGAAGAAAGTTAAGCAAGACAAGCCTGTGGAAATCAGGAGAAATAATAGAGATTAAATCATAAACTAACAAATGTGAAAGTGGAAACATCAAGATACATCTCAGGTGGCTTCGGCTTTGGGTCGCGGCGGTGAGAACACCGAATCCTAGCTACTAAACCAATGGTCAGTGACAAGGTCCTGGCTCTATGGCTTTGCAGAAAAAGAATTCCCACAAAGACGGAAAGTAGTGAAACAAGTAAAGTATTTATTAGGAGAAAAAAAGAGTACGGTACGTGTGGATAGACACACAGGTGGGCTCAGAGAGTCACACCCTTGTGGCAGTTTGAACCGCTTTTATAGGACATTTCTTCTGGGTTTCTTTTGGCCAATCATTTTAATTTGTCTGGTTCAAAGCATGTATTTGGTATAGCTCAGGGTCCTCCCCGTGTGCGTCTCTAAACCAAGATGGATTCTAGTGAAGAGGCCTATGGTAGATTTGACCACTTGGCATCACCCACCTTTTGACTTCCAAGGAGTTTTTCTGCACATGTGTAGTCAGGGAGGTCTTCTTACTTTGAGAATGAGGAATATGTGGTCTCTTATCTTCTATCTGGAAAGGACCCAGCTTCCTCTCTCTCTCTCTCTTTTTTTTTTTTAACATCTTTTTTGGAGTATAATTGCTTTACAATGGTGTGTTAGTTTCTACTTTATAACAAAGTGAATCATCTATACATATACATATATCCCCATATCTCCTCTCTCTTGCGTCTCCCTCCCACCTTCCCTATCCCACCCCTCTAGGTGGTCACAAAGCACTGAGCTGATCTCCCTGTGCTATGTGGCTGCTTCCCGCTAGCTATCTATTTTACATTTGGTAGTCTATATATGTCCATCCAGCCTCTGCTCTTAATTGTCCTGTTATTCTTGTCTCGGAGTATCGGTCCACAGGAACGAACTCAAACCATTTGCCTCAGGGGCCCATCTATCTCCTGCCTCAAAATTATTTAGTAAGTTTGAGAATTGACCCTTTGAAGAACCCAATAAAATACAAAATTTTAACAAATCTAATTAAGAAAAATAGAAATAAAGATATTGGAAGTAAGAAAAGTGGCAGGGCTTCCCTGGTGGCGCAGTGGTTGGGAGTCCGCCTGCCAATGCAGGGGACATGGGTTCGTGCCCCAGTCCGGGAAGATCCCACATGCCGCGGAGCGGCTGGGCCCGTGAGCCATGGCTTCTGAGCTTGCGCGTCCGGAGCCTGTGCTCTGCAACGAGAGAGGCCACAATGGTGAGAGGCCCGTGTACCGCAAAAAAAAAAAAAAAAAAAAAAGTGGCATAACATATGGTGATAAAAGTAATTATAATCATGAGATAATATCAGGTGCGGTTATATGCTAATAAATCACATCACATGTAAAAAGGTAATATTTAGTGAAAATAATAAGTTAGGAAAAATAGCTCAACAGGAAGTAACATTTTGGAACAGACCATAACTATGGAAGACATAAGAAAGTGCTGTCAACATACAGCCTTGGGAAGTGCTTGGGTGCTCTGTGGCTTTACTGGTGAATGTTTTCTGGACTTCATGGAACAGACAATTTCCATACTATAAAACCTATGCCAGAATATAGAAAAAAATAAAAGGTTACTCAACTTATTTTATGAGGAAGTTATGTTCACCAAATTTAACAAAAATAGCATGAAAAATTTATTCACCAGCACTTCCCAAAATATAATGGTGGGGAAGGTCTACATTTGTAAGAAAGAGAGCAAAGGATGATTTTTTTTTTTTTTTTGGCTGCGTTGGGTCTTGGCTGCTGCATGCGGGCTTTCTCTAGTTGCAGTGAGCAGGGGCTACTCTTCATTGCAATGCATGGGCTTCTCACTGCAGTGGCTTCTCTTGTTGCAGAGCATGGGCTCTAGGCACATGGGCTTCAGTAGTTGTGGCACATGGGCTTAGTTGCTCTGCAGCATGTGGGATCTTCCCCGACCAGAGCTCGAACCCATGTCCCCTGCATTGGCAGGTGGATTCTTAACCACTGCATGACCAGGGAAGCCCCAAAGGATCATTCTTAACATATTAAAAAAATCTTCTAACAATTAGAAAAATACTATATAACCATGATAGAAAAGGACATTAAGAGATAACCTATATAAGAAACACAAATAAGCAATAAATACAGAAAATAAAAATGGCTCAAGCTCACTAGAAGGCAAAGAATTGAAAGTTAAAATCAGGATGTCATATTTTTTGCCTATTAAATTGACAAAGATGTAATGGTTCTCTGCCATGGGCAAAACCAGGTACTGATAATGGAAATATAAATTGATGTTACTTTTTTGGAAAATGATGTGACATCATTTAGCAAGAGTTTTTTTGTTTGTTGGTTTGGTTTTTTTTTTTTGAGTACACTGCAAATTTTTTTTTCTTTTTTTTTTTTTTACATCTTTATTGGAGTATAATTGCTTTACAATGGTGTGTTAGTTTCTGCTTTATAACAAAGTGAATCAGTTAAACATATACATATGTTCCCATATCTCTTCCCTCTTGAGTCTCCCTCCCTCCCATCCTCCCTATCCCACCACTCCAGGCGGTCACAAAGCACCGAGCTGATCTCCCTATGCTATGCGGCTGCTTCCCACTAGCTATCTACCTTACATTTAGTAGTGTATATATGTCCATGCCTCTCTCTCGTTTTGTCACAGCTTACCCTTCCCCCTCCTCATATCCTCAAGTCCATTCTCTAGTAGGTCTGTGTCTTTATTCTTGTCTTACCCCTAGGTTCTTCATGACATTTTTTTCCCTTAAATTCCATATATATGTGTTAGCATACGGTATTTGTCTTTCTCTTTCTGACCTACTTCACTCTGTATGACAGACTCTAGGTCTATCCACCTCATTACAAATAGCTCAATTTCATTTCTTTTTATGGCTGAGTAATATTCCATTGTATATATGTGCCACATCTTCTTTATCCATTCAGCCGATGATGGGCATCATTCAGCCGATGATGGGCACTTAGGTTGTTTCCATCTCTGGGCTATTGTAAATAGAGCTGCAATGAACATTGTGGTACATGACTCTTTTTGAATTATGGTTTTCTCAGGGTATATGCCCAGTAGTGGGATTGCTGGGTCATATGGTAGTTCTATTTGTAGTTTTTTAAGGACCCTCCATACTGTTCTCCATAGTGGCTGTACCAATTCACATTCCCACCAGCAGTGCAAGAGTGTTCCCTTTTCTACACAGCCTCTCCAGCATTTATTGTTTCTAGATTTTTTGATGATGGCCATACTGACTGGTGTGAGATGATATCTCATTGTAGTTTTGATTTGCATTTCTCTAATGATAAAGAGTTTTAAATGTGTTCATACCCGCTTTGACCTAGTGAAGCCAAATCCGGCTTCTGTACCCTGACACCAAATTAAATTTCAGAGACAGAGTTTTGGGTGAAGTAGAAAAGAATAGCTTTATTGCTTTGCCATGCAAAGGGGGTCACAGTGGGCTAATGCCCTAAAAACTGTGTGTCCCAACCTGGAGGAGCTTTTAATAAATTTTATAGTAATGGTTCAACTCATGGACATTCTTCTGATTGGTTGGTAGTGAGGTAAGTGGGAGTCAGCATTGTCAACCTTCTGGTTCCAGTGGGTCTGGGGTCTATGTGCTTGTGGGCGGCATACCATTAATTTCTCCCACCTGGTGGGGGTTTCAGTAGCTACAAAACAGCTCAAAGATATTGTTATGTGTATCCCTTGAGGGGGAACCAGAACCGTGCCCCAAGGCGGCATTATTGTTTCTTTTTTTTTTTAAATTTATTTTTGCACTATTGTTTCTTGACTATTCCTCCTTTGTCTCCACATCCCCACCCTTCTCTAATTAGCAACTGTTTGAACCTGACTGTTGGAACTCAGGGAAGGTCCTATAGGCTGAATGAAGACTATTTCCTGTAATCAAGAAATAGGGGACACAGAAAGGTTTTTGTGCCCAGGAGCCCCACAGGGTCCTGCTCAATATCACTAGTAATTCCACTGCTAGGAATTTATTCTATAAATGATCAAAAATGAATATGTATAAAATAGATAACTGATAAGAACCTGCTGTATAAAAAATAAATAAAATAAAATTCAAAAAAGAAGAACAGAAAATGTCAGTCTTTCCTTAGCACAGCTTGGGTTTTCCTACTAACTCATGGGCCTTCCCATCCTCCTGCTGACTCATCATCCTCTACTTGCTCTCTAAAGCTGGAGGACCCAGAATCAGGATGCAGGGCTACTTTTGTATTCACTGTCTCCCTAAGGAATCTATTACTCTTCCATAGTTTTAAAAGCCATCTACACCCTGATAATTTCTAACTTAATGTACCATGTTCCAGCTTCTCCTCTGAGCTCCAGGCCTGTTTATCTGACTGCCTACTAATCATCTCTATTTGAATATTTAGTAAACATCTCCAACTTAAAAGTTTCCAAATCAAACTCCTGGTCCCTCTCCCCAAACTGTCTCTCCCATGTTCTATTTTGTCGGTAAATGGCACCACCATTTACCCAATTGTTTGGACCAAAGACCTACAGGTCCTCACTGAGTCCTGTAAGTCTACACTGCACTCCCTTCTAGGTAAATCCTGAATACAGCCACTCCTCACTCTTCCTGGTGAATTTAAGTTTCTTGCCATGTAGCGAAAGAATTCAGAGATGAAGCAGGGAGGTTAAGAAGGTAAAGTGAGAATTTATTTAAGCAAGAATATGCTCTCAGAGGGAGAGTGGGCAGTCAGGTGAGGAGGAGCTGCTGCCCCGGGTTTCTTAGGCAAGCGGATTAAGAGGGGTACACAAATGAAGGGACAGTATATTCACTGGGGAAGGAGGAGTTTCGGGGTCATATTCCCTGATTTTCATTCCAGCTCCATCTTCCCAAGGGGAGGAGGAATTTTTGTCCTTATTTAGCTTAGATCAGAAGTGTCATGACGTTGGTGCATAATGGGTACTTCTTATCTGTAAGGCTAATTTTATTGTAATGAGAGCATAATGAGCAACAGGTTACATTCGGATATGGGAGACTCCCGTCTTTCCCCACCTTTTTTCATCTGTTTCCAGGACACTTATCATCCAAAACATATGGTTTCCTGTCAGTCCGGAGGCTCCTGATTTTCTTTGTCTGCTCATGGACCCCCATTGTTTACAAGATGTGTGATTTCCTGCCACCTGTCCCCTGTCCCCATTTCTCTGCTAATATGTAGCTACCTGACTGCCGTCACATCACCAACTCTTTGTTACTACCCACATCCCATACATCAGCTCTCACCAGAAGCACTTCTCTAAGTTCCTATCTATCCTCTCTGCTTCTAATTGCAGCCTACCCTCCCCAACCACACCACTCCCTGCAGCCAGAGTGAGCTACTCAAAAGCACATCAGATCTCATGACTCCTGAGCTTCCTCCACACTTAGAATAAAATCAAAATTCGTTACACTGGCCCATAAGATCTTTATTATGTAGTATCTGTAGTATTATGTAGTATCACCTTACCAAGCTCCTCCCCTACCACACTCCCTCTGGTGCTTGCCACCCCACCCACACTATCCTCACTATTCTTTAAATGGCCCAAACCTCTTCCCACCTCGGGGCATTTGTACTTGCCTAGAACAATTTCCTCTTCTAGATTTAGCAAGATGTACTTCACCTCCAGGAGGACATTCCTGCCCCCTAGATCCAAATTGCTTCCCCTTTTCCCCCTATTTCCATCACCCTCTAGTCCCTTACCCTATTTTAGTTTTCTTTATGACACTGATCACAACCTAAAATTATAAATTTTACGTATTTATCATCTGTCACAGCTCGCTGAAGATGGGATCACATCAGATGACATCATCCTCATTGCTAGGCTCCAGTGCCTGACATGGACTAGGCAGCAATACTGGTTGAAAAAAATCAACAGTAGTGAAAACCAAAAGCTACCTTAATGTCCAAAAATAGTCCAATTTTTTTAAAAGATAAAAATCACCATTGTCATTAAAATCATGTTCTCAGAAAAAGTTTGAAGAGAAGGAAAATGTTCACTGTTGTACAAATAACGTGAAATGGAAAACAAGATGCAAAATTATACATTTTGGTGATTTCAATTTTGTGAAATAAAAATAAAGAAATGTTCTAAAATGGTAACAACTGTTATATCCATGCAACGGAATAACATGAGTTTTTATTCTATTATTTATACTTCTGAATTTTTCAAATTTTATTAAAAGAAATTTGCATTGGTATATATTTTTAATTATATGCTATAAATTAACAAAGAAAAGGACTCTGAAATGCCCAAGGTCGCGAGGCCCCTCCACAAGACCACCAGAGTCGAGAGTCAAAGCCAAACGGCAAGGGTCATTTATTGCAGGTTCGAACCTGGACCTCCGCGCACTCGTTGCCGGTGACGCTAAGAGGTCCTGGCGGAGTTTAGTACAGCTCTTTTATAGACCGGTACAAACATAGTCGCCGATTGGTTGACTTTTAAACAAAGACACTAGTCGCCGATTGGTTGACTTTTAAACAGAGACACTAGTCGCCGATTGGTTGACTTTTAAACAAAGACACTAGTCGCCGATTGGTTGACTTTTAAACAGAGACACTAGTCGCCGTCTGATTGGTTGGACGGTTGCGGGGGGGGGGGGGTCAGCAGGCGTAATTACAAAAGCGAGAGCGGCTGGTTAAGTTTCGGTTTCCTGAGGTTTTGTTTCTTAATTGGAAATACTTAAGGCGGGGCCATGGTCGCAAAAAGAAATAGTGCAAACAGGAGGACTGATACAACCCTAGCAGTGCTGCGGCCTCCACCAGCCCAACGGCAGGGCGTCGGGAGGCTGTGCGCCCAACTTCAGGCGGCGCTCCCAAATGTGGCAAGCCCAGCGCCGCGCCCTGGAATGGTCCTTTTTCGGCCCTTCCCCTCCGGAAAGAACAGAAAAGAAATTCCAGGAAAAGCACAAATTGAATGCAGGGCGTCAACTCAGTCCTATTCTCACCAAACTAGAACATAGCCCCCTCATTCCCCCCTTTCTCATGAACCAGAGGAGCCAATCTTGGGTCCTCAAGGCTCCGTTTCTTCAATTTCTGAGGCCTCGCAGGGCTGATATTGTGTTCTTAATATCATTAGCTGGACTGTATTTATTCTTTCGCGAACAAAATTCATGACTTTACTGAGTATACAGGGGCCTATAGTGAGGAGGAGAAGGAGGCATAGTAGAGGGCCCAGGATGGGGAGGAGGAAGGGGAGCATCCCATGAAATCCTGACCAAAGGGGATTATCCGCTAATTCTTGCCGGCGGCGAGCTAGGTCTTCCTGGAGCTGGTGGATCTTGGTTCTTACAATGCCTGATTTATTTGCATAGAAACAACATTTTTCTTTTAGGGCGAGGCATATCCCACCCTGTTCAGCTGTCAGCAAGTCTAAGCCCCTCCTATTCTGTAGGACCACCTCGGCCAGCGAATCTAATTGGTCCTGTAAGTCCTGAATGGTCCCAGAGAGAGTTTCTACATCTTCTATTAATTGCCTAGACAGCTGACTATAGGAGTGAAGGGAGACCCCAAGACCTGTACTCCCTGTGGCCACAGCTCCTGTAATTCCTAATCCTACCAGGAGGGGCAGGACTGTAATGGCTCGTTTGGTTCTCCCTGCCCAGAGGTCAAAGCTGGGAATGGGCAATGGGTGTCTCCCGAGATCAGGTCTACATTGGGGAGGAGGGTGGCCAGGGTGCAGACCCCTGTCCAATTCGGGGGTAAATAGGTGTATGCTAGGTTACTTCCACAGACAAAGACAGTGGTATTAGGACTACAGAGGGAGGAGTTCACGGGGATATATTGACTACATCCAGTGGATGAAAGGATTCCCAAGTCAATACTGGCGTTAGAGAGGGAATCGTTCTTGACAAAGCATGAGGTATTAAAGGTGGTTGAAAATTTTGAAAATTGTATGGGGAACGGCTCGGGGAGTGAAGTAGGGTTACATCGTTCGCTGATATTTAAATTGGCGAAGGTGGGGATGGCTATAGGGCGGGGTGGTCCTTGAGGAAGGCAGAGCCAGCAATCCTGTGCTAAGTTGGGGTTGGTGGTATTCAAAAGCGCAAAAGTAGCTTCTAGTATGGACATGGTCTGGGAGTCCAATTCAGAGGGATCGACCTTAGGGAGAATTAGGGGTGGTAGCTGAGCTGTGGGTACAGATGCCGATAGGCCTCTTCTATTTGTCTTCGGGTTTCTATCTGGCGCACTGCGTCCTGGGGCCCCCCACCGTCTGACATATGTGTGGGGGCCCTGGTATTCCAGCATACCGGGGTCCCGGGGGTGCCAGTGCATCCAGCCTGAAGGTGTTTATTACCCTCACTAATGGTGGGGCTTTTATTATTCTGTAGTATGGCTGTGAAATAAGTCTGGTTATTGGCCCCTATACATTGCTGGTAAGAGGAATAGCACATGCGATGCATTGATTCCTGGAAGGTAGAACAGGGGCAAGTGGCTCGAGGGGGGAGTGGCTTAGGCTTATGGTAGCATTGCCAGTTTTGAGAGGCCCCGGTAACCCTATATTCCTGAACAAGATACGCAGTTATGCCCCCGCAGTCCTGCATATGAGTATACCCTCGGGGAACAACAGGAGTCTCCATAGTACCTCCCCTGCACTCGCACGGTGCACCATATAGTAGTTGTATTAAAGTATTCTTATTGGGGGGAGGGCCGAATCCTCCCCTCGTGGCCCGAGGGTTGAGGGTTAGGACTATCATTAGGGCTATCAGCAGTACCTTGGTCATCATGGGGGAGGGTACGGCGCAAAGTCAGTTTGAGGGGATTGTTCTTACTCCGGTCAACAGTCCAGGTGACGTCAGCTTTAGTGGACTTGATGAGGTCAGAAAATGGGTCCACCGGCTTGACGTGTGTGTAATGGATCCAGGCAGCTATGCTGTCCACCTTGATGGCTGTCGGCGTTGTCAGGATGATCTGGTAAGGTCCTTTCCACCTGGGTTCTAGGGTCTCTTGTCGATGGCGTTTGACAAGGACCCAGTCACCTGGCCGGAGCTGGTGTGGAGTAGGTGGGGGTCCTGTTGCATATAGCTCTTTTAGTTTGGGCCAGATTGTCTCGTGTACCCGCTGTAAGGCTTGGAGGGAAGACAGGAGATTATTTTCTGGGTCCAATTGGATAAGGTTAGTCTTTAGATTAGGGATGATAGGAGGCGGCCTACCATGCATTATTTCGTAGGGAGTAAATCCTAGCTTATAGGGGGAATTTCGCACCCTAAACAAAGCGTAGGGGAGTAGGACTACCCAGTTAGCGCCAGTCTCCATGGTCAATTTAGTCAAGGTCTCTTTTAGAGTTCTATTCATCCTTTCTACCTGTCCTGAACTCTGGGGGCGGTATGCACAATGTAATTTCCAATTAACCCCAAGTATGGAAGCCAGATCCTGACTTACCTTAGAAACGAAGGCTGGCCCGTTGTCGGACCCTATCATAACTGGAAAGCCATACCTGGGCAGGATCTCTTCTAGTAGCTTCTTAGCTACTATTTGTGCAGTCTCATTCTTGGTTGGGAATGCCTCAGTCCAACCTGAAAATGTATCTATAAACACCAGTAAATATTTATACCCATATTTGCCAGGCTTTACCTCCGTGAAGTCCACTTCCCAGTAGGCTCCAGGCTGGTTTCCTCTCTCCCGGATGCCAGTGGTTGGCGGGTGGGTGCTGGCATTATGGAGTTGGCAGACTGCACAGTCAGCAACCAGTCGTTCAGTCTTCTCGGAGACATTTTTAATTTTAAGTCCAGTCTGCCTGATGAGATCCTGTAGCCGTCGGGCGCCCAAGTGGGTGCTACGGTGGATCCGTTCAAGGACCAGGGTTCCTAGTCTCTCAGGAAGGAGGATATTGTTCTTAGCGTCCCGCCACCATCCGTCTCTAACCTGGGTTAGAGGAAGCTTGCTCATCCATCTGATGTCATCCTCCGAGTAGTCGGGTTGGGGCGGTAGTTCCCGGGGGCCTGGATCTGGCAGTTGCAGGGGAAGTAATGGTATTGGAGTGTGTGCCGCCTTTCGAGCCGTCTGGTCTGCCAAATTGTTGCCTCGGGTGACTGGATTCGTGGGTTTTTGATGCCCCGGGCAGTGTACAATGGCTAGCTTTTTGGGTTCCCATATGGCCGCTAGCAAGGCCAGGATTTCCTCTTTGTTCTTGATGTCTTTGCCCTCTGCTGTGAGTAGTCCCCGCTCTCGGTATATTGCCCCATAGTTAGTTTGTCAGCATCCTTTACCATTAGGGCCGTGGCGGCGATCATCCGGAGGCAAGGAGGCCAGCCGGCAGCCACTGGGTCCAATTTTTTTGATAGGTAAGCAACAGGCCTGGGCCAAGGACCGAGGGGCTGGGTCAACACGGCCTTAGCTATGCCTTTGCTTTCATCTACAAAGAGGTGGAAGGGCTTGGAGACATCAGGGAGACCCAGGGCGGGTGCAGATAGCAAGGCAGTTTTGATCTGCTGAAATGACTGCTCAGCCTCTTCTGTCCATTCAAAGGGCGTCTGCTCTTTGGTGGCTAGGTATAGCGGTTTGGCCATTTCAGCAAATTTGGGTATCCATAAACGGCAGAACCCAGCCGACCCCAAAAATTCCCTCACCTGTCGAGGCATGGTGGGTCTGGGGATGAGGAGGACGGTTTCCTTCCGTGCATCTGTGAGCCATCGTTGCCCCCCTTTCAATAGGTATCCCAGGTAAGTTACCTCAGGCCTGCAGATCTGTGCTTTCTTGGCAGAGGCTCGGCATCCCAGGGTGCCGAGAGTCCGTAGGAGGTTTCTGGTTCCCTGCAGGCAGGCTTCAGCGGTCTCAGCAGCTATTAAGAGATCATCAACATACTGCAGGAGGGTTACATTGGGGTTTTGTCTCCGGTACTCACTGAGATCCTCGTGTAGGGCCTCATCAAACAAGGTAGGCGAGTTTTTGAATCCTTGGGGAAGTCTGGTCCAGGTGAGTTGTCCGTTTATACCTCTCTCGGGATCTGACCATGCGAAGGCAAAGAGTTCTTGACTTTTGGGCGCCAAGGGTAAACTAAAAAAGGCATCTTTGAGGTCCAGCACAGTATACCATTGTTTTTCTGGACTAAGGGCGCTCAAAAGAGTATATGGATTGGGCACAGTAGGATGGATGTCTATGACCCGTCTGTTGACTTCCCTCAGGTCCTGCACTGGGCGGTAGTCTTTACTGTTAGGTTTGCGGACTGGCAGCAGGGGTGTATTCCAGGCCGACTGGCAGGGACGCAGTATCCCCAGGTCAAGAAGCCGGCGAATATGAGGAGTGATACCAGTCTTGGCCTCTAGGGGCATGGGATACTGTCGGACACGTGCAGGATCTGCCCTCGGTTTGATCTCTATGAATAGGGCTGGGCGGTGTTTGGCTAGTCCCACCCCCCCTGTTTCTGCCCATGCTTCGGGGAACTGCTGAAGCCATGACTCTATATCTTGATTTTGGGAGGGTGGTTCCTGGTGAAGTCGGTACTCATCTTCCAAGTTCAGGGTGAGCACAGATATGGGTTGGTCGTGAGGGTCTGTTACGATTGGCCCCTCTGGCCGAAAATGAATTTGTGCTCCCATTTTAGTGAGTAAGTCTCTCCCCAGTAAGGGGCAAGGGCTATCGGGAATGACCAGAAAGGTATGGGTTACCCTTCCCGTGCCCAAGTCCACAGTTCTCTGAGTGGTCCAAAGGTAACGTTTGACTCCCGTAGCTCCCTGGACCCAGGAGGATTTGTTAGAAATTTTCCCGTGGGGCTTAACCAAGACCGAATGCTGTGCCCCTGTATCCACCAGGAATTGGACTGGTTTCCCCTCCACTCGTAGGGTTACCCTGGGTTCGGGGAGGGGGTCCGAACCCCGTCCCCCCTACTTTGTATCATGTGTAAACAGGACTGGGGTGGCGTTCGGTTGCCATTGCCCCTGGTTGGGGCGCGGCTGCCTTTTCTTGGGGCATTCCCGAGCCCAGTGGCCCTTTTCCTTGCAATAGGCACATTGATCTCTGTCCAATGGTCGCCTGGGAGGTCGAGTGGCTGGGGGGCCCTCTTGATCTTTCTGAACAATGGCCGCCAAGACTTTAGTCATTTTCTCAGTGGCTTTAAGTTGTTTATCCTCTGGGGCGTCCCGGTTATTAAAGACGCGCTGGGCGATACGGAGTAAGTCCTGTATCTGTTTGCCCTCCAGATCTTCTAACTTCTGGAGTTTCTTTTTAGTATCAGGGGCTGCCTGGTTAACGAAGGACATTACAATGGCGGCCTGATTTTCGGGGGCCTCTGGATCCATAGGGGTATACTGCCTAAAGGCTTCCATTAATCTTTCTAAATAAGAGGAGGGACTTTCTGTTTTACCTTGTACAATTGAATATACCTTGGCCAAATTAGTGGGCTTGCGCGCGGCAGCCCGGAGACCCGCCATTAGAGTCTGGCGATAAATGAGCAGTCGTCCCCTACCTTCTCCGGTGTTATAGTCCCATTCATCCTGCGGGGGGCGAGTTAAGGGAAAAGCTGCATTGATGAGGTCAGGGTTAGCGGTGGGTTGACCATTATCTCCAGGAACCAGTTTTCTCGCCTCCAGCTGGATTCGCTCCCGTTCTTCGGTAGTGAATAGGATCCGGAGGAGCTGTTGGCAGTCATCCCAGGTGGGCTGATGAGTGAACATAACGCTATCTAGAAGAGCTATCAAGTCTTTAGGATTATCAGAAAAACGGGCATTCTGGGTTTTCCAATTATATAGGTCACTGGTAGAGAATGGCCAATACTGGAGTCGGGGGTTCCCTGTCTCATCGGGAGGGCCTATTTCTCGCAGGGGTAGGGCTATGGTGGAATCAGGATGGCGGAACCCTGGGTCGCGCTGAGTGCGTCCGCGAGTGCGCCCAGCCGGCCCCTGGGAATTATTTTCATTGGGCAGGGGGACCGGTAGTGCCTCTGCCTCTCGGTCCTCCGGTTCTGGCCTGGGTGGCCCTCCGGGAGGGGCCGCAGGAGGTTCTACCAAGGGGAGAGGAGCAGAGCCAGGAGCAGGAAGGGGGACTGGTTGTGGGGCTACAGGAGGATATTGATATGGGGGGGGTCTAGGAGAAGGAGGTCTTGGCTGTCAGAGAGTATGGGTGCAGTTCGGGTCTGAGGCTTGGGAGGTTTAGTTGGTCGGGCCGCAAGGATCTTATATGACCCTGATGACAAAAAGGGGGTCATCCAGGGAGGAGGGTTTTCTACCAGGTCCTGCCATACCAGGATGTAGGGGATCTGGTCCGGATGGCCTTCTTTTCCTGGCAAGAAAACTCTAGATTTAACTTTTAGGATTATAGGAAGACAAAAGGTACCCTCGGTGGGCCAGCCAACCCCGAAAGTTGGCCATTCAGAGCGGCAGAAGGTAATTAGTTTTCTTCTCCGGATATCCAGACTGAAGTTGTGTCCTCGGGACTTTACATCCCCGAAATTAGCGAGAAGGAGGGAGAGGGGGGTACTCTGTGCTTGGCCCATGTCTAGGTCCTGGAAGAGATTGATTAGAAAAGGTTACTCTGAAAACAAAAGTGATTAAGAGCAGTCCCAATAGCGGAGTCTGTAAAAGGAGGAAGGGGAGGTTATCGCGTGCGCGCTTCAGATGGGCTGTCAGCCCCAGATGGGTCGTGGTGGACGTCTCCAACCACACCCGACTAGGTGTCCTATAGCGCGTCCGCCAGGACTGTCCTAGTCCCCAAAACAGAAGGTACCCTGAGCCGGCTTACTTACCGATCGGTTGTCAGCGATGACCCGTTGACCTGATGTCTGGTGGGCTTGGGGGCATCCCGGACGAGCCCCCAAATGAAATGCCCAAGGTCGCGAGGCCCCTCCACAAGACCACCAGAGTCGAGAGTCAAAGCCAAACGGCAAGGGTCATTTATTGCAGGTTCGAACCTGGACCTCCGCGCACTCGTTGCCGGTGACGCTAAGAGGTCCTGGCGGAGTTTAGTACAGCTCTTTTATAGACCGGTACAAACATAGTCGCCGATTGGTTGACTTTTAAACAAAGACACTAGTCGCCGATTGGTTGACTTTTAAACAGAGACACTAGTCGCCGATTGGTTGACTTTTAAACAAAGACACTAGTCGCCGATTGGTTGACTTTTAAACAGAGACACTAGTCGCCGTCTGATTGGTTGGACGGTTGCGGGGGGGGGGGTCAGCAGGCGTAATTACAAAAGCGAGAGCGGCTGGTTAAGTTTCGGTTTCCTGAGGTTTTGTTTCTTAATTGGAAATACTTAAGGCGGGGCCATGGTCGCAAAAAGAAATAGTGCAAACAGGAGGACTGATACAACCCTAGCAGTGCTGCGGCCTCCACCAGCCCAACGGCAGGGCGTCGGGAGGCTGTGCGCCCAACTTCAGGCGGCGCTCCCAAATGTGGCAAGCCCAGCGCCGCGCCCTGGAATGGTCCTTTTTCGGCCCTTCCCCTCCGGAAAGAACAGAAAAGAAATTCCAGGAAAAGCACAAATTGAATGCAGGGCGTCAACTCAGTCCTATTCTCACCAAACTAGAACATAGCCCCCTCAACTCCTGCCAGAGATGTGTTTTAGACAAGGAGCCATTTAAACTGCACCCTAAAGCCCAGGGGAACTGTGGGAACTGGTCTACTGACTGCCCAACTGTTGGCCAGGAGGGAGGTTAGGCCTCTTGGACTAAGAGATGGGGAGTGAAGAAAGGGGAGCATTGGCTCTGGCATGAGGAGCTGTCTAGTATTCTCAATAGGGATCATAGCCTTTAAAGACTGGATTGTATTTTCAAATTGCCAACTAGAACAGGAAATACATGGGTGCTTAACAAATGAATGTGTGAATGAAAGATTAACAGGTGAATTTACTCTAGCTTGTAATTAAGAACAATCCAGAAAACAAACAGTAGTAGAAACTTTGGGCTCTTCACAACCAGCATTTGCACAAATGCATGCTCATCCACTGTACACAGAGGGGCAACAAATGACTCTCACCTTTGCTGAAAGGTGAAAACAGCGTGAGCCTAGTCTTGAAAACATGGAGGACTTTTGTGCCAGGTAAGCACCTTTAGTAGGAGGGGAAGAGGAAGAGGAGGAGGAGGAGAAAGAGAAAGAGAAGAAGAAGGGGAGTTGGAGGGGGGAAAGAAGAAGATGGGGAGGAGAGGAAGGAGAGGGAAGAGGATGATAGGATGGATTTGGGGGATGAAGGCTAGATACTTATGAGGTGTATGGTATCCCCCACCCCATTTTGCAAATGAGAACTGAGGCTCTGGAGAGGAAAGAGGAGTGATGTAGCTTCATGGGACACAGCCAGCATCTGAAGCGCCACCAGCCCACAGGTGTGCAGAGGAAGATGAAGATGAAGCACCTGCTGGGGACAGGAAGAACCAATAAAGGTCAAGAATATTTCTAGAGCTGATCAGACAGGGCAGGGCTGGAAAGGTCACAGCCTAACAACATACTATGCATCTGTGCAGCCCTACAGACCTCAGGTAGTTTTGTCTCTGCATAGATGGATGACACTTCTGGTTTCCAGATCTTGCTTCAGCCTTTGCCCATGCATTGCCACAGAAACTCATCATTTGGAAGGTGCTCTCTGCAGACAGCTAAATGTCATTATCCCAAAACACCAAGCTGGCCAGCTGAGCTTGCTGTTTTGATGAAACACTGTTTGACAGAAAAACAGGTCACCCCCAGGGGTACGTACAGAAGGATAAGGCTCATGAATATGCATAAAGTCCTCTTTATAAAGACAATTGCTACCATTATTGGAACAGAACAGGCTGAGTGGGAAGGCAACCCATCCACAATTACTTCTGCCTCCCTGTAGGAATTTGTGAAGGTTAAGATAATTTCCTGTATCCCCAGGACCTGGTCCTCAGCACCAGCAGGACCCATGAGGCCCTCTGGACTCGCTCATGTCCCTCACCCCATCCCACATTTGTCAAAGCAGGAAATAGAGCCCAGAGAGGGGAAGCAACTTGCCTGAGGTCACATAGCAGTTCCTGCAAGGCCAGGGCCTCCACCTCTAGACCAGGTGGCTCCCACATTGCAGGTCCCTGGAAGAACACAAAAGTAGACTGACCAAGTATAATCTGACCAAGAGCAAGCCCCCAGCACAGCTTAGCAGGCATTCAGAATCCCTACAGGGGACGGTCTCTAGCTCCCACTAGGGCTGGGTTGGGGGAGCTGCTGTGCAAGGCAGAGCTAGGCAGAGGACCCCACAGAGAAAGCTTTGATGGGATTTCCCTTTGACACCTGCCTCCACCCCTTCAGGCCGTCTGCAATTTCTTTCCATAAAAAGGGTGAGGTCTGACCAACACAATCATGCTAAGGTATGAGTGTGTGTCATCCTTCCCAGGTTAACTATGTCTTTTAGGAAGAATAGACTAGAGATGTCAAGGGGCAAAGCAAGAAAAATGGGATAGGGATCAGGCATTCCACAGACGACACAGACTACACCACTAATCCATCAGAGAGTGACCCTGCCCAAAGCCCTATGAAGCCATGGTGACAGCTGCAGTCCTTCGGTCTCACTCCTCATGCAACCTCCATATCTCAGTGAAAAGAAGCAAGGCAGGGGGGCCCCCAAGTCAAGGCGGGCAGTTAGACATTTCCAAAGAAGTCCAAGCATGCTCAGACAGTGGGGTCCAGGTGACATCAGCACCGCTGCCCTGTGCTCCAAAGTGTGCAGAGAGTGAGCACTGGGCAGGGCTGGGCCAGCTGTCAGGTACTTGCTTGTCATTCTTCTCACATTGAAGAGGCAGGGGAGAGTGATTCCTTTGAAGGGCTAGGCAGATACGAGGTTGCTGGAAGTGGCAAGCCCCATTTCATCCTGCTTTTGAAGGGGTCTGAGATAGATGGCTGGCTGAAAGGTTAAGTTGTACTGAGCATCAGGGCCACTCTTCTGCAGAGGCTGCTGTGAAGTGGAAACCCAAGCTCACTGGAGCAAACTGCACTCTGCAAGCCCAAGACTGGGTGACCACCCCCACCCCACTCTTGGAGGTTATAGGCATTTAGAGACCAGAGGGAACATGTTACTAACACTTACATCAAGCTGTTTGACACCATGGCACCTACAGACCTAAGAGTGAACCACTAGGTCTGCCCCTTTGGACAATTTGTCAACTCTCTAAGCCTCAGTTTCCTCCTCTGTGAAATGGAGGTTAAGAATAGCTACATCACAGGGTTGCTGAAGGGATTAAATGCGATAATGACACAAACAGTCTCTTAGAGAACATTCTGTGAGCGGGCAGTTCTTTGTGGCAGTTATTGTGGTTCTGGTTGCTATTGTTGTGCTAGGCACTCGGCATACAAAGATGAAAAATATTCAAGAAACCTGGAGACTTTTGGAGGAGAGACACCTCTAGATAAATACCATGAAATAGCATGGTGGTTAGAGTGAAAGGATCATGAAGGTGCAGCAGAAACACAAAGAGGGGAGCTCTCCAAAGGAGGTGGCTTCTGCACAGCCCTCAGGATAGATAAGATTTCCATGAGGACAAAGGAAAAGGGCATTTCAGATCCTGGAAGCATGATGGGCCAATGCACAGAGCTCCTTGACCTGCAGCCCCCTACACATTTGTCACATATGAGTCTGGCATCTTCAGCCAGGGCACAGAGAGCAAGTCAGACAGACAAAACAATCATCTCAGCATAGAGTTGGGTCATAAGGTTCTCCAAGACAGTCTCAAGAAGCCTGAGGAGTCTTCCTGAACAGATGACCCCTAAGATGAAGGCTAGAGGAAATGTAGGTGTCAACCACGTAAGTATATGAAGATGAGGAAAGGGAAGTAGATGAATTTCTAAGTGATTTAAAATATGCAATGAATCTCTCACCCGAGAGCAGCATGTAGAACTGGACAGGCAGCAGCAGCTCAGTAAGTTGGCGATGCCTGATCTTCTTTGGACATCTGCTAAGGATGCTGCCATGGACATGAGAAACTGCTTGGTTATCAGCTTTGTGCCCTCAGATCCTGAAGCCCTGGGAGCCTCCCCCAGCCATGGTACTTTGCCCACAGCAAACTATTTGGAAAACTCACCAAGAAAACTGCCTCTCTTTCTTCTGTTTCTATTCTCATCATTTGATTACATCTGAAATGTGTCAGCCTTGTTCTTCTGAAATAGAGAAGATGGTGTCCCCAGGGAATAACCGAGTGTGAGTGCATGCCCCTGGAGGTGTGGTGCAAGGTCCCTACCCAGGTTGAGAGCCTTTCCCAGGCATATATATGCTCCACATATTCTCCTATGGTGCTGGAATAGGATGCAGAGCTTCCCTAACTCTCGGAGATTGAATCAGAGGTGGAAAGATGGAACCTGACAGAGTGCAATACCCCAGAGAACCACAGAACATGTGCCCCATGATGATTAGAGTGGGGCTGTTTGCAATAGGCTGACTTGACAGACACACAAGACAGAATTTTCTAAACTTTAATATACCTCCAAGTAAACTGAGATCTTATCAAAATAAGGATTCTGACCTGAGGTCGGCCCCAAGGTTCTGCTCTTTTAACAAGATGCCATGTGATGCGGGGGATACTGGTCTGCAGGCCACACTTGGAGCAGCAAAACATGGACTCCTCACTCATGTAGCAAAGAGTTACTGCACTTCCTAAGCATTAGACTGCACTCTATGTACAGTATGGGCAAAATAGGAAAAGACCCTTGCACTCCAGGAACATGCTATATTTGAGGAAGATAACAATAATCAAGTAAACAAATAAACAAAAAAGATAACATGATAGAGTGAGAAGTTCTTTGGAGCGGCAGAGGAGGACTTGGGTGCAGATGATGGAAGTGCTTTAGGCTGGCTGATGAGGGAAGGATGCCCTGGAGAGGGAATTAAGAAGGCTGACCTGGAGAAGGAGAAGGAGCCATCTGGAAGAGGCCTGGTGGGAGAACATTACAGACAGGGGGAGAGCAAGTGCAAGGGCCCTGTGCTATGAACAAGCTTGGGCCATTCAAGGAGTATAAGCTCAAGATGACCTTGACCTCCAGGCCACAGCCTTTTCCCTGGATTCAGCCACTTGTCCTTGGTTGTGAGCTTCTGTTAAACTGGGTTAAACTAACAAAGCCCTTGACCATCCAGGGTTTAAAATAATTTCTGATCTCTTCTAGAACCCCATACCATTCTAGGGTCCTTGGAAAACCATGTCTGGAAAGTAAAGATTTAAACAAAATCTTTAATACCAGAATCCTACTTTCCCACTGGTCCTGGAGACCCAGTATTACTTTTCCAAGGGAAGTAGCATAGGAAGGAGGGCCTGGCAATGATTCAATGAAAAAGAATGGCTGAAATACAGCCTGGCCCATTTGGGAAAAGAAGTAGAGGTGATTTTTGTAAAGTCCTGGAGAAATTAGACTGGACTCCAATCCATGTTGACAAGTGGTACCTGTTGGTGTGGGGTTGAAAGAACATATTGAGTCCATGGGTCTGTTGTATAGCAACAAGGAATGGGTTGAGAAGGGATGCTGATGGATACAAGATGGCTTAGAGGAAAGCATGGTGACCAATAAACCAAATCTGTGATGTTGCCCATTTCTTTACATACTCTGCTATCCTCTTCCCATTCATCCTAATGGCATTCTCCCTCCCAATGCTTTACCACCTCTTACTGGGCATGCAGTTGATATGTTGGTCTAGGTTGATTTGGACTTTTGCCACCTTCTGCTTCTTGGAGACTGTACCTGACACATTTTGTCCCACACACCACATATGCTCTTGGGCCACTTTTTTCTTTTGGCCACTACACTGAAATAGGAACTGACAGTTCCCAGCTTCAGTTCTGTTGGGCATTTCTCTCTGCCTGAGAACTTCTCTGCCATCACTGCACAAGACTCTTGCAAGAACCTATTTGGGCATTCTGATTCATGTGCCAATCTGGAGGGAAGAGGGAACTAGCACCATATGTGACCACCTTTGACTAATGGGGGATGGAGCTAGTGGACAAATATGCCTCTCTTCTGCCCTTCAGGCAGACGATTCTTAGGTGACTTATTTGTGGCTCCCCAAAGGGTCCCAGCAAGATTGAGTCTAGTTAGTGGTGATCAACTCAAGAAGGCACCCCCATATCAACTTTACCTCCTTCCCTTTTCCACTCTTCTCAGTGTCCCACTTCTGTTCCCTGAAATCACTTCTAAAACTCAACCTCCTACATATAAGCTCTTGTCTCAGACTCTGCTTTCTGGAAGGGATAGAAGCTAGGACAGAAGAACCTTCCAACCAACAGAAATCTAGCCTCGTCACATGTGATCCTATCCTACTGATGGCAAGACTGGGGTTTTACTGCCCTGTCTCCAATTGTGAATTGTTATGGGCTGGGAGATGAGTTAGCTCAGGAGCTGGGCCATTCTTCTGCCTTGCTCCCACCTGGAGTTACCATGTAGAGGACCCCTGGATGGATCTTCCATGTGGAAGAAGAGATCCTGAACTGCAGACATATGATTATTCTCTGAGATCTCTTCTCAGGGCTTTGGAATTTGGAAATTGCTTTCCACTAGTACTCAGCCACAACCCTTGGTGGTATGTCACAGACCTCCCTAAGACCTCTCCCAAATGGGTCTCAAAGGCAAAGAGTCTGTGCTCTCCCAACATCTCCCCTCATCTCAATGCCCCCTGATCTGCCTAGGAGAAATGGCAACATAGAAGCCATATATGATGAGAGAAATAAAAAGAAAGAACAACCTTGGAGAACTAATTGATTCAGGATGGGGCAGAGAACATCCAAGATGAGCCTGAAGCATCTTGTGGCACCAGACAGCAAGAAGGTATTAAAAACAAATAAACAAACAAGAACAGTAAGAATACATATGTGTATGTTATATGTATTTCAAAGGAACACAGAACTAAACTGAAGGAGCTCCCAATGGCCAATGCGGGAAAAACTTGAGCAAAATATATAACTATAGTTTTGAATTATAACCCAAAGAATAATATAATTATCCATGAGTCCATACTGATTAAACGAATAACTAACTAAATAAATAAATGAGAGAGAAGCAGCAACTCTTCCTCACAGAAGAACTCCAATTAATAAATGTAGAAGAAATGAGGGAAAATCATCCCTCTAGTACATTACTCTAGTACACCAGAGTAATAATTGCCTTAGCCAAGACCTACGGATGGATATTAAAATAAATGGGTGAAAGTTTAAGTAGAAATGGGATACTTACATAGTCTCCAAGTACTGCCCTCAAACACTTAGTAATTGCAAAAAGAAAAATAGTTTATAGCATACAGTCCTGGTAGATACTACCTTAGCCAAGTGATGAAGTAATCTGCAGTAATAAGACACTGACGTCATGAGTCCCTTAGTTTGATGCACTGAGAAGGGAACATCACCCCTGTGGGATCATTCCCAATAAAGCATAACCTAAATCTAATAAACAGAAAACATCAGACAAGTCCAGATGGAGGGACATTCTACAAAATAACTTACCGGTCCTCTTCAAAACTTACAAAGTCAAGAAGGACAAGGAAATCTTAAGGAACTTCCACAAACTGAAGAGGACTGAGGGGACAGTGTAACTAAATTAAATGTGGGAGCCTGGATCAGATGCTGGAACAGAAAAAGTTTGTCAGAGAAAAAAGTATGAAATCTGAGTAACTTTTGTACTTTGGTTCATAGCACAACTCCAAGGTTAATGTCTTAGTTTTGATAAATGTTTTATGGTTGTGTAGACATTTAACTTAAGGGGAAACTGGGGGAAGGGTATAAAGGAACCTCTGTACTCTTTACAACTCTTTGGTAACTTTAAAATTATCTCAATATTTAAAAAATATATTGACTGTCAAAAAATAAAAAAAAGAAGGGAGCAGGAGACAAAAGTAATATAAACGTGGATAATTCCGCTTGTCATTCCATTCCACAAGCCTGAGATAAAAGAGCAAATCTGCTGCTCTGTCCTTTCATCAAGCGAGCACCTCAGATATGTGGCTCTGAAGCAAAAGCCAATTATTTCATCTGTCGCCCCAAAGAAGGAAGAGCAAACGATTCAAAGAAGAAAATCCAGTGGTCTGGGTGGATTGAGAAGGACTTCTTGGTGTCCAATGAGGTAACCACTTATGTGATTTTTAAGCAATCCTAACCAGTGCTGGATAGAGACCACCATGCCTGTGTCAGGCAGGACTCCACTTTATCTCTTGGTATCTCTTTTTTCTCCCTCATTCCTGTCTAACTCTGGAACTTAGGCTGGAAATGAACTCTGGAAATCACTGTCATGTTTCTCCTCTCTGTTTCCAATTTCCCTCCAGCCCTGCCCCTGTCCCTCCACTCACACACCCTGACCTACTCAGCCATTTGTTACTTCCTGTTAATGCCCAGTGAGGAAGTTCCCCTAAGCTCCCTCCCACAGCAGTAGGAGCCCCACATGCTGTGCTTATTCTCTGGCTCAGATCAGGTATTTTCTTCCTACTTGGGGTGGAGGCTACAGAGAGCAAAGTGGGATTGTCTTGGAGTTCTGCTTCTACACACCCTCAAGATTCAAGGTCAAGAGGCTATTCAACCAGCCCCTGTGACCATCAGTCTTCCTTTCTGTGTACAAACGCCCAAAATAAAACTGAAGCCAGAGTGGACTCACAATGCACAGGGCTTCCTTGGTGGTGTTTTAGGATACAAGGTGCATGAGCCAGAGCCCAGGAGAATTGGGAGCCAGTAGGGCTCAGGCAGCATCAGCAGAACCAGAAAGCTCTGACACCTTATGGACTGTCACCTACATGAGGTACCCTCATCAGGGAGAAAGAAAAGCCATCATTGTGACAAACCAGCCTGGTTTTTGCCTGTGCTGCTTAGCTGGCCATATGGTTTGGAAAGAAAACATGTGATCTCTCCTTCCTGCCCAGTTAGTTTTACTGCACAGGACTGGGTGACAGCAGCATCTGGCCCCTTCCAGAAAGCACCACCCTGTGGGAGGCCAGAGGCATGGGCAGGGCTTGGGAGTATGGTGGGGAAGAAAGTTGATAGGTGGGCATCTCTTAGTCCATTAGTACCAGGAAAGCCACCCTCTTCCCTGGGACCCTGTAGCCAGGGACATCCCCAGAGCATTGGTTTGTCAGTGAGAAGAACTCTCCTGGCCATGAAATTTGTACCTGACATTTACAGTTTCCTCTGCCCTAGGTGAGTCCCCAGAGACTTCCTTATAACCCCAGTACTTGAACTGGAAGAGGGAAAATAGAATACTTCCTAATCAAGCATGGGTGTGAAAATTTAGCTGTAAGGTTATTAACAATAGGAAGCCTAACTAACTAAAAAGGCACTGGCGAAATAATGTGCATGCACACTTGTTGCTTGTGGCCAAACATTCATTTCCTCTGTTCAAAATATGGGACTGAGAATGTCTTTCTGGAATTCAAAGGGAATTCTGGGTATTGTGGTTTATATGTGATTGAAGCAAACAACCTTCAACTACAGAGGTCCCTTTTCAATGGCAATTCACAAGTGAGCATATGACCCAAGCTTGTCTGATAAGAGTATACCCAGAACTTTTTTCTGGAAATGTTCCTTTTCTCACTGACCTGACTGCCATGAGGATGTTGAGACAGTTAAAATAATTATTGCAGCCATAGAGGGAGCTTATCTGAAGAAAAAAGAGACACCCAAAGGAGAGTCTCAGAAAGATAGATGACATTTTGAATCTGTAGATTGAGCTACACCTGAAGCTAGCTCAGCTTCTAGCTAGCCCAACTTTGTAGTGTCCTTCAAACCCAGGGGAAGCCCCCAACTATATATTCTAGTAGCTCTAGTCTGCATGGATCCTGCCTGCTAGGGCCCATCACACCTTTCTCTGGAAGTTTACAGCCTTTTGACTAAAACTTATATATTAATCATACCTTTTAATTTTTTCTTTTCTTTTTTCTGGCCGCACCACATGACACGTGGGTAGTTTTCCGACCAGGGATTGAACTTGCACCCCCTGTAGTAGACTTAACCACTGGACTCAGTGGACTTCCACCACGGAAGTCCTCACCTCATGCCTTTTAATTTCTATATCTCTGATGCTTTGACATCTTGGGACTTGTGGGCCCTGCAGAGACTGCACCTTCCAGGCTTAGCCAATTCCTAGAGATAATCAATGAGGGCGCTTTCATATGCAAATTAACCAATCCCATAGCACCCAACCACCTCCTTTATCAGGTTCTCACACTCTGGACCAGTGTCCCCCTGCCCTAATCACCCCAGGGACAGACAACTGGAGACAACCTCTGTGCCCCAGATCCTTAGATCTGTGCCCTTAGAAATTATCTAACTAGCCAATTCTAAGTCTGCTTACCCTGCTGTGCCTTCCCTTTTCCTCAGAAACCACAATAAAGGCTCTTGCCCACATTTTTCTCTCACTCCTCCTGCCACTTGACCGACCCTGGTTCTTCCCTCTGTGGCCCTGCCTGGCATGCCCACCTCCCCTTAGGAACAGAGTAACAAACTATCTTTTCAATGGCAATTGTCTCCTGATTATACCTCAATAATAAAAAACCTACATTTTAAAACAACTTGTTCATCCATTAGGAGCCACACACTCAACAAGGTGCTCAGAAAACCCAGTAAACTATCAGTGACAAATGGCTCCATGCTCAGCCACAGGTGCTTCTTTGACACCCCAGTTGCAGGAGAAATCCTAGACTTACTTAGATCCTCTCTCTAGTTTTTTCTAATTAGTATAATGCTAAGCAAACAATAGACATTTAACCAATGCACACTGGTTGTTTGATGAAGCAGACTGATCAGGCTACACAGATGCCATAATCACTGTACAACTATTGCTGGGAGGGACCTCCAAGAGCTTCTAGATCAGAATTTATAAAATACCTCTCTCAAGAGATATTATGAGGGTCTATCTCATTGGGGGCTCCCAGAAGCAGACCCTGAGACAAGATTTGCATGCCAAGTGGTTTATCTGGAAGACAATCCCAGGAAGCACCAGTAAGGAAGTGGGGCAGAAAAGGGAAAGAAACCAAAACAAGGTATGTTAATGAGCAACTGTGTCTCTGTCCACTGGGGACCTCTGAAAGAAGAGGGAAGTGGTCCTCAAATTGTGACGCACATCAGAATCACCTGAAGGGATCCTTAGAACAGAGTCTGGCCTGAACTTACAGAGTTCCTGATTCAATGGGCTCCCAGGTGACAGTGACGCTACTTGTTCCAGGACCATACTTGGAGGTTGCCTTCCACCTCCATCATCAATGGGCAGAAAGCTGAGGTATTTATCACCCAATTGCCCTTCATCATTGGCTGAGGGTAGTTCTCAGGGGTGGTGACTCCCCAGCACTTGTGGCCTGACTCTGTGCATGGAGAGAAGGTCCTCAGGCAGAGAATTGAGGACTGGCAGTGGAACAACACGAGCATGCATGGAGACAGTTAGTGCTGAAAGGTGTGGGCAGGACACTGGCAGCATTTGTTATGACATCCTACCCCAACATTTCTGTGGTGAAAAAGATAGAGGATACCCACCCCCATTCTACATCCCTTTTTGGAAAGTCACAGTGTTCATTAGCATAGCAGTGGTTCTGAGAGGTCCTCAAATAAAGAAATCTGTTGAACTTAAAATTTCCCAAATTTCTTTGAACTTCTTTCAAAGAAGAAAGTTTGGGAGTTGTTATCTAGACCGGGATTTGGCAACTAAGAACTATGGAGCAAATGTGACCTACTTATTTGTGTAAATGAAGTTTCACTGGAACACAGCCACACTCATTCTTTTACAGACTGTATATGGCTACTTTTGCTCTGCAACAGCAAAGTTAAGTAGTTGTGACAGAGACTGTAGGGCCCACAGGCCTAAAACATTTATGATATGGCTCTTGGCAAAAAAGGTTGACAGAGCCTTTGTCCAGACTCTTTTCTCCCCATTTTAAGGACAATGAAACTGTGACTTCAGGAGGGCAAAATGTCTTGTCCAAGGTCACTGAAACAGATTATAGTGATGCTGGGGCAAGAGTAGTGGGTTCCTGATTCTAATGCCCTTTCAAAGAGCCCCTTCCACTCACAGCTCTGCCTCATAGCCCCTCTTCCTTTATCTCTTGTTCTCTATACTCCTGGCCTACTAATGTGAGCAATGATGGATTCTCCAGAAAGAAATCCTTGTGCTTCTGTTTAAAGGCTCCCCTATATGCCATTGGACCACTCACTCACCAAGTCTTTTTGATGGACCAGGCATGGAGATTCCACAGGAAATAAGAACTGGCATGCTTCTGTCCTGTTTGGAGCCTAGTTGAGCAAGGGTGTAAAAAGCTGTCCTTAAAAGAAAAGTGTGTACTGTCTATGATGAGTGTTTTAGAGACAATGACACAAATGAGGGAGAGGTTGAGGAGGCTGGTTGGGATTCGAAGGCCATGGGAGCCTTCTGCAAGGGATGACATTCAAGCTAAGATATGTATTACAAACCTATGAAATTGTGTGAAGGCTCGAGGGAAAAACATTCCAGGTGGGAAGAAAGGCAAGTGCAGTGACTTGAGATGGCAGTATCTCACTAGGCTTCAGCCTAGTGGGAGGGGATGGAGGAAGAACTTGATGCAGGGACCATACCAGGGACCATACCAGGGCAGGACTTTGCAGGCCATGATCAGAAATTTGGATTGCATTCCAAGTAGAGAGGCTTGTGAGATCAATCCCCAAGAAATAGTTCCTGAAATCCTGATAGAGATGTAAGCTTCTCCATGGACACTTCTGTTCACAAAGGCCTAGATTATGCAAGAAAAGACACATGCCTGGCCTGGCAGATGTTCTTAGGACTGGTTAAACATGCACATGTATGCACCATAGAGAAGCAATGTGTGCTGTCCTTAGTATGCCTCTCCATCCCAGTGTGCCCAGGTCAGTCCCTGTCCACATCTACTGCCCTGGCATAGATTACTAAGAGCACCCCCTTTCACTTCTAACAGTGTCTCGGTTTGAGTGATAAATTATACCATCACCCTAATTATACCACTTGCTTCCATGTAATTTAAGCCTCGTCTCATGAGGTCCATTACTCTCAGGTCATAATTCTCAGGAATTATTCTATTCCTTACAATTAATAGAAACCATCACAAGGTTATGTCTTGTTTCTCCTTTGGCACTCCATATTCCCAGAGGACAGGACACGTGCGTTTATTTATAGAGTGTTTGCCAGGTCTACCATGAAAATAATACATGGACACATTACTTTTCAGAAGTTAGGTCACGTAGTCTTCACAACAAAACTGCTGGAAGGGTCAAGAGTCATTTCCCTTTTATGGACAGGAGAAGTAAAGTGACTAGCCAAGATCTCACAGGCAGTAAGGAATTAGAGCTCAAACTTAGATGGACCTAGCTCCACATCTAAGCATCTTTGTACACCACCATCCTGCAGCTTAAGGCCTGGTTGATCTCTCTTCTACAGCAGATACTGACAGCCTAATGAGAAAGAGGAGAAGACAAAATAACCTTCCTGTCTGGGCTTTGCAAATATAAAGTGCCTTGTAACAACTGAACAATAACAGCCATCGACGTTAGCAGGTGATCAGGATGCAGCTAATGCTGTTGACAGTGCAGAGATTTTTATGATTATCTCTTAATGTATGTCAGGTCAGATGTAATACCCTGTAATGTCAGAGCTTATCAGTCTTGCTCGAGGCAGGCACACATGACACACACCACTGGGTGCTCTTGGCACACGTTCAAACCCAAGCTGTCAGGGCTTTCTCAACACCAGCCTCTGGGCAGGTACACATGGAAGGTGCGGATCACTCAGGGATGGACTGTTAAGCTGAGAGAGCCACGCCTGGGACCTGCATCAGCACAACATAGCCTCAGGGTGGTTTCTGAAGCAATTTGTTACCCTATCAGGGACAGAGAAATGGCTCCTGTGGAACCCTAGGAACTGGAGTGTCCTCACCTTCCATCAGGCTAAAGTCTGTCTCCCTCCAGAGATAGGCTAAGAACTACTGCTGCTAAACCTTATTCTTGTCCTGGCTCAGCCTCAAGCCATCTGTGTAACCTTGGGCAGGTCCTCAGGCAGGAGGAGTGGCTGGAGAGGGCTAGGTTCAAATACTGGCAAGGATCACTTCTCAGTCCCTCTGAGGTTCACACTCCTCCTATATAAACCCTGGTTGTAGCGATCACCTTGCAGGACTGCTGTGTAAATGAAATACCCAGAGATTTTCATATAGCAGGTCTTCAGAAAAGGTGGACTGCACTCTTAGTATCACTATCATCACCATTGCCATCTCCCCTTAGAGGCTAAAACAGCAGAAGGTGGATGTGGAAGAAATCACCTCCCTGCATTTCTGCTTTCTGCATCTCTGTCCTGGAACACTCCACGGTTAATGGAACCCCAAGCAGAGATGGCAAAGCAGGAGTGCTAACTCGCTTCCTGGAACATGGTCCCCTGGTCTAGCACTTCTCCTAGGTGTGTACACCTTGCAATTCGTCAAGTAATTAGGTTCATGAGTAAATTGAATTAGGAAAAATGATATTCTAACCCCTTTCTCTGGGCAAGAGCTATTTATTAATGCCAATGGTGGTACACATCCAAGGGTAGTCTTTCAATTCTCTATTTCTAATGTTTTACTATTTTCTCTTTTTACTTTTCATTAGGGAAATTTTCAAATACTCTAAAAGGAGAGAAAAAATATTACAAGACTTCATTTTCAACAATTAACACCATTTTGCCATTCTTTTTTTAATATGCCTAATACACATACATTTTTAAGGCAAATTGCCAACATCATGCCATTTCCTCCATTTCATCCTTGTTAGTACACAGGAAAGAGTAGGGCTGGGGCCAGGGTGGGGAGCAGTGGAGAGTGGAGAAGGCTGTCCAAGGACTCAGACAACTTGTCCTGGAATGATACCTGGGCCCAGGGCCTCAGAAACTGCTATTTCACAATAAAAGGGACAGATGAGGGGAAGGAGAGTTAGGGGCAGATCTGGAGGAAGCTACATTGGAACCCGCCTTGGAATCTAGGAGTACAAGTTTCAAGAATAGGGTGATTCACTTGACTGACAAAAACCACGCAACCTAAAAGTTGTGAGTTAAGTGTTATTTGGGGATCTTACTGAGGACTGTAGCCAGGAGGCAGACTCTCAGATAGCTCTGAGGAACTGCTCTGAAGAGGCAGGGTAGGAGCCAGGATATAGAGTAGTTTTCTTGCTGGGAAAAAAGCAAGTAATCAAACATCAAAAGATTGCTGCTAATCACAAAGAACAAACATCTCAAGTTAATGATTTTAGTCCTTTTTTATGTATGGGAAGATGCAAGAGTTTAGGCTCATTGAAATTATTCCTTAGATATGCATTTAACTATCTAGGGCCAGTATCCAAAGCACAGAATGCTTCCTCTTTTTCTCCATCCAGAATTCCCCTCAGCGTACACATTGAGGGGTAGGGGGTAAAGTGGGAGGGGCATCTGCAGTGGCTGATGGCTTGATGGTGGGCAATATTTGTTATTTACTGGAATGGCAGGCAACATTCTTTGTCGGCAATTCCTCAGGACAAAAGGCGCACAAGCATTTCTGAGAACAGTTGGGGTCTCATGCCCCTAACACCAGTGTGGAGGACATTATGGAGCTCTGGAACTGTCCCAGAGCCTGGAGGTACATCCACACTAGGGCCCATATCAGGGGAGATAATATAACCATCCCCTGGGACTCTCAAGCAGCAGCCTTGGAGAAGAATGGCATCACCAGACAGTGAACAAGAATTTGGAAGCAGCCACTGCTCCAGCCTCCCACCACCCAGCTCCCATCCTGCCAAATGTAGATCCTGCTATCTCTTTTCATAGAAGTAGACTTACAGGAGGAGTCAATTAAGGGAACAAACACCTGGCACACCAAGAGAGGAGCAAGCCAGCTTCAATAAGATGAAAATGTGCCACCCCCACCAAAAAAAAAAAGTGTCTTCACATCAAGAAAACAAGGTGTGCCCATTTTATGGATGAGGAAAGTAAGCCTCAGAAAAGAAAATTGCTCAAAATAACAGCTAGCAAATGGCAAAAGCAGGTCTACTCATTCTCCTTCCTCATCCTTTCTTCCTAGCTCAAGATTAGCTCCCAGAATTGGAAGATTTATTTCTGGTAGGAAACATTTTTGTATGACTGATTCACTAATCAACTTGGTTTGAGTTTCATAAAAGGCAGTGCTGGGAACACTGAGTCAGTACTTCTTTCCTGTTTCCAGCTTACAGAGAGGAAGGGAATGCAAAAAGCTCAGATATGCAAATGAACATTTGGACTGATTTCCACTGGAATTTTAGCCTCCAAGAGAGTTCTTTATACCTTGCAGAAATGCATTTTTGTTTCTGCTTAACTGGTGAAAAAGAAGGAAAGATATTTCCAGATGACCTAGCCTAGGAATAAAAGTTTCTGGAAGCAAATGTTAGTTAAACAAGGATCATATTGGCTAAATAAATGCTCCACTCATTGAAAGGAATGGAGAAAGAGAATTCCCAAGTTCTAAATTGTGAGAGCAAATGGGTGTCTTCTACATTCATTTCTCACCTTTCTTCCACTCAGGCCCATACTTCAGTCAAGTTCTGGGATGGTCTCAGGAGGGTACCCAAGGATGTGAGTAGGAAAGTGGGCAGCAGCCTCCCCTCTAAGTTAAAAAAGTCAACTGTAATGAACTAAAGCATGTGGTTCATACACGAGACCCTCTGCTGGCCCTGGGGTTGAGAGGGGAAACAGAAGCTCTGTAGCCCTTACCCTCAAGAGGTCCTGGGTCTCAAGAAGGACTAAGATGCATAAATAAAGGCAATTAGAAATTACCCAGGTGTGCTCAGGGAAGACAGGCCAGGAGCTCTGAGTGCTGCCTTCCAGGGGAATTTCTAACACTGTGGGTGCCCCAGGCCACTAATGGGACCCTTTGGTCTTGAATGAAAAGTCCACACTTTAGCCCTGTGTGCTCAGTCACTTTTATTTTTTTTAATTAAAAAAAAATTTGTTTTTGGCCGTGCAGTGCAGTTTGTGGAATCTTAGTTCCCTGACCAGGGATTGAACCTGGGCCACCGCAGTGAAAGCACCAAGTCCTAAGCACTGAACCACAAGGGAATTCCCCCAGTGACTTTTATTAAGCTGGACAGATGTCCAATACATAGTTAAGTCTTGACCGGGCTGGTTCACTACAGTGCCCCACCTTGCCTCCTTTCTTGTGCTCCCCATCTCACCCAGGCCCCACACATAGTAGGCACCTCTCAGAACCCAAACACAGGATAGTTCAGGCAGCGACTGTCCACTCCTGATGAATGCTCTTGGAGTCAGGTTTCCAGAGCTGCTGATAACCTGGCAATTAACCACAAGGCTGAAAGAATACAGTTTGAATCCTTTGATAACTCTTGGCATGCCTCAGCACTATCTCCTTTTGTTTTCAGTCATCCTGACACTGCAGAGGCAGCTGTAGAGTGATGCATATATTAATGATGCCCTGAGAGTAAGGCCAGACTAATATAGCTACCAATGCCTGAGGTTGAGTTTCCCAACTGTTTGTAACTGGGTCACTATTTTTAGTTGGAAACTCCAGTCAAAAATGTCAAAAAGGGAAAATGAATGTGAATTTGGCTGAGAGGAAAGAACCAGTGGTGGGGTTTCCATTCCATCTTATTTAGCAACTCATCATGGGTCTGAAAAAAGCATTTCCTAGCTCTGGGCCTCAGATTTTCTCACCTGAATGACCAAAGGTTTGGATTCACCTTTGTTGACTGAAATAAAAATGCTCAACATGAAAGCTATGAGTTTCAGTTTTATTTGGGCACTTACTGAGGACTATAGTGTGGGAGACAGCCTCTCAGAGAACTCTGAGGAACTGCTCTAAAGAGATAGGGGGTCAGCATATATGTGATTTTGGTGAAGGGGTTACATGCAACCAAGCACACATCTTGGTGAAAGGCTGCTGCTAGTCCTGAGAAACAGATATCTTACTTAATAGTTTTAGTGCTTTTCAAAGTATGGGAAGATACAAAAATTCAGGTTCATAAAGATTTTCTCCTGAAAATACCTAACTAGCTGAAAGCGTGTTCTGCCAGTTTTCTCCAAGCACAAAGTGCCTCATTCCTGATCCCTACCTTGAACTCATTTCAGGATGTGTTAAAGGTTAGCAGGTGCAGTGGCTAATGGACATTTATGGAGCTGGATGGTGAGCAACATTTTTTAGTTGCCACCTTCAACTGGACATTCTATGAATCAGAGACCAGCAACACTGAAGGGAGAAGGGACTCAGCTTCATGAAGCAAACCATCCTGCTGAAGAATTCTTTCAAGTGTCTCTAACACTAAGGCTTGTAACAAGGTCTCATATCCTTGCCCAGGAGAATTGGAAAGGAAAAGTATTCAGCAGGGTCCCACCTGACAGAGTTTGATTCTAATGGCACTGCATAAGGCAAGAATAATACACAGTTAGATTTCCCCACAGGAAGGTGCCACTATTCCACCAGCCAAGCCCACCAGTGTTCCCCTCCAGCCTCAGGACTGCCAATGTTCTTTCATTAAAGAATTGCCTTGCTTTTAGGGGACATAAAAAATAACATACTTTCCAAAATATGTAAACAGCTCATATAACTTAATATCAAAAACAAACAACCCAATTAAAAAATGGGCAGAAGACCTGAATAGACATTTTTCCAAAGAAGACATACAGATGGCCAACACATGAAAAGATGCTCAATATTGCTAATCATCAGAGAAATGCAAATCAAAAAACCACAATGAGATATCACTTCACACATATCACAATGGCTATCATCAAAAAGACCACAAATAACAAGTGTTGGTGAAGATATGGAGAAAAGGGAACCCTTGTATACTGTTGAAGGTAATGTAAATTCATGCAGCCACTATGGAAAACAGAATGGAGGTTCCTCAAAAAACTAAAGATAGAACCACCATGTGATCCAGCAATTCCACTCCTAGGTATATATCTGAATAAAATAAAAACACTAATTCAAAGAGATACATGCACCCCAATATTCATAGCAGCATTATTTACAATTGCCAAGATATGGAAGCAACCTAAGTGTCCATCAATAGATGAATGGATAAAGAAGATGTGTGTATATATATATATATATATATATATATATATATATATATATATATATTCCTGAAACTAATATACTATTGTAAATCAACTATACTTTAATATTAAAAAAAATTTTTTTAAACAGCATAATTAAGGTATTATCAGAGCCTAACTGACTGGGGAAAGGGAAATATCCAATATCAGCTGGCCCTAGCATTCCATGTAGGAAGAGGGAAATACTCCAGCCCCCTCTAGCCATTCTGTCCTACCTAAAAAGAGAGAAAACACATTGAGAAACACTTGTGAGTTCACAGCCCAGTGGCACATGCTCACTAAAAGACTAGACCTAATCATAAGAATGCTCCCTCTCCCCCACACCTCATCACCGTATTACTAAAGGCTTATTTACAGCAGTTCCTTTTACCTGGTATATCATGTCTAGCTATCAGTAAAAAATTACAAGGCATACCAAAAGACAAAACTACAATTTGAAAAGACAGAGCAAGCATCAAATCAGACATGGCAGGGATGTTAGAATTATCAGACCAGGATTTAAAATAATTATGATTGATATACTAAGGGATCTAATTGATAAAGTAGACAGCATGTAAGAACAAATGGGCAATGTAAGCAGAAAGATGAAAATCCTAAGAAATAACTAAAAAGAATAGAGATTAAAAAAAACACTGTAATAGAAATGAAGAATGACTTTGATGGGTTCATTAGTAGCTGAGGATGTAGCTGAGGAAAGGTGTTCTGAGCTAGAGGATATATCAGTAGAATCTTCTAAAATCAAAAAGCAAAGAGAACAAAGACTGAGAAAAAGAACATAAAATCCAAAGACTGTGGGACAACCACAAAATCTATAGTGGGTATACCAGAAAGAGAAGAGAGAAAGGAACAGGAAAGATATGTGAAACAATAATGAGAGAATTTCCACAATGACAGATCCAGGAAGTTCAGAGAACCAAGCAGGATAAATGTCAAAAAATTTCACTTTGGTATTTTAACAGAAAATCAAAGAAAAAATCCTGAAGGAAGCCAGAGGGAAAACACACATTACCTACCTATAGAGAAACAAAGATAAGAGTCACATCTGACTTCTTTACAGAAACCATGCAAACCAGAAGCAAGTGGAGTGAAATATTTAAAGTATTGTGGGTAGTGGAGATCAAGATGGCAGAGTAGAAAGATATGGAGCTCACCTCTCCCCACAAACACATCAAAAATACATCTACATATGGAACAATTATCACAGAATGCCAACCGAAGCCTGGTACAGCTTATACAACCAAAGCTGAGAGAAAAATCCCCATAGGATGAAGAGAAAAAAAGAAAAAAGAAAAAGAAATGAGGATGAACAAGTGCCATGGGAGGGAGCTGTATAAGAGGAAAGATTCCCTCACCCTGACAACTCCCTTCTCTGGCAGGAGGTCCTCTGGGATCAACAGGGAGCTAGAGTGGCCTGGACTTTGCTTGAGAGGAGTGTGTGGATGCTGGCTTGCTAGCAGACAGGGCAGAGAGAGACCAGCACTGATAGCTGTCACATTGTCACATTTCCCAGCCTGAAATGTGTACCTGCTAGTACATGCAGTGGCTGGCTGCTGAAACTCAGGCTTCAGTAAAGGGACCTGGGGAGTGGACACAGTTTGGCTGTGCAGAGAAAGCCTGAGAGGCCTGGAGTGTGATCTGGGCCAACATTGTTGGTGTGTGCAAGACAGGGCACTAGTCCACCACAGGAGCTCCATTTTCAGCATGTTAATGGCAGGGCACGGCTCCAGCAGCTGTGAACACCCACACCACACAGGTGGAGCTGACATCCAAGTCTATTGTCAACACTTCCTCAGCGGAGGTGAGTCCAGAAGTGGCACCAGCAGCAACACACTTTGTTGGCACTCACACCAGGTGGTGAGTGACATCACAGAATTGCATGTCCCCAGCAGACAGCCCTTGGGGAGGAATATGCAGCAGCTCCTTTCCTAGTGGGAGCGCTCCAGTGGTTCCTACCTCACACTGCAGCTTAGAACTGAATCTGGGGCTCCTACAGGGGGCTGTGACAACCACAAAGCAAAAAGGAGGCCCTGCACAACATCTCCTGCAGGCTCTGGTCACCACAACACCAATCACACCCCCATCAAGAGGACAATGGCCAGCACACTCTGAGGAAAGACATGGTAGGCATCCTTAGAAAAGGCAGTCCTCACACCAAAAATATTGGACTCACACTGTCTACACAGAGACACTCCCACATAAAAACATCTTTTCAAAACCACAGTAGATAAGTGTTTCTCCTAAATTCATAGTCAGAGAAATTTAAGTAAAATGAAAAAGTAGAACTACTCCCTATTAAAACAACAAGATAAATCCCCTGAAAGAAGAAAAAACAATTAAACAGACTTCTCCAGTCTACCAGACCCTGAGTTCAAAAACGAGGTAATAAAAATGCTGAAGGAATTACGAAAGATTATCTATAGAAATGCAGATCACTGTAACAAGGAACCAATCAAAATTAAACAACTCAATTGTGAAGACAAAAACCGAGCTAAAGGCAATGAATAGCAGATGAAATAATGCAGAAGAATGAATAAATGATCTGGAAGGTAGAATAATGGAAATCACCCAATCAGAACAGCACATAGAAAGACAAAAAAATAAAATCAACATACGAGATCTATGGGATAATATTAAGCATGCCAACCTATGCATCATGGGGATTTTAGAAGGAGAAGAGAAAAGGGGATAGAAAATATATTCAAAGAAATTATGGCTGAAAACTTCCCAAACCTAAAGAAGGAAACAGATATTCAGATACAGGAAGCACAGAGGGTCCCAAACAAGATGAACCAAACAAAATCACACCAAGACATATCAGAATTAAAATGGCAAAAGTTAAAGACAAAGAGAGAATTCTAAAGACAGCAAGAGAAAAACAGAGTCAGTTACAAAGGAAACCGCATAAGGCTATCAGCAGATTTCTTCCCAGAAACTTTGCAGGACAGAAGGGAGGGGCATTATATGTTGAAAACCTTGAAAGGGAAAGAAACCTAGCACAACCTGCAACCTAGCACACTCTACCCAGCAAGATTATTGTTTAGCATAAAAGGAGAAACTAACAATTTCTCAGATAAGCAAAAATTAAGCATACAGTGATTCTAAACCTAACCTAAAAGCAATATTGAAAGGTCTTTTCTAAATACAAAAGAAGCAAGAATCTATAGTAAAGGGAAAAACACAACAGGAAAGGCAAATATATAAAAGGATTGTAGAGCACATAAATAAGCCAGTACATAGATCTAGAAACAATAAAAAAAATTTGAAAGGCAATTATAACTACAATGAACAGCAAAAGGATAAATGTGAAGATGTTAAATAGAACATCAAAACACAAAATGTGGGGGAAGGGAGTAAAAATGTAGATCTTTTAGAATGTGTTTGTAACTTGTATGACTGTTGGTCTAAAACAAGTAGGTATAGTTATGGGTTAACATACTTTAAAACCAGGGTAACCACAAATCAAAAACATTCAATAGATTCAAAAAACCAAAACAACAACAAAAAAGGAACTCAAGCATAATACAAAAGAAACACTTCAAACCACAAAAGAAAAAACAAAAGGAAGAGGAAAGAAATGAAGAACTACAAAATCAACTGTAAAACAAGGTTGAAAATGGCAATAAATACATACTTGTCAATAATTATTTTAAATGTCAGTGAGCTAAATGCTCCAATCAAGAGATACAGTGGCAGCTTGGATAAAAAAAACAAGAACCTACAATATGCTGCCTACAAGAGACTCACTTTAAGGCAAAAGATACACATAGATTGAAAGTGAGGGGATGAGAAAAGATATTTCATGCAAATAGAAATGACAAGAAAGTGGGGGTAACAATACTCAGACAAAATAGACTGTAGAACAAAGTCCATAAAGAAAGACAATGAAGGACACTATTTAATAATAAAGGGATCAATAAAAGAAGAGGGTATTACACTCATTAACATATATACACCCAATATAGAAGCACCTAAATAAGTAAAACAAATACTAACATACATAAAGGGAGAAATTGACAGGGATATGATAACAGTAGGAGACTTTAACACCACACTGACATCAATGGACATATCTACAGAAAGAAAATCAGTCAGGCAACAGAGATCCTAAATGACATGATAGAGCAGTTGCAAAACAAGAAAAAAAAATGAAAAGAAAAAAATACACACTCTTTTCAAGCATGCATAGATAATTCTCTAGGATATACCATGTACTAGGACACAAAACAAGCCTCAACAAATTTAAGAGGATAGAAATTATTTAAAGCCTCATTTCTGACCACAAGAGTATGCTACTAGAAATCAACCACAGAAAGAAAAACGAGAAAAGAAAAAGAAAAACAATTACATGGAGACCAAACAACATGCTACTTAAAAAACTAATAGGTCAAGAATGAAATCAAAGCAGAAATCAGAAAACACCTCAAGACAAATGACAATGAAAACACAACCATACAAAAATCTATGGGATGCAGCAAAAGCAGTTCTAAGAGGGAAATTCATAGCAATATAGGCTTTTATCAAGAAACAAGAAAAACTCAAATAAACAACTTAACCTATCACTTAAAAGAATTAGAAAAAGAAGAACAAAGAAAACCCAAATCAGTAGAAGAAAGGAAATAATAAATATCAGAGAGAAAATATTTTTAAAAAACAATAGAAAAGATCAATAAAACAAAGAGCTTGTTTTTTGAAAGGATAAACAAAATCAACAAACCTCTAGCCAGGCTCACCAGGAAGAAAAGAAAGAGGACACAAATAAATAAAATAAGAAATGAAAGAGGAGAAATAACAACTGATACTGCAGAAATACAAAAAAGCATAAGAAAATACTATGAACAGTTCTATGTCAACAAATTGGACAACCTAGAAGAAATAGACAAGTTTCTAGAAAAATACAGCATGCCAAAATATAGTCAAGAAAAATCAGATAATTTGAACAGACTGATGACTGAAAGTGAAATAGAATCTGTAATTAAAAACCTCCCTGCGAACAAAAGTCCAGACTGGATGGCTTCACTGGGGAATTCTACCAAACATACAAAGAACTTCTACCTATGCTTCTCAAATTATTCCAAAAGACTGAAGAGGAGGGAACACTCCCAAAGTCATTCTATATAGCCACCATCACCCTGATACCAAAACCACATAAAGACACTAAAAAGAAAGCAAATTAAAGGTCAATATCTTTGGCCTTTAATATATATTGTGTAAAAATTATCAAACCTTAGCAATTAGCAAACCTTATCCAACAATACGTAAAAAGGATCGTATACCATGATCAAGCTGGATTGATTCCAGGGTCACAGGATGGTTCAACGTACACAAATCAGTCAATGTGATACACCATATCAACAAAAGAAGACAAAAAAACACATGATCATCTCAATAGATGCAGAGAAAGTATTTGATAAAATTCAACATCAATTCATGATAAAAACTCTCACCAAAGTGGTTATAGAGGGAACATATCTCAATGTAATAAAAGTCATTTATGAGAAATCTACAGCCAGTATAATACTCAAGAGTGGAAAGCTGAAAGCCTTCCCACTAAATTCGGGAAAAAGACAAGTGAGCCCACTTTCACCACTTCTATTTGACACAGTATTGGAAAACCTAGCCACAGCAATCAGACAAAAAAAATGGAAAAAAGCATATCCAAATTGGAAGGGAAGAGATAAAATTGTCATTATATGCAGATGACATGATACTCTGTATAGAAAACCCTAAAGACTCCACACAAAAAACTGTTAGAACTGATAAATGAATTTAGCAAGGTAGCAGGAAACAAAATTATTATACATATGAAATGAAATGAAATATCAGAAAGAGAAAGTAAAAAAAATAAAAATCCTGTTTAAAATGATGTCAAAGAAAAATACATAGGAATAAACCTAACCTATGAGGTGAAAGACCTATATGCTGAGAAGTGATATAAAATATTGATAAAGGAAATTGAAGATGATTCAAAGAAATGGAAAGATATCCCATGCTCTTGGATTGGAAGGATTAATATTCTTAAAATGGCCATACCACCCAAAGCAATCTACAGATTTAATGTTATCCCTATCAAATTACCCATAATATTTTTTTACAGAACTAGAACAAATAATCATATAGAATCACAACAAATCCTGAATTACCAAAGCAATCCTGAGGAGAAAGAACAAAGCTGGAGGCATAATCACCCAGACTTCAGATTATACTACAAGCTACAGTAATCAAAACAGCATGATATTGGCACAAAAACAGACATTTAAATCAATGGAATAGAATAGAAAGCCCAGAAATAAAGCCACACACCTATGGTTAATTAATCTCCAACAAAGGAGGCAAGAATATACACTGGAGAAAAAACAGTTTCTTCAACAAGTGGTATTGGGAAAGCTGGACAGCCTCATGTAAATCAATGAAATTAAAATACTCCCTCACACCATATACAAAAATAAACTAAAAATGGTTTAAAGACCTAACTATAAGACATGACACCATAAAACTACAAGAAAAGGGAGATTCCTTGGAGGCCCAGTGGTTAGTGCTCCAATGCCACACTTCCACTACAGGGCATGGGTTTGATTCCTGGTCAGGGAACTAAGATCCCACAAGCTGCACAGTGCAGCAGAAAATAAAAAACAACAACCAAACAAACAAAAAACCTCCAAGAAGAGAACATAGGCAAGATATTCTCTGACATAAATCCATAAATCTTAGCAATTTTTTTTAGCTCAGTTGCCCAAGGCAAAAGAAATAAAGCAAAAATAAACAACTGGGACCTAATTAAATGTAAAAGATTTGCATAGCAAAGGAAACCATAAACAACCTGAAAAGACAACCTATGGACTGGGAGAAATATTTGCAAACAATATGACTGACAATGGTTTAGTTTCCAAAATATACAAAGAGCTCATACTACTCAATATCAAAAATAAAACAAAACAAAACAAAAAACCCAATCAAAAAATGGGCTGGGCTTCCCTGGTGGTGCAGTGGTTGGGAGTCTGCCTGCTGATGCAGGGGACACGGGTTTGTGCCCCGGTCCGGGAGGATCCCACATGCCGCAGAGTGGCTGGGCCCGTGAGCCATGGCCGCTGGGCCTGCATGTCTGGAGCCTGTGCTCTGCAATGGGAGAGGCCACAACAGTGAGAGGCCCACGTACTGCAAAAAAAGAAAAAGTCTACAAATAATAAATGCTGGAGAGGGTGTGGAGAAAAGCGTAGGAATGTAAATTGGTGCAACCACTATGGAAAGCAGTATGGAGGTTCCTTAAAAATCTAAAAATTGAGCTACCATATGATCCAGCAATCCCACTCCTGAGCATATATCCAGAAAAGACCAAAACTCTAATTTGAAAAGATACATGCACCTCAATGTTCATAGCAGCACTGTTTACAATAGCCAAGACATGGAAGTATCCATTAATAAATGGATGGATAAAGATGCAGTGGTATATTACTCAGCCATAAAAAAGAATGAAATAATGCCATTTGCAGCAACATGGATGGATCTAGAGATTATCATATTGTGTGATGTAAGTCAGACAGAGAAAGACAAATATTATATGATATCACTTATATGTGGAATCTAAAAAATAATACAAATGAATTTATTTACAAAACAGAAACAGACCCACAGACATAGAGAACAAAATTATGGTTACCAAAGAGGAAAGGAAAGGAGGGGAAGGATAAATTAGGACTATGGGATTAAAAGATACATATTGCTATATTTAAAATAGATAATCAGCAAGGACCTACTGTGTGGCACAGTATAACACAGTAGCAAGATAATCAATATCTTGTAATAACCTATAATGGAAATATATTTATATATATAGAATATTGTAAATCAACTATACCTCAATTAAAAAAAGAAAAAGAAGAAAGTGTTGAGATAAAGCAAAAGCCCCACCAAACCAGAATTCTGTACCCTGTGAAAGTATTCTTCATGATCAAGGACAAGTAAATGCTTTCTCAGATACACAGAAGTTGAGGAAATTTATCACCAGTAGATCCACCTTTCAAGAAATGTTAAAGGAAGTTCTTTAGAAAGAAGGAAAATAATATAGTTCAGACACCAAATCTACATAAAGGGAAGGAAAGGAAGAACATAAGTGAAGGTAAAATAAAAAACTTTTTCACTCTTAATTGATCTAACAGGTAACAGTTTGTTCAAAACAATAATAACAAAACTATATTTGATTATGTATGCTTACGTATATGTCATATATGTGTGTGTTAGTGTGCTTATGTATGTTTATATATAAGTGAAATGAATGACAGCAGCATTACAAGAGATGGGAGAAAAAAATAGAATTATTTTATTATTATAATGTACTCACATGACCCATGAAGTGACATAGTGTTATTTAAAAGTAGACATGGATTACTTATAAATGTATATTGAAAACTCTAGGACAGCCACTAAAAAAAAGTTTAAAAGAAGTATAACTGATAAGCTAAGAAAGAAAGGAAAATGGAATCATAAAATGTTCAATTAGGGCTTCCCTGGTGGCGCAGTGGTTGAGGGTCCGCCTGCCGATGCAGGGGACGCGGGTTCGTGCCCCGGTCCTGGAGGATCCCACGTGCCACGGAGCAGCTGGGCCCGTGGGCCATGGCTGCTGGGCCTGCGCGTCCGGGGCCTGTGCTCCGCATCAGGAGAGGCCACAACAGTGAGAGGCCCATGTACCGCAAAAAAAAAAAAAGTTCAATTAAAACAAAAAAAAAGGTACAAAAAGAATAGAAACCAAAAACAGGAACAAAGTAGAAGGACAACACAGAGACAACAGTAATGGATATAGTAGATATTAATCTAGCTAATCAATAAACACTTCAGATACTGATGCTCTAAATGCACCAACTAAAGACAGAGATTGTCAGAGTGGATCAATAAAATATGACCCAACTGCATGTTTTCTAAAAGAAACCCATTTTAAATATAAAGACACATATAAATTATAAGTAAATGGATGGAGAAAAGTACACCATGCTAACACTAACCAAAAGAAAACAGTAGTAGCTATATTAATTTCAGACAGAACTGACTTCAAAGTAAGGAAATTTATCAGGGGTAAAAAGGGCATTACATAATGCTAAAGGGATTCATTCTCCAGGAAGACATAAAAAATTTTAACATGTAAGCACCTAACAACACAGCATCAAGTTAGATGAGGCAAAAACTGCTGGAATTGTAAGAAGAAATAAATCCACTGTCATGGTTGGAGACTTCAAAACTCCTTTCTCAGAAATGGACAGATCCAGCAGGAAGAAAATCATTTAGCACGTAGTAGAACTCAACAACACCATCAAGCAACAAGGTATAATTGACATTTATCAACTACTTCATCCAACAACAGCAGACTACACATACATCTCAAGCTCACAGGGAACATTTACCAAAACTGACCACATTCTGAGTCATAAATCACACTTTACGAAATTTAAAAGGATAGAAATCATATAATGTCTGCTCTCAGACCACAATGTAATTAAATTAGAAATTAATAACAGAAAGATAACTGGAAAATCCCAAAATAAATGAAGATTAAACAACACACTTCTAAATAGCACATGGATCAAAGAAGAACTTTCAAGAAAAATTTTAAAATATTAGGACTAAAAGAAAATAAAAATACAATTTATCAAAATTTGTGAGATGCAGCTAAAGTATACCTAGAGGAAAATTTATAACATTGAATGCCTATATTAGAAAAATATATAAAGTCAATAATATAAGCTTCTACCTTAGGAAACTAGAAAATGAAGAACAAATTAAATCTAAAATAAGCAGAAAATAAATAATAAGAATTAGGAAAGAAATCAATGAAATTGAAAACAGAATATCAATAGAGAATAGATAAAACCAAAAGCTAATTCTTTGAAAAGATCAATAAAATCAATAATCCCCTAGCCAGGCTCAATTAAAAAAAAAGACAGAAGACACAAATTACTAGTATCAAAAATGAAAGAGGGAGGACTTCCCTGGTGGCACAGTGATTAAGAGTCCACCTACCGAGGCTTCCGGGAAGATGGTGGAAGAGTAAGACGTGGAGATCACCTTCCTCCCCACAGATACACCAGAAATATATCTACAGAACAACGCCTACAGACCACCTACTGAACACTGGCAGAAGACCTCAGACCTCCCAAAAGGCAAGAAATCCCCCACGTACCTGGGTAGGGCAAAAGAAAAAAGAATAAACAGAGAAAAAAGAATAGGGACGGGACCTGCACCAGTGGGAGGGAGCTGTGAAGGAGGAAAGGTTTCCACACACTAGGAAGCCCCATCGCGGGCAGAGACTGTGGGTGGCGGAGGGGGAAAGCTTCGGAGCCCTGGAGGAGAGAGCAGCAACAGGGGTGCGGAGGGCAAAGCAGAGAGATTCCTGCACAGAGGATCAGGGCTGACCGGCACTCACCATCCTGAGAGGTTTGTCTGCTCACCCACCCAGGCGGGCGGGGCTGGGAGTTGAGGCTCGGGCTTCGGTCGGAGCGCCGGAAGAGGACTGGGGTTGGTGGCGTGAGCACAGCTTGCAGGGGGTTAGTGCACCATGGCTAGCCGGGCCGGAGTCCGGGGAAAAGTCTGGATCTGCCGAAGAGGCAAGAGACTTTTTCTTCCCTCTTTGTTTCCTGGTGTGGGAGGAGACGGGATTAAGAGCGCTGCTTAAAGGAGCTCTAGAGATGGGTGTGAGCCGCAGCTAAAGGCCTGGACCCCAGAGACAGACATGAGACGCTAAGGTTGCTGCTGTCACCACCAAGAGGCCTGTGTGCGAGCACAGGTCACTATCCACACGCCGCTTCCGGGGAGCTTGTGCAGCCCGCAACTGCCAGGGTCCCGGGATCCAGGGTGAACTCCTCCGGGAGAACGCACAGCGCGCCTCAGGCTGGTGCAACGTCATGCTGGCCTCTGCCACTGCAGGCTCGCCCCACACTCCGTGCCCCTCCCTCCCCCGGCCTGAGTGAGCCAGAGCCACCGAATCAGCGGCTCCTTTAACCCCGTCCTGTCTGAGCGATGAACAGACGCCCTCCAGCGGCCTACACACAGAGGCGGGGCCAAATCCAAAGCTGAGCCCCTGGGAGCTGTGAGAACAAAGAAGAGAAAGGGATATCTCTCCCAGCAGCCTCAGAAGCAGTGGATTAAAGCTCCACAATCAACTTGATGTACCCTGCATCTGTGGAATACATGAATAGACAACGAATCATCCTAAATTAAGGAGGTGGACTTTGAGAGCAAGACTTATTATTTTTTCCCCTTTTCCTCTTTTTGTGAATGTGTATGTGTACACTTCTGTGTGAGATTTTGTTTGTATAGCTTTGCTTCCACCGTTTGTCCAAGGGTTCTATCCATCCTTTTTTAAAAATTTTTTTTCTTAATAATTATTTTTTATTTTAATAACTTTATTTTACCCTCCCTTCCTCCCTTCCTCCCTTCCTCCCTCCCTCCCTCCCTTCCTTCCTTCCTTCCTTCTCTCCCTCCCTCCTTTAGACAACGAATCATCCCAAATTGAGGAGGTGACTTTGAGAGCAAGATTTATGATTTTTCCTCTTTTCCTCTTTTTGTGAGTGTGTATGTGTATGCTTCTGTGTGAGATTTTGTCTGTATAACTTTGCTTCTACCATTTGTCCTAGGATTCTATCTGTCCGTTTTTTTTAACTTTTTTTCTCTTAATAATAATTTTTTATTTTAATAACTTTATTATATCTTTATTTTATCTTCCTTCCTTTTTTCCTTCCTTCCCTCCTTCCTTTCTTCCTCCCTCCCTCCTTTCTTCCTTCCTTTCTTTCTTTCTTTCTTCCTTTCTCTCATTCTACTTCTACTAATTCTTTCTTTCTAATTTTTCCCTCTTTTATTCTGAGTCGTGTGGTTGAAAGGCTCTCGGTGCAGCAGCCAGGAGTCAGTGCTGTGCCTCTGAGGAGGGAGAGCCAACTTCAGGACACTGGTCCACAAGAGACCTCCCAGCTCCACATAATATCAACTGGCAAAAATATCCCAGAGAGCTCCATCTCAACACCAGCACCCAGTTTCACTCAACGACCAGCAAGCTACAGTGCTGGACATCCTATGCCAAACAACTAGCAAGACAGGAACAGAACCCCGCCCATTAGCAGAGAGGCTGCCTAAAATCAAAATAAGTCCACAGACACCTCAAAACACACCACCAGACGTGGACCTGCCCACCAGAAAGACAGGATCCAGCCTCATCCACCAGAACACAGGCACTAGTCCCCTCCACCAGGAAGCCTACACAACCCACTGAACTAACCTGAGCCACTGGGGACAGACACCAGAAACAACGGGAACTATGAACCTGCAGCCTGCAAAAAGGAGACCCCAAACGCAGTAAGATAAGCAAAATGAGAAGACAGAAAAACACACAGCAGATGAAGGAGCAAGATAAAAACCCACCAGACCTAACAAATGAAGAGGAAATAGGCAGTCTACCTGAAAATTAATTCAGAATAATGATAGTAAAGATGATCCAAAAGCTTGGAAATAGAATAGACAAAATGCAAGAAACATTCAACAAGGAACTAGAAGAACTAAAGATGAAACAAACAATGATGAACAACACAAAAAATTAAATTAAAAGTACTCTAGATGGGATCAATAGCAGAATAACTGAGGCAGAAGAACGGATAAGTGACCTGGAAGATAAAATAGTGGAAATAACTACTGCAGAGCAGACTAAAGAAAAAAGAATGAAAAGAACTGAGGATAGTCTCAGAGACTTCTGGGACAACATCAAACACACCAACATTCGAATTATACGGGTTCCAGAAGAAGAGAAAAAGAAAGGGACTGAGAAAATATTTGAAGAGATTATAGTTGAAAACTTCCCTAATATGGGAAAGGAAATAGTTAATCAAGTCCAGGAAACACAGAGAGTCCCATACAGGATAAATCCAAGGAGAAATACACCAAGACACATATTCAACTGTCAAAAATTAAATACAAAGAAAAAATATTAAAAGCAGCTAGGGAAAAACAACAAATAACACACAAGGGAATCCCCGTAAGGTTAACAGCTGATCTTTCAGCAGAAACTCTGCAAGCCAGAAGGGAGTGGCAGGACATATTTAAAGTGATGAAGAAGAACAATCTGCAACCAAGATTACTCTACCCAGCAAGGATCTCATTCAGATTTGATGGAGAAATTAAAACCTTTACAGACAAGCAAAAGCTGAGAGAGTTCAGCACCAACAAACAGGCTTTACAACAAATGCTAAAGGAACTTCCCTAGGCAAGAAACATAAAAGAAGGAAAAGACATACAATAACAAACCCAAAACAATTAAGAAAATGGGAATAGGAACATACATATCGATAATTACCTTAAATGTAAATGGACTAAATGCTCCCACCAAAAGACACAGATTGGCTGCATGGATACAAAAACAAGACCTGTACATATGCTGTCTACAAGAGACCCACTTCAGATCTAGAGACACATACAGACTGAAAGTAAGGGGATGGAAAAAGATATTTCATGCAAATGGAAACCAAAAGAAAGCTGGAGTAGCAATTCTCATATCAGACAAAATAGACTTTAAAATAAACAGTATTAGAAGAGACAAAGAAGGACACAACATAATGATCAAGGGATCGATCCAAGAAGAAGATATAACAAATGTAAATATTTATGCACCCAACATAGGAGCACCTCCATACATAAGGCAAATATTAACAGCCATAAAAGGGGAAATTGACAGTAACACATTCATAGTAGGGGACTTCAACACCCCACTTTCACCAGTGTACAGATCATCCAAAATGAAAATAAATAAGGAGACAAAAGCTTTAAATGGTACATTAAACAAGATGGACTTAACTGATATTTATAGGACATTCCATCCAAAAACAACAGAATTCACATTTTTCTCAAGTGCTCATGGAACATTCTCCAGGATAGATCATATCATGGGTCACAAATCAAGCCTTGGTAAATTTAAGAAAATTGAAATTGTAACAAGTATCTTTTCCGACCACAATGCTATGAGACTAGATATCAATTACAGGAAAAGATCTGTAAAAAATACAAACACAAAGTAGGCATAGAGGGAACTTTCCTCAGCATAATAAAGGCCATATATGACAAGCCCATAGCAAACATCATCCTCAATGGTGAAAAACTGAAAGCATTTCCACTAAGATCAGGAACAAGACAAGGTTGCCCACTCTCACCACTCTTATTCAACATAGTTTTGGAAGTTTTAGCCACAGTAATCAGAGAAGAAAAGGAAATAAAAGGAATCCAAATTGGAAAAGAAGAAGTAAAGCTGTCACTGGTTGCAGATGACATGATCCTATACATAGAGAATCCTAAAGATGCTACCAGAAAACTACTAGAGCTAATCAATGGATTTGGTAAAGTGGCAGGATACAAAATTAATGCACAGAAATCTCTGGCATTCCTATATACTAATGATGAAAAATCTGAAAGTGAAATCAAGAAAACACTCCCATTTACCATTGCAACAAAAAGAATAAAATATCTAGGAATAAACCTACCTAAGGAGACAAAAGACCTGTATGCAGAAAATTATAAGACACTGATGAAAGAAATTAAAGATGATACAAATAGATGGAGAGATATACCATGTTCTTGGATTGGAAGAATCAACATTGTGAAAATGACTCTACTACCCAAAGCAATCTATAGATTCAATGCAATCCCTATCAAACTACCACTGGCATTTTTCACAGAACTAGAACAAAAAATTTTGCAATTTGTATGGAAACACAAAAGAACCCGAATAGCCAAAGCAATCTTGAGAACGAAAAAAGGAACTGGAGGAATCAGGCTCCCTGACTTCAGACTATACTACAAAGCTACAGTTATCAAGACGGTATGGTACTGGCACAAAAACAGAAAGATAGATCAATGGAACAGGATAGAAAGCCCAGAGATAAACCCATGCACATATGGACACCTTATCTTTGATAAAGGTGGCAGGAATGTACAGTGGAGAAAGGACAGCCTCTTTAATAAGTGGTGCTGGGAAAACTGGACAGGTACATGTAAAAGTATGAGATTAGATCACTCCCTAACACCATACACAAAAATAAGCTCAAAATGGATTAAAGACCTAAATAAAAGGCCAGAAACTATCAAACTCTTAGAGGAAAACATAGGCAGAACACTCTATGACATAAATCACAGCAAGATCCTTTCTGACCCACCTTCTAGAGTAATGGAAATAAAAACAAAAATAAACAAATGGGACCTAATGAAATTTCAAAGCTTTTGCACAGCAAAGGAAACCATAAACAAGACCAAAAGACAACCCTCAGAATGGGAGAAAATATTTGCAAATGAAGTAACCGACAAAGGATTAATCTCCAAAATTTACAAGCAGCTCATGCAGCTCAACAACAAAAAAACAAACAACCCAATCCAAAAATGGGCAGAAGACCTAAATAGACATTTCTCCAAAGAAGATATACAGACTGCCAACAGACACATGAAAGAATGCTCAACATCATTAATCATTAGAGAAATGCAAATCAAAACTACAATGAGATATCATCTCACACCAGTCAGAATGGCCATCATCAAAAAATCTAGAAACAATAAATGCTGGAGAGGCTGTGCAGAAAAGGGAACACTCTTGCACTGCTGGTGGGAATGTGAATTGATTCAGCCACTATGGAGAACAGTATGGAGGTTCCTTAAAAAGCTACAAAAAGAACTACCATATGACCCAGCAATCCCACTACTGGGCATATACCCTGAGAAAACCATAATTCAAAAAGAGTCATGTACCAAAATATTCATTGCAGCTCTATTTACAGTAGCCCAGAGATGGAAACAACCTAAGTGCCCATCATCGGATGAATGGATAAAGAAGATGTGGCACATATATACAATGGAATATTACTCAGCCATAAAAAGAAACGAAATTGAGCTATTTGTAATGAGGTGGATAGACCTAGAGTCTGTCATACAGAGTGAAGTAAGTCAGAAAGAAAAAGACAAATACCGTATGCTAACACATATATATGGAATTTAAGAAAAAAAATGTCATGAAGAACCTAGGGGTAAGGCAGGAATAAAGACGCAGACCTCCTAGAGAACAGACTTGAGGTTATGGGGAGGGGGAAGGGTGAGCTGTGACAGGGCGAGAGAGAGTCATGGACATATACACAGTAACAAACGTAGTAAGGTAGATAGCTAGTTGGAAGCAGCCGCATGGCACAGGGATATTGGCTTGGTGCTTTGTGACAGCCTGGAGGGGTGGGATAGGGAGGGTGGGAGGGAGGGAGACGCAAGAGGGAAGAGATATGGGAACATATGTATATGTATAACTGATTCACTTTGTTATAAAGCAGAAACTAACACACCATTGTAAAGCAATTATACCCCAATAAAGATGTTAAAAAAAAAAACACATGGAGGCTAAACAATACACTACTTAATAACGAAGTGATCACTGAAGAAATCAAAGAGGAAATCAAAAAATACGTAGAAACAAATGACAGTGGAGACACGACGACCCAAAACCTATGGGATGCGGTAAAGGCAGTTCTAAGAGGGAAGTTTGTAGCAATACAATCGTACCTTAAGAAACAGGAAACATCTCGAATAAACAACCTAACCTTGCACCTAAAGCAATTAGACAAAGAAGAATTAAAAAACCCCAAATTTAGCAGAAGGAAAGAAATAATAAAAATCAGATCAGAAATAAATGAAAAAGAAATGAAGGAAATGATAGCAAAGATCAATAAAACTAAAAGCTGGTTCTTTGAGAAGATAAACAAAATTGATAAACCATTAGCCAGACTCATCAAGAAAAAAAGGAGGAAGACTCAAATCAATAGAATTAGAAATGAAAAGGAGAAGTAACAACTGACAAGCCAGAAATACAAAAGATCATGAGAGATTACTGCAAGCAACTCTATGCCAATAAAACGGACCACCTGGAAGAAATGGACTAATTCTTAGAAAAGCACAACCTTCTGAGACTGAACCAGGAAGAAATAGAAAATATGAACAGACCAATCATAAGCACTGAAATTGAAACTGTGATTAAAAATCTTCCAACAAACAAAAGCCCAGGACCAGATGGCTTCACAGGCGAATTCTATCAAACATTTAGAGAAGAGCTAACAAATTCTATCAAACATTTAGAGAAGAGCTAACACCTATCCTTCTCAAACTCTTCCAAAATATAGCAGAGGGAGGAACACTCCCAAACTCATTCTATGAGGCCACCATCACCCTGATACCAAAACCAGACAAGGATGTCACAAAGAAAGAAAACTACAGGCCAATATCACTGATGAACATAGATGCAAAAATCCTCAACAAAATACTAGCAAACAGAATCCAACATCACATTAAAAGGATCATACACCATGATCAAGTGGGGTTTATTCCAGAAGTGCAAGGATTCTTCAATATACACAAATCAATCAACGTGATACAGCATATTAACAAATTGAAGGAGAAAAACCATATGATCATCTCAATGGATGTAGAGAAAGCTTTCGACAAAATTCAACAGCCATTTATGACAAAAACCTGGCAGAAAGTAGGCATAGAGGGAACTTTCCTCAACATAATAAAGGCCATATATGACAAACCCACAGCCAACATCGTCCTCAATGGTGAAAAACTGAAAGCATTTCCACTAAGATCAGGTACAAGACAAGGTTGCCCACTCTCACCACTCTTATTCAATATAGTTTTGGAAGCTTTAGCCACAGCAATCAGAGAAGAAAAGGAAATAAAAGGAATCCAAATCAGAGAAGAAAAGTAAAGCTGTCACTGTTTGCAGATGACATGATACTATACACAGAGAATCCTAAAGATGCTACCAGAAAACTACTAGAGCTAATCAATGAATTAGGTAAAGTAGCAGGATACAAAATTAATGCACAGAAATCTCTGGCATACTTATACACTAATGTTGAAAAATCTGAAAGTGAAATCAAGAAAACACTCCCATTTACCATTGCAACAAAAAGAATAAAATATCTAGGAATAAACGTACCCAAGGAGACAAAAGACCTGTATGCAGAAAATTATAAGACATTGATGAAAGAAATTAAAGATGATACAAATAGATGGAGAGATATACCATGTTCTTGGATTGGAAGAATCAACATTGTGAAAATGACTCTACTACCCAGAGCAATCTACAGATTCAATGCAATCTGTATAACACTACCACTGGCATTTTTCACAGAACTAGAACAAAAACTTTCACAGTTTGCATGGAAACACAAAAGACCCCGAATAGCAAAAGCAATCATGAGAACGAAAAATGGAGCTGGGGGAATCAGGCTCCCTGACTTCAGACTATACTACAAAGCTACAGTAATCAAGACAGTATGGTACTGACACAAAAACAGAAAGATAGATCAATGGAAGAGGACAGAAAGCCCAGAGATAAACCCATGCACATATGGTCACCTTATCTTTGATAAAGGAGGCAGGAATGTACAGTGGAGAAAGGACAGCCTCTTTAATAAGTGGTGCTGGGAAAACTGGACAGGAACATGTAAAAGTATGAGATTAGATCACACCCTAACAGCATACACAAAAATAAGCTCAAAATGGATTAAAGACCTAATGTAAGGCCAGAAACTATCAAACTCTTAGAGGAAAGCATAGGCAGAACACTCTATGACATAAATCACAGCAAGATCCTTTCTGACCCACCTTCTAGAGTAATGGAAATAAAAACAAAAATAAACAAATGGGACCTAATGAAACTTCAAAGCTTTTGCACAGCAAAGGAAATCATAAACAAGACCAAAAGACAACCCTCAGAATGGGAGAAAATATTTGCAAATGAAGCAACTGACAGAGGATTAATCTTCAAATTTTACAAGCAGCTCATGCATCTCAATAGCAAACAAACAAACAACTCAATCCAAAAATGGGCAGAAGACCTAAATAGACATTTCTCCAAAGAAGATATACAGATTGTGAACAAACCCATGAAAGGATGCTCAACATCACTAATCGTTAGAGTAATGCAAATCAAAACAACAATGAGATATCATCTCACACCAGTCAGAATGGTTATCATCAAAAAATCTAGAAACAATAAATGCTGGAGAGGGTGTGGAGAAAAGGGAACACTCCTGCACTGCTGGTGGGAATGTGAATTCGTTCAGCCAGTATGGAGAACAGTAAGGAGGTTCCTTAAAAAACTACAAGTAGAACTACCATATGACCCAGCAATCCCACTACTTGGCATATACCTTGAGAAAACCATAATTCAAAAAGAGTCATGTACCAAAATGTTCATTGCAGCTCTGTTTACAATAGCCCGGAGATGGAAACAACCTAACTGTCCATTATCAGATGAATGGATAAAGAAGATGTGGCACATATATACAGTGGAATATTACTCAGCCATAAAAAGAAACAAAATTGAGCTATTTGTAATGAGGTGGATAGACCTAGAGTCTGTCATACAGAGTGAAGTAAGTCAGCAAGAGAAAGACAAATACCGTATGCTAACACATATATATGGAATTTAAGGGGAAAAAATGTCATGAAGAACCTAGGGGTAAGATAGGAATAAAGACACAGACCTACTAGAGAATGGACTTGAGGATATGGGGAGGGGAAAGGGTAAGCTGTGACAAAGCGAGAGAGAGGCATGGACATATATACACTACCAAATTTAAGGTAGATAGCTAGTGGGAATCAGCCGCATAGCACAGGGAGATCAGCTCGGTGCTTTGTGACTGCCTGGAGGTGTGGGATAGGGAGTGTATGAGGGAGGGAGACTCAAGAGGGAAGAAATATGGGAATATATGTATATGTATAACTGATTCACTTTGTTATAAAGCAGAAACGAACACACCATTGTAAAGCAATTATACTCCAATAAAGATGTAAAAAAAAAAAAAAAGAGTCCACCTGCCAATACAGGGTACGGGGGTTTGAGCCCTGATCTGCAAGATCCCACATACTGCGGAGCAACAAAGCCCAGGCGCCACAACTACTGAGCCTGCGCTCTACGGCCCATGTGCCACAACTACTGAGCCCCCATACCATAACTACTGAAACCCATGTGCCTAGAGCCCATGCTCCGCAACGAGAGAAGGCACCACAATGAGAAGCCCGTGCACTGCAGCAAAGAGTAGCCCTTGCTCACCACAACTAGAGAAACCCTGTATTCAGCAATGAAGACCCAATGCAGCCAAAATAAATAAATAAATGAATGAATAAAAATGAAAGAGGGAAAAAAATGAAAGATGGGACATCACTACAGCTCCCATGGACCTTGAAAAGAAAATAAAAGAATATTATGAACAACTCTATGCCTACAGATTTGCTAATCTAAATGAAGTGGACCAATTCCTTGGAAAAAAAAGAAATCTGCCAAAACTCATATAAGAAGAAATATATCATTTGAATAGGCCTATATCTATTAAAGAAATTAAATCCATAATTAATAACCCTCCAAAACAGAAATCACCAGGCCCAGATAGGTTCACTGGTGAATTCTAGCAAATATTTAAAGAAGAAGTTATACCAGTTCTTTACAATCTCCTCTAGAAGAAAGGAACAGAGGGAATACTTCCTAACTTATTCTATGACACCAGTGTTACCCTAATACCAAAACCAAAGACATCACAAGAAAAGAAAACTAGAGACCAATATCTCTCATGAACATAGATGCAAAAATCCTCAGTAAAATCTTAGCAAATCCAATCCAAAATGTATAAAAAGAATTATGTACCATGGCCAAGTTGGATTTATCCCAGATATGGTTCAACATTCTAAAATGTAGTTCATCACATCAGTAGACTAAAAGAGAAAAACCACTTGATTATATTAATAGATGTAGAAAAAGCATTTGACAAAACCAAGACCCATTCATGATAAAAACACTCAGTAAACTAGGAATACAGGGGAACTTCCTCAACTTGATAGAAAATATCTACAAAAAACCTACAGCTAACATCATACTTAATGGTGAGAAAAATCAAAGCTTTCCCATTAAGATCAGGTACAAGACAAGGATGTCTCCTCTCACCACTCCTTTCCAACTTCTTCCTGGCAGTCCTTGCTAATACAAGCAAAGGAAATAAAAGGTAAACAGATTTGAAAGGAAGTACTAAAACTGGTTTTGTTTGCAGATGACATGATTATACATGTAAAAAATCTGGAAAAATCAACAACAAAACTCCTGAAACTAATAAGCAATTACAGCAAGGTAGCAGGATACAAAGTATATGTACAAAAGTCAATCGCTTTTCTATATACTGACAATGAACAAGTATAACTTCAAATTGAAAACACAATATTATTTAATTAGCACTCCCCAACATAAAATACTTAAGTATAAACCTAACAAAGTATGTACAAGCCTTATACAAGGAAAACTACAAAACTCTGATGAAAGAAATCAAAGAAGAATTAAATAACTGGAGAGCTATTCTACGTTCATGGATAGGAGAACTCAATATTGTCAAGATGTCAGTTCTTCCTGACTTGATCTATATATTCAATGCAATCCAAACAAAATCCCAGTTATTTGATAGATATCGACAAACTGATTTTAAAGTTTATAAGGAGAGGCAAAAGACCAGAACAGCCAGCACAATTGGAGAACAAAATTGGAGGAATGATGCTACCAGACTTCAAGATTTACTCTAAAGCTATAGTAATCAAGACTGTGTGGTATTGGCAAAAAATAGACAAATAATTTAATGGAACAGAATAGAGAACTCAGAAATAGACCCACAGAAATATAGTTATCTGATCTTTGACAAAAGAGCAAAGGCAACACAATAAAGCAAAAATATTGCGCTGGAAAAACTAGACATCCCTGGGGGGGGCGGGAATATATCTAGACACAGATCTTAGACTCTTCACAAAAATTAACTCAAAATGGAGCATAGAATGCATAAAACGCTAAACTATAAAATTCCTAGAGAGTGACATAGGAGCAAATTTAGTTAACCTTGGGTATTACTATGCCTTTTTTAGATGTAACACCAAAGACACAATCCATAAAAGAAATAATTGATAAACAGGACTTCATTAACTTTAAGTACTTCTGCCTTAAAAAGACAATATCAAGAGAATTAGAAGGCAAACCACAGATTTGGAGAAAATATTTGCAAAAGGCATATCTGATAAAGGACTGATATCCAAAATATACTAATAATTCTTAAAATTTAACAGTAAAACAGCCCAAATAAATAATGAGCCAAAAATCTTAATAGACATCACAAGGAAAATATACAGATGGCAAATAAGCATATGGAAAGATGTTCAAAATCATATTACATGAGGAAAATGTGCAATAAAAAGATACCACTGTGCACCTATTAGAATGGCCAACATCTGGGCCACTGACATTAAATGCTGGTGAGACGTGGAGCAATAGAAACATTGCGGGTGGAAATGCACAATGGTACATCACTTTGGAAGACAGTTTGGCAGTTTCCTATAAAACTAAACATACTCCTAACATATGATTCAGCAATCCCACATCTTGGTATTTACCCAATGATTTGAAAACTTATGTCCGTACAAAAACCTGTACATAGATGTCTATAGGAGCATTGTTCAAAATTGCCAAAACTTGGAAGCAATCAAGACGTCCTTCTGTAGGTGAATGGACAAATAAACAGTGGTACATCCAGATGTAGAAAAAGCATTTGACAAATCTAAGACCAATTCATGATAAAAACCCTCAGTATTGTTCAGCACTAAAAGGAAACCAAGTGGTGAAAAGACATGGAAGAAACTTAAATGCTCATTACTAAGTGAAAGAAATCAATCTGAGAAGGCTACACACTGTATGATTCCAACTGTATGATATTCTGGAAAAGGCAAACTATGGAAATAATAAAAATGATCAGTAGTTACCAGGGGTGAGCAGGGTAGGGGGAGGAAGATGAATAGGTAGAGCACAGAGGATTTTTAGGGCAGTGAAAATACACTGTTTGATATTATGATAGTGGATATATGTCATTATATATTTGTCCAAACCCATTGAATGTAAAACACCAGAAATAAACTCTTAAGTAAACAGTAGACTCTGGGTGATTATGATGTATCAATGTAGGTTCATCCTTGGCAACAAATGTACCATCCTAGTGAGTGATGTTGGTAATGGGGGAAGCTATACATGTGTGGGGGCAGGGAACATACGGGGTATCTCTGTACTTTCCTCTCAATTTTATTGTAAACTTAAAACTTCTCTTTTAAAAAGTCTTTTAAAAGGTTACACCTTAAGTCTAGAGATTCTTATACCATGAAAGGTGTGAGGGACAGGAGACTTAGAAGAGAGATCAGCCAAGACAAGTCCCCTATCTCCTGGGCTCACTGATGGAGTTATTGGAAGAAGTGCTTCCATAGCTTGAATACTTGTATGGGAATTTTCATATTCTCTCTCTCTGTCTCTCTGTTTCTCTTTCTATCTACCTATGTATCAACATCTATCTATCATCTATCTATCTATCTATCTATCTATCTATCTATCTATCTATCATCATCATCTATCCATCTCTTTCTCACTCAAAGTGGAATTCTCATAAAATATATATGATGTTATGCCTACATATGTTCCAACTTTTATAATTATTCATTCTCAGATATAACACATATGTTCCAGGTGGTGACTAGAAGGTCACCTTGGGGCAGGCCCATCTTCACCCACCTGATTCAATGAAGAGTGTTCATATGTGGGATACAGAAAGGATTTAACCGTAAAATTTTTGATCTATAATGTGAATTAATCATAGAGACCAGAACTTTGATGATCAGAGAATCTAGTCAAATGTGGTCCTTTCATGAGAAAGCTGGTGCTGATCAATTTGTATTGATAGTATGAAGAAATGGGACAAGTCTACGAGAAGTGGCTGCAGTAAACTAGGTTATTGTATCCCTGTTTGTGCTTACAGCTGTTTGTAAAAGCTTCTTCTTGACCAGGTCTGGACTGGAATATGACTCCCAGGATGTAGGAAATAACATATGGTTATACATGTCTTGTCATGCTGCCAACCAAGGGAACTTTGCTGAATTTGTCTGCCTCAAGACCCTGGGAGCCACAGCTATGGTAGGGAATGAGTCTGTTGTACTCAGAACTTTCCCATATTTTCTTTTTCCTATTTTAGAGCTCCGCTACCTGACCCCCTTCCCCAGTCACCAGCCTGCAAATGTGCAGAGATGAGTCAGTCTAAGAGCTCACTTGCTGAGAGGCTCTTGCCTCCTGACCACATGTAGAATAATAGCCTCACTCTCTAAGCACCTAATGTGAGCTACACATAGCTCTAGGCCACTTGGCAAAATGGCCACCTGGTCAAATTGAGGCAGAAGATAGGAGGGCTCCAGGTTAGGCATTTACAATCAGCCTCCTCTTTGCTCTTCAAAATAGAAATAGCAACAGAAACAGGGTAAATGTGGACACCTTAAGATAACAGTCATAGCAGGAACAGAGAGCGGCTAAACCCTGTTTGAGTAAAGGATTAAGAGGCCACATATTTCCCCTCCTTGGGGCAAGGGAGACACTGCACATGCACAGAAAGTCTCCTTGGGGGGTCAAAAGGCAGGGGACACCAGACCATAATAAGTGTTAACATCCCCCCCTCCAGACACCCTTGCGCTGAAATCCATCTTGGTTGAGGAATGCGTGCGCACCTAGGGGAGGGTCCTGAGACAAATCAGTCATAGGGGCAAAACAAGACAATTGGCCAGAGGGAAGACAAAGACCCGGAAAACTGCCCCCCTTATTAATGATTTAAACTTCCCAAAGGCGCGACTCTCGCTACTCTTGCTGAGTTTGCCTGTGCATCTTTCCGCATGTACTCTGCTTTTCCAACAAACGCTTTACTTTTCTCTTCACCTTCCTCTTCCTTGTCAGAATTTTCTTGTCCCGGGCGACCAGGTTTTGATTCCCAATCAGGGAACTAAGATCTTGTTTCTAGCTACTGCTCACTCATTGCTGAGTGCGTCTGAAATCAAAATTAACATAGCAGAGACCCAACAAATTTTCACCTCATTTACTAGAGAGGATGGTCCTCCTCCAGCCTGAGAGGCAGCTCTCAGTATCAGGTAGCTCTTCCCCAGTCACAGCTGAGTAGATATCTTCAGGCTGGGCCACTTAGATTCTTTCTCTGAGGGATGTGGAATTGAACACAAAGATACAGGCCAGTAACAGGCAGACCATGCAGACCTGAGCTGACACTTGCAGATGGGAACTCCAGAACATCTGTTTGCAGAGAGAAGGAAATGAAACAAATGTGTTAGAGGAGGGGAGAGAGAGATATTGAGAAAGAGAGAAATGGAGCTGTTGACTGCCAAGGCTTTTGAGAGATTCCTGGCTCTCAGCTCCAAACCTTATGAGAACTCACTTTCTCTTGGATGTATTTTTTTAATCAGTATTTATTGAGTATTATCATAAGTCAGGCCCTATTCTAGGGCCAGGTATACAGCAGTCTCTGTCCTCCTGATGCTTCCTTTCTAGCAGGTTCTGGGAGAAACATCCATTCCTTTTAATGTCTTTCTTTGCTTGAGTGAGCCCAAGTGGGTTTCTGTTGCCCACCCTCAAGAGATCTTGCACTAAGATCAGGTTGGTATTGCTTTTCCTGTTCTACAGATAAACACTCAGAACTCTGAGGGGATAAAATAAGTTGCCCAAGTTCACCCAGAGGCAGAGCTAGGCTTTTAGGGCAGCACATCAGAACTGAAGCCTCAGCACTTCATGCTGTTCCCATCACCTCCCAGTGGATGAAGTCATCCATTTTACCAGAGGATTTCAGGACTCTGCACCCAGAGGTAGCCCCTGGGGTCAGTAGCAAAGATCCCAAGGGGTGCATACAGAGAAAGGTCTGCTCATAGAAACACACTCTTGAAGGCGTTTAAGTACTTTTTGACATTGGCTTCTCACAACAGCCCTGCTGGAACTACAGGACAGGCATTCACTCACTTTTATAGTTGGGGAAACCCTGAACTCAGAGCCATCAGGTGACTTGCTCAAAGTCACAGAGTTGGTGAAAAAGGAGCCAGGACTCCACCCAAGACTCTTAGTCTATGTGTTTTTCACTACTCAGCTATGACTTTAAATCTATACCAACTATTTTACTTTATCTCATCATATGAACCCCTCCTCTCTTTGGGCTCTTTGCCATTTCTTCTCTGCCTAGTCTTTACCCATGAACTACCACCCAGCTTCTCAACTGTTTCCTACCTCCTACCCATCCTCACTGAACTCACACACTCTCTCTCTCAACATGTTCAAAAGCAAACACTTTATATTGCCCCATCACCTAAATCATTTCACTCGGGCACAACCCAACCCAGTTAAGTGTCACCATCTCCAACCCAAAGACCAGGCTAAATCCTGGAGTCAGCCTTGTCTTCAGTGCTCTTCCACTCCATTAGCAACATGTCAATATCTTGTGCAAAATTTCTGTCCAATCCAAGTACTTCCACTGCTGTGACTGCAGCCTAGTCCTGTGTCAACTGGATGACTGCAGTGGCTTCCAGACTAATCTTTCTTCTTTCTGAATTGTGACCTCAGGTTCTATTCTGTAAACTGCAGTGAGAGAGATCCCCATATACTCTTTGGATGAAAGCCAGACTCAGGAGAATCACCCAGGGCTCCTGTTAAATTGCTGATTCCCAGGACTTGAGCCTAACTAACACCCCAAGTTGGAGTTGCTAAGGAAGGGGCCAGGGATTGTCATTTAATGAGCTCTCAGGTGATTTGTGTGCATACTAAATGTTGAGAACTATTGAGGGTTCTGACAAACGAAGAGGAAGGGTCGTCAAGGCATGGGCTGGGAGCTCCCCTGGGGCCCTTTAGCTGCTGAATGGAGCCAAAATCTAAGCTCTGAGGTGGAAGTTGAGAAGTAGTTGAGGGTCAGGAGCCCATGTTAAAGACTTGGCTTTGCCACTTCCTACATATGGGGCCTCAAGCTGTGGAGCCCTCATCTGGAACCCCAAGTTCCTAGTCACAAAATGAGATAATGATACCTGCCTGGTAGGGCTATTGTAAGGATTAATAAATACCTTCACTGTTTACCCAGCACTTAACACAGGAACTAAATACCTCACAAATGTGGGACATTATGGTAATTAGTGATGTGTCTCCCTGGAAACATCAGTTATTTTCTGGTTGATGGATTTATACAACTTGAAGGCCAAATGTGGCTCCCCTGTGGAATGTTTATCTTATTCCCAACAGGAGAACATTATTCTTCTGGTACCTTCTCCTTATACACACAGACAAATACACACACACACACACACACACACACACACACACACACCCCTAATATATATATATATATATATATATATATATATCCCACCTAATTCACACATACACACACCCCAGGCTTCATCAACATTCCTGGATGTTACTCTTCTTCTACCCCCCCAGTACTGTTTACTGTCTTATTCACAAGGAATTTTTTCTTTTTGCCTCTACCATTTCCTGTGTCAACTACAAATTGGCACTTGCCATTGGCACTTGCCATCTAACTCTACAAGGATTAAATCGTGCTGCTGTAGCTGCTGACTTTGAATACGCCCTGAAAGGAGTTCAGGGTAGAGAGAAGAAATGAGGCACTATGTGTTCTGGGGAAAAATGGCGGAACAGGTCTTCAGATAGTTAGATTTTTTCAAAAAATAGTCTTAGAAGTTTTCTTACCAAGATAGTACCAAGCTTTTAAACACATTAAACACATCAACATTAAAAGCCAAGGAGATCTAGAATATTTTCATCTTGCAAAACTGAAACTCTATACAAATGGAACAAAAACTGATAAATGGTACATTAAAAATGTTTGAGAGGATAAATTTTATATTATGTCTTTTGTTTTTTATCACAATTAAAAAAAAAGGCTCACTGTGTGTGCTTATCTCCCCAGATCTAGTGCTACTGAATACCTCCTGGACTCAGTGCCCCACATACCACTGGAACTGGTGCCACTGCATGCTCATGGAACTGGTACCCCCACATGTCTCCAGAACTAGTGCAGGACCTGGCACTGGCATGGACCCTGCTCAGCTGGTAGCCTTGTGCAAACCTGCAGGTAAATGTCTTTCCACACCAAAGCCAGACTGCTAAGACTGGAAGAGGTAACTCTCTCAAATGCACAGAAGCCAATGAAAGCTTACGTGGAACATGAAAAAGCAGGGAAACATGATACCACTAAAGAAACAAAATACATTTCCAGTAACTGATCCCAAAGAAAGGAAGATCTAGAAATAATCTGATAAAGAATTAGAAATAATTGTTTTAAAGAAGCTCAGCTCCATAGAATGGGAAGATATGGTACATACTGGAAGGATATATTTACAAAAGACACATCTGATAAAGGTCTGTTACCTGAAACACACAAAGAACTCTTAAAATACAACAGACAACCCAATTAAAAAATAAGCCAAAGACCTTATTAGACACTTCATCAAAGAAAATATCCAGATGGCAAATAAGTATAAGAAAAGATGCGCCACATCCCAAATGTCATCAGGAAAATGCAAATTAACACAATAATGAGATACGACTACATACCTATTAGACTAGCCAAAATCTGGGATACTGACAACAGCAAGTGCTGAAGAGAATGTGGAGCAGCAGGAACATTCATACATTGCTGGTGGGAATACAAAATGGTACAGTCACTCTGAAAGACACTTTGTCAGTTTCTTATATAACTAAACATATTCTTACCATACAATCCAACAATTGCACTCCTTGGTATTTACCCAAATGAGTTGAAAACATATGTTCACACAAAAACCTGCACACAAATGTTTATTGCAGATTTATTCATAATTGACTAAACTTGGAAGCAACCAAGATGTTCTTCAGTCTGTATATGGGTAAATATACTGTGGTATATCCATACCATGCAATATTATTAAGCACTAAAAGCAAATGAGCTCTCAAGCTATGAAAAGACATAGAAGAAACTTAAATGCATGTTACTCAGTGAAAGATGCCACTCTGAGAAGGCACCATACTGTATAATTTCAACTATATGGCATTCTAGAAAAGGCAAAACTATGGAGACAATAAAAAGATCAGTGGTTACCAGGGATTGGGGTTGGGAAGTAAAGGATGAATAGGCAGAGCACAGAGGATCTTTAGGACAGTAAAAATACTGTGGATGATATTATGGTGATGGATATATGTCGTACATTTATTCAAGTCCTTTGAATATATACCACCAAGAATAAAGTAAACTATGGACACTAGGTGATTGTTATGTGTCAATGTAGGTTCATCCTTAGTAAAAAATGGACCATTTTGGTGAGTGATTCTGATAATGAGAAAGCCCAAACCTGTGGGGACAGAGCTATATGGGAAATATCTGTATCTTACTCTCAATTCTGCTGTGAAATTACAGCTGTTCTCAAAAAAATGTATTTAAAAACAGATGAGAAGGAATTATCTCAGTGAACTACAAGAGAACACAGAGAGACAAATCAATAAAATCAGGAAAACAATACATAAATATATTGTTGAGAAGTTCAACAAAGAGATAGAAAGCGTAGAGAAAAAGAACCAAACAAATTCTGGAGATGCAGAATTTCACAATGAATGAAATAAAAAATTCGGTACAGAAGTCCCCTACATACAGATGAGTTCCATTCCAAGAGCACGTCTGTAAGTCCAATTTGCTTCTAAGTCCAAAAAAGTTAGCCTAGGTACCCAACTAACACAATCAGATATATAGTACTGTACTGTAATAGGTTTATAACACTTTTCACACAAATAATACATAAAAAACACAAAAACTAAAGAAAACATTTTTAATCTTACAGTACAGTATCTCAAAAAGTACTGTAGTGTAGTACCACAGCTGGCATACAGGGGCTGGCATCAAGTGAACAGGTAAAAAGAGTTACTGACTGGAGGAGGGAGAGGATTTGGGAGATGGTAGAGCTGAAGGATCATCAGCAATAGGAAATGGAGGTCAAACTGCAATTTCACTCACACCTGACATTGATGGCACAGGTTCTGGTTCCTTGCTGGATTCAATTCCATCTACTCTCTTGAGAAAACAATCCAGCGATGTCTGGGTAGTAGCTGTTCTTTTGCTCATCATAGATGACACGGTAGCACTGGATTGCATTCTGAGCAGCTGCTGAAACTTTTGTGTACCATTCTACATTTGGGTCCTGTGCCTCAAAATTATCCTTCCAAAAATCGTTGCAATGTTGTCCCTGATTCATCACTCACCTTTACTGCCTGATGAAAAGTGTGATGTAAATATTTCTTGAAAGTTGCTATAACTCCCTGGTCCATAGGTTGGATGAGTGACGTAGTATTTGGTGGCAGATGCAGTACTTTGACAATGGGATGAAAGTCATCCATGAATGGGATATGGCCTGGAGCATTGTCGAGCAGCAAAAGAGTGTTGAATGGGATGTCCTTCTCCAAGAAATATTTCTCTACCTCCAGGATAAAGTGATGGAAAAACCAGTCCTGGAAAATGGCCTGTGTAACCCAGGCTTTGGGGTTACTGTTCCACACAACAGGAAGAGAGCCCTTGACTATGATTTTAAGGGCTCTTGGGTTCTCTGAATGATAAACTAAGAGAGACTGCAGCTTCATATCGCTGGAAGCATTGCCACCAAGCAACCAAGTTAGCCTATCCTTTGCTGCTTTATAGCCTGACATCACATTTTCCTCCTCACTGATGTAACTACAGTCTGGCATCCTCTTCCAGTACAGTCCTGTCTCATCCACATTAAAAACCTGCTTGGGTAAATATGTGCCTTCATCAATAATTTCTCAAAGCGTTTCAGGAAATTCCCTGGCAGATATTGTATCTGCACCCACTGCCTCACCACTTAATTGTGAAGCTTGGCTCTAGCCTTGAACCAATGAAACCAGACATGGCTGGCAATAAAAGAAGTGCCCTCTGATTCTTCATCATGTTTCTTCTTCAAATCTTCATAAAGGCTTTTAGTTTTCTCTTGAATCAGCATTAAACTGAGCAGTACTTGATGCTGATCCTGCATCCACGCATTGAGAAGTTTCTCCATCTCCTCCATCACTTTCCCACTGTTCTTTGATACTATTGTTGACATCGTCAGCACAGCAGACTTCACATGTCCCATGATCTTGTCCTTGTTCTTTAGAATTGTGCCGAAGGTTGAATGATTCAGGTTATAAGAACAAGCGATGTCTACCATCTTTTCACCGTGCTCCACTCCCTCAATTATTTTCAACCTTTGTTTCCACCGTTATGGCTTGGCACTTCTTAGCAGTACCAGCTACATCACCACTACTTTTACGCTTGCTTGCAGACATCCTGGGCTTGAAATAAAGATACTGTACTACTGTACTATATAAAGTACTGTACAGTAAAGTACACAAAAGCCCAACAACTTATAGGAGATGCATGCACGTGACAATGGACGCCATACACATGAACTAACTTACGTGATTGGACATGTGAACACATGTTCACATCTTTGAAAGTTTGCAACTTGAAGGTTCATATGTAGGGGGCTTACTGTAAAGTGTAAAGTGCTTCAAAGCAGGTTCAATCAAGCAGAAGAAAGAATCAGCAAACTCAAAGATAGTTGAAAGTTTCCAGTCAGAGGAGAAAAAACAGTAAAAAGGTGTGAATAAAGTCTACGTGATTTATGATACAAGCTTAAATGAACCAATATACACATTATGAGATGCTCAGAAGGAGAGAAGAGATAGAAAGTAGCAGAAAGCTTATTTAAAGAAAGAATTACTGAAAACTTCCCATATCTGTGGAAGGAAATACACATCCAGATTCAAGAAGGGATCCCACATAGGCTGAAAATAAAAAGGTCTACACTGATACACAGTATAATTAAATTGTCAGAAGTCAAAGATAAAGAGAGAATTTTGAAAGCAGCAAGAACAAAGTGACTCATCACATATAAGGGAACCCACCATAAATGTATCAGTGGATTTCTCCTAGTAGGCCAGGAGACAGTGGAAGAATATATTCAAAGTACTGAAAGAAAAACAAAACAAAAAAACCTGTTAACCAAGAATAGTATACATGACAAAACTATTCTTTAAAAATCGAGGGGCTTCCCTGGTGGCGCAGTGGTTGAGAGTCCGCCTGCCCATGCAGGGGACACGGGTTCGTGCCCCGGTCCGGGAGGATCCCACATGCAGTGGAGAGGCTGGGCCCGTGAGCCATGGCCACTGGGCCTGTGCGTCTGGAGCCTGTGCTCCGCAATGGGAGAGGCCACAACAGTGAGAGGCCCGTGTACCACAAAAAAAAAAAAAAAAAAAAAATCGAGAGACAAAAATATTTTCCCAACAAAAACTGAGGAAGTTAATCACCATTAGACCTGCCTTCCAAGAAATGCTTAAGGGAATTCTTCAAACTGAAACAAAAACACACTAAACAGCAACATGAAACCACAAATATCAGTGGTAAAGTTAAATACACAGACAAATACAGAATAATGTAACACTGTAATGGTGGCATGTATATTATTTTTAACCTTAATATAAAAGTTAAAAGAAAAAAGTGTTAATTGAAGTACAGTATAAAAAGAAGTAAACTGACTATAAGAACAAAATATGTACAGGATGGGGTAAAAGTGTAGAGTTTTTAATGCAATTGAAATTAAGCTGTTATCAGCTTAAAACAGACAATTATAGCAAGATATTTTATGTAAGTTTTAAGGTAAACACAAAGAAATAACCTATAATGGATACATAAAAGATAAACATAAAAGAATCAAATATATCACTTCAATAATTATTAAATCATAAAGAAGGACATCAAGAGAGGAAAACAGAAACAAAAAACTACAAAGCAGATGAAAACAATTAACAAAATGGCAATAGTAATTTATTACCTATAAATAATTACTTTAAATGTAAATAGATCAAACTACCCAATCAAAAGGCACAGAGTGGCTGAATGGATAAAAAACAAGACCCATCCATATACTGTCTACAAAAGAGTCACTTTAGATTTAAGAACACACATAGGCTGAAAATAAAGGGATGGAAAAAATATTCCATGCAAATGATAACTGAAAGAGGCAGGGCTGCCTATACTTATATCAGACAAACTACACTTTAAGTCCAAACTGTCTCTAGAGATAAACAAGGTCTCTGTATGATAAAAGCATCAATTCAACAGGAGGATATAACAATTGTAGCTATATACACAACAAATATCAGAGCACCTAAATATATAGAGCAAATTTGACAGATCTGAAGGGAGAAGTTTATAGCAATACAATAATAGAAGACTTCATACCCCACTTTCAATAATGGATAGAACATCTAGAGAGAAAATCAATAAGGAAACAATTGACTTGAACAACACTATGGACCAAATGGTTATAATAGACATATGTAGAATTTCTCTCCAACATCAGAAGAATACACACTCTTTTCAAGCACACACGGATCATTCTTCAGGATGTAACACATGGTAGGTCATAAAACAAGTCTTTAAAAATTCAAGAAAATAAAAAAAATATTCCGAGTATCTTTTCTAAGCACAATGGAAATAGACTAGAAATCAATAGCAGCAAGAAAATGGGAAAATTCATAACAATTTGGATAAACCAGAAGATCTGGATAAATTCCAGAAACATACACCCTCCTAAAACTTAATCAAAAAGAAATAGAAAACAAATAGGTGAATGACAAATAAAGAGAGGTAAGCAGTAATCAAAAACCTCCTAACAAAGCAACCCCAGGACTAGAAGTCTTCATGAGAGAATTCCACCAAAATTCAAAGAAGTATTAATACCAATCTTTCCTAAACTTTTTCAAAACATTGAAGAAGGAACACTTCTAAATTCATTTTATGAGACCAGCATCACACTGATACCAAAGACATACAAGCACATCACAATATTTAAAAATACAGGCCAATATCTTGTTGAACATAGATACAAAAATCCTCCATAAAATACCACCAAACAGAATTCAACCAGACACTGAAAGGATTATACACCATGACGAAGTGGAATTTATCCCTGGCATGCAAGAATGGTTCAACATACACAAGCCAACCAATAAGATACAGCATAATATTGGAATGAAAGATAAAAATCACATAATAATCTTAACGTGTACACAAAAATCATATCACAAATTCAACATCCATTCATGATAAAAACTCTCAACAAATAGGCATAGAAGGAACTTACCTCAACACAACAAAGGCCTTATATGAAACGTCCATAACTAACATCATAATCAGTCAGGAAAAACTGAAAGCTTTTCCTTTATTATTCAGTACAAGGCAGGGATACCCATTCTCACTACTTCTATTCAATATAGTACAGGAAGTCCTAATCAGAGGAATTAGGCAAGAAAAAGAGAAAAACAGCATACAAATCAGAAAGGAAGAAGTAAAATCATCTCTCTGCAAATGACATCATATGTGTGCAAAACTTTAAAGATTCATCAAAAAACTGTTAGAATTAATAAATGAATTCAGTAAAGTTGCTGGATACAAATTCAACATTCAAAAATCAGTAGTGTTTCTATATACAAACAATCTGAAAGAGAAATTTAAAAAAATACCATTCACAATAGCATCAAAAAGAATAAAATATTTAGAAATAAACTTAAGAGGTGAAAGACTTGTACTCTGAAAATTATAAAACATAAGAAAATTAAAGACACAGATGAATGGAAACACATCTTGTATTCATGGATTGGAAGAAGTAATATTAGTAAAATGGCCATACTATCCCCAAAGATCTACAGATTCAATGCAATCCCTATCAAAACCCCTATCAAATTCCAAATGAATTCCTTACAAATGTAGAAAAAAAACCCCTAAAATTCATATGTAACCACAAAAGACCCAGAAGCTTTGGGTCTTTTTATAAAGAAAAAGCCTTGGGTATATTAAGACATATTTCTTAATATAGCCAAAGCAATATTAAGAAAGAAAAACAAAAATGAAGGCATCATATATTCAAATTATATTACAAATTGTATTACAGAGGGACAGTAATCAAAACATGGTATGTAACAAAGTATGGTACAGGCATTAAAAAAAAAGACTCATAGACCAGTGGAACAGAATAGAGAGGCCAAAAATAAAACCATGCCCATATGGTCAACTGATCTTCACTCTGGGTGCCAAGAACATACAATGGGGAAAGGAGAGTCTCTTCAACAAACAGTGTTGGGAAACCTGTATATCCACATGAAGAATAAAATTGAACCCTTAATAATAAACTCAAAATGGGTTGAAGACTTAAACGTAAGACTTGAAACTGTGAAGCTACTAGAAGAAAACATAGGGAGTAACCTCCTTGTTATTGGTCTTGGCAATGATTTTGGGATTTGACATCAAAAGCCCAAGCAACAAAAGTAAAAATAGACAAGTGAGATTGTGCCTCAAACAAAAAGCTCTGCACAGCAAAGGTATAAATCAAGAGAATGGGAGAAAATATTTGGAAACCATATATCTGATAAGGGGTTATTATCAAAAATATATAAGAAATCCATACAACTCAATAGCCAAAAACCCCACCTGATTAAAAAATGGGCAAAGGACCTGAATAGACATTTCTCAAATAAGACATAAAAGTGGCCAACAGGTATATGAAAGGGGCTCAGTATCACTAATCATCAGGAAATGAAAATCAAAACCACAATGAGGTATCACCTCACACCTGTTAGGATGGCCATTATCAAAAAGGCAAATGCTGGGAATTCCCTGGTGGTCCAGTGGTTAAGACTCCGTGTTTCCACTGCCAGTGGCCCAGGTTCAATCCCTGGTGGGGGAAGTAAGATCCCTCAAGTCACACAGTGCAGAAAAGAAAAAAAAAAGACAAATACTAACAAGTCTGGGGAAGGCTATGGAAAAAAAGGAACCCTTGTACAGTGCTGCTGGAAATGTAACTTGGTGCAGCCACTATGGAAAACATTATGAAGTTTCCTTTAAAAAACTAAAAATAGAATCACCATTTGATCCAGTGGTTTCACTTCAGGGTATATATCCAAAGGAAATGAAATCAGTATCTCAGAGAGGTATCTGCACTCCCATGTTCTTTGTAGTCTTTAAGAAGAAATAAATCATGCCATTTATGACAACAGAAATGAACATAGAGGGCATTATGCTAAGTGAAATTAACAAGACACAGAAAGACAAATACAGCATTATCTCACTTATATGTGTAATCGAAAGTAATCAAATTTATACAAGCAGAGAGTAGAATGGTGCTTTCCAGGGCCTGAGGAAAGGGAGGTGAGGAGATATTTGTCAAAGAGTACAAGGTTTCAGTTATACAAGCTAAGTTCTGGAGATCTAATGTACAGCAATGTGACTACAGTTAACAATGTTATATACTTGAAAATTGTTAAAAGGGTAGGTTTTAAGGGTTCTCACCACACACACACACACACAAACACACACACACACACACACACACACACACAAAGAAAACAGAACTATGTGAGGTGATGGACATATTAATTAGCTTGATTGTGATGATTACTTCACAATGTATATGCACATCAAAACATCAAGCTGGGGCTTCCCTGGTGGCGCAGTGGTTGAGAGTCTGCCTGCTGATGCAGAGGACATGGGTTCGTGCCCCGGTCTGGGAGGATCCCATATGCCGTGGAGCGGCTGGGCCTGTGAGCTGTGGCCGCTGAGCCTGCCCGTCCGGAGCCTGTGCTCCGCAACGGGAGAGGCCACAACAGTGAGAGGCCCGCATACCGCAAAAAAAAAAAAAAAAAAAAAAAAAATTAAAGCTGTACACCTTAATTAATATACACAATTTTTGTCAATTATACTTCAATAAAGCTGAAGTAATTTAAAAATAATTACTTGGACCCCTAAAGGAAATGAGAGCAATCAAGAACTCTAATACAAGATATGAAAGATGAGAAGATATGACAAAAATATAATATGAAAAAGAGAAATGGCAAAGAAAAGGCAAGAAATTAAGGGAAAGAAAACATCATTGGAAAACTTAAACAGCATTTGAAGCAGTGAGAAAAAGGGGAAAATTAGAAAAAACAAAATCCATAATATACAGGACAGGCTTTAAAAAATTGCACAGAAATAAAGAAGAAAGGGTCAATGAAAAGAAAAAGTAAAGAGTAAATGATGGATACAAACAGTAAAATAAACAGAGATCCAATATAGAGCTAATTAGTGTGTCTGAAGAAAGCAACAGAACTTTTTTTTCAAATATGTTATCCTGAAGTTAGACTTCTGATTTAAAAACACCGTGAACATGGTAAAAAAAATTATCTACCCTCTTGAGGAACAAGGTTAAAGACTACGAAAGCTCCTAAGCAGAAAAATCATGTCTCCTATACTCACATTAGTGATGTTCTGCCTCAGGGCTGCTACCTGAGCTTCACCTCTGCCTAGTTGAAAGAATTCACATGGCTGGGTCATTCTCACCCTTCTATTTTCAAATCTAATGTCAAATTCTCAGAAGCCTTTCCTAACCTTCCTCTATAAAATAGATCTTTGAAATACTATCACTTCATCCTGATTATTTGTTTCTTGAAAATTATGGTTGTGGTGGTAGTTGAAATTTTCAAAACACATTACTATTGTTAATTTTCTGTAACTTACAACTAGAATTTAAGCCCCATGAGGAGGGAGGAACCATGTTTGTCTTGTTCTTCACTGTGTTTCTAGCATCTACTACAGTGATTGGCATATAGTAGGTAGTCAATAAATGTGTTGAATGATAAATGAATGAATAAAAAATAAAATTTTAAGGCCAAGCAGCATCAAAACAATAACTTCCTGCTGAAGGGAGTTTTTCTTTATTTGTGTTTGAATTCCTTATCTGTGTGTGAATCTTTTATGACAGAGTTCATATGTTACTTGAACTAAAAGTAGATTTAAAAGTCAAACTAAATAAATGCATAACTTAAAAAATCACAACAGACACCCCATAATCACAGCCTGCATCCCCTAGGCCAGCCTGAGGCAATCTACTTGGTGGTCAAGACATCAAGTCCAGTCCTATCTCCGCCTCTCATATGGTATTTGACTTCTCTGACTCATTTTCTTCACAGAAAAATAAAAGCTGCTACTTACTGGTCTGTGTCTAGGATTAATGGAGTGAGTGTATATAAAGCACTTAGTACTGTGACTGGGGCAGAGCAAAATTAACATGCACCAAACATTTGCTGGGACATTTGCTATACTATATGAAGCTCTTTATATAAATCAGAACCACTCTATGAGGCAGATGTTATTACTACCCCCATTTTTTTTTTTTTTTTTTTTTTTTGCGGTACACGGGCCTCTCACTGTTGTGGCCTCTCCCGTTGTGGAGCACAGGGTCCGGACGCGCAGGCTCAGCGGCCCAGCCGCTCACGCCCAGCCGCTCCGCGGCATGTGGGATCTTCCCGGATCGGGGCACGAACCCGTGTCCCCTGATCGGCAGGCGGACTCTCAACCACTGCGCCACCAGGGAAGCCCACTACCCCCATTTTAAGGATGAGAAAACTGAGGCACATAATTAAATAGCCCACTGCTGATAAAGTGTTGTGTTGAGATTTAGACTCTGGCACCCTGATTCCAATGCTGTGCTCTTTCTTTTTTTTAATTTTTAAATTTAATTTTATTTATTTTTTTATACAGCAGGTTCTTATTAGTCATCAATTTTATACACATCAGTGTATACATGTCAATCACAATTGCTCAATTCAGCACACCATCATCCCCACCCCAACGTGGCTTTCCCCCCTTGGTGTTCATACGTTTGTTCTCTACATCTGTGTCTCAAATTCTGCCCTGAAAACCGGTTCATCTGTACCATTTTTCTAGGTTCCACATATATGCATTAATATACGATATTTGTTTTTCTCTTTCTGACTTACTTCACTCTGTATGACAGTCTCTAGATCCATCCATGTCTCAACAAAAGACCCAATTTTGTTCCTTTTTATGGTCGAGTAATATTCCATTGTATATATGTACCACATCTTCTTTATCCATTCATCTGTTGATGGGCATTTAGGTTGCTTCCATGACCTGGCTATTGTAAATAGTGCTTCAGTGAACATTGTGGGGCATGTGTCTTTTTGAATTATGGTTTTCTTTGGGTATATGCCCAGTAGTGGGATTGCTGGATCATATGGTAATTCTATTTTTAGTTTTTTAAGGAACTTCCATACTGTTCTCCACAGTGGCTGTATCAATTTACATTCCCACCAACAGTGCAAGAGTGTTCCCTTTTCTCCACACCCTCTCCAGCATTTATTGTTTGTAGATTTTTTGATGATGGCCATTCTAACTGGTGTGAGTTGATACCTCATTGTAGTTTTGATTTGCATTTCTCTAATAATTAGTGATGTTGAGCAGCTTTTCATGTGCTTCTTGCCCATCTGTATGTCTTCTTTGGAGAAATGTCTATTTAGGTCTTCTGCCCATTTTTGGATTGGGTTGTTTGTTTTTTTAATATTGAGCTGCATGAGCTGTTTATATATTTTGGAGATTAATGCTTTGTCTGTTGATTTGTTTGCAAATATTTTCTCCCATTCTGAGGGTTGTCTATTCATCTTGTTTATGGTTTCCTTTGCTCTGCAAAAGCTTTTAAGTTTCATTAGGTCCCATTTGTTTATTTTTGTTTTTATTTCCATTACTTTAGGAGGTGGATAAAAAAGATCTTGCTGTGATTTATGTCAAAGAGTGATTTTCCTATGTTTTCCTCTAAGAGTTTTATAGTGTCCAGTCATACATTTAGGTCTCTAATCCATTTTGAGTTTATTTTTGTGTATGGTGTTAGGGAGTGTTCTTTCATTGTTTTACATGTAGCTGTCCAGTTCTCCCAGCACCACTTATTGAAGAGACTGTTTTTTCTCCATTGTATATCCTTGCCTCGTTTGTCATAGATTAGTTGACCATAGGTGCATGGGTTTATCTCTGGGCTTTCTATCTTTTTCCATTCATCTATGTTTCTGTTTTTGTGCCAGTACCATATTGTCTTGATTACTGTAGCTTTGTAGTATAGTCTGAAGTCAGGGAGTCTGATTCCTCCAGCTCCGTTTTTTTCCCTCAAGAATGTTTGGCTATTTGGGGTCTTTTGTGTCTCCATACAAATTTTAAGATTTTTTGTTCTAGTTCCGTAAAAACTGCCATTGGTAGTTTGATAGGGATTGCATTGAATCTACAGATTGCTTTGGGTAGTATAGTCATTTTCACAATATTGATTCTTCCAATCAAAGAACATGGTATATCTCTCCATCTGTTGGTATCATCTTTAATTTCTTTCATCAGTGTCTTATAGTTTTCTGCACACAGGTCTTTTGTCTCCCTAGGTAGGTTTATTCCTAGGTATTTTATTCTCTTTGTTGCAGTGGTAAATGGGAGTGTTTCCTTAATTTCTCTTTCAGATTTTTCATCATTAGTGTATAAGAATGCAAGGGATTTCTGTGCATCAATTTTGTATCCTACAACTTTACCCAATTCATTGATTAGCTCTAGTAGTTTTCTCCTGGGATCTTTAGGATTCTCTATGTATAGTATCATGTCATCTGCAAACAGTGACAGTTTTACTTCTTCTTTTCCAATTTGTATTCCTTTTATTTCTTTTTCTTCTCTGATTGCCACAGCTAGGACTTCCAAAACTATGTCGAATAATAGTGGCGAGAGTGGACATCCTTTTCTTCTTCCTGATCTTAGAGGAAATGCTTTCAGTTTTTCACCACTGAGAATGATGTTTGCTGTGTGTTTGTCATATATGGCCTTTATTATGTTGAGGTATGCCCACTTTCTGGAGAGTTTTTATCATAAATGGGTGTTGAATTTTGTCAAAAGCTGTTTCTGCATCTATTGAGATGATCATATGGTTTTTCTTCTTCAATTTGTTAATATGGTGTATCACATTGATTGATTTGCATATATTAAAGAATCCTTGCATCCCTGGGATAAATCCCGCTTGATTATGGTGTACGATCCCTTTAAGGTGTTGTTGGATTCTGTTTGCTAGTATTTTGTTGAGGATTTTTGCATCTATATTCATGAGTGATATTGGTCTGTAATTTTCTTTTTTTGTAGTATCTTTGTCTGGTTTTGGTATCAGGGTGATGGGTGGCCTCATAGAATGAGTTTGGGAGTGTTCCTTCCTCCCCAATTTTTGGGAAGAGTTTGAGAAGGATGGGTGTTAGCTCTTCTCTGAATGTTTGATAGAATTCACCTGTGAAGCCATCTGGTCCTGGACTTTTGTTTGTTGGAAGATTTTAATCACAGTTTCAATTTCAGTGCTTGTGCTTGGTCTGTTCATATTTTCTATTTCTTCCTGGTTCAGTCTTTGAAGCTTATACCTTTGTAAGAATTAGTCCATTTCTTCCAGGTTGTCCATTTTATTGGCATAGAGTTGCTTGTAGTAGTCTCTTAGGATGCTTTGTATTTCTGTGGTGTCTGCTGTAACTTCTCCTTTTTCATATCTAATTTTATTGATTTGAGTCCTCTCCCTCTTTTTCTTGATGAGTCTGGCTAATGGTTTATCAATTTTGTTTATCTTCTCAAAGAATCAGCTTTTAGTTTTATTGGTCTTTGCTATTGTTTTCTTTGTTTCTATTTCAATTATTTCTGCTCTGATCTTTATGATTTCTTTCCTTCTTCTAACCTCGGGTTTTGTTTGTTCTTCTTAGATTGTTTATTTGAGATTTTTCTTGTTTCTTGAGGTAGGCTTGTATAGCTATAAACTTCCCTGTTAGGACTGCTTTTGCTGAATCCCATAGGTTTTGGATCGTCGTGTTTTCATTGTCATTAGTCTCTAGGTATTTTTTTCTTTCCTCTTTGATTTCTTCAGTGATCTCTTAGTTATTTAGTAACGTATCGTTTAACCTCCATGTGTTTGCGGTTTTTACGTTTCTTCCCATGTAATTCATTTCTAATCTCATAACGTTGTGGTCAGAAAAGATGCTTGATATGATTTCAATTTTCTTAAATTTACTGAGGCTTGATTTTTGACCCAAGATATGATCTATCCTGGAGAATGTTCCATGCGCACTTGAGAAGAAAGTGTAATCTGCTGTTTTTGGATGGAATGTCCTATAAATATCAATTAAGTCTATCTTGTTTAATGTATTATTTAAAGCTTGTGTTTCCTTATTTATTTTCATTTTGGATGATCTGTCTATTGGTGTAAGTGAGGTGTTAAAGTCCCCCACTATTATTGTGTCACTGTCTATTTTCTCTTTTATAGCTATTAGCAGTTGCCTTATGTATTGAGGTGCTCCTATGTTGGGTGCATATATAATTGTTATATTTTATGCTTGGACTGATCCCTTGATCATTATGTAGTGTCCTTCCTTGTCTCTTGTAACATTCTTTATTTTAATGTCTATTTTATCTGATATGAGTATTGGTACTCCAGCTTTCTTTTGATTTCCATTTTCATGGAATATCTTTTTCCATCCCCTCACTTTCAGTCTGTATGTGTCCTTAGGTCTGAAGTGGATCTCCTGTAGACAGGCGATATATATATATATATATATATATATATATATATATATATATATATATATATATATATATATATATATATATATATATGTCTTGTTTTGGTCTCCATTCAGTAAGCCTGTGCCCTGTGTCTTTTCACTGGAGCATTTCATCCATTCACTTTTAAGGTAATTATCAATAATGTTTGTTCCTATGATCATTTTCTTAGTTGTTTTGGGTTTGTTTTTGTAGGTCCTTTTCTTCTCTTGTGTTTCCCACTTAGAGAAGTTCCTTTAGCATTTGTTGTACAGCTGGTTTGGTGGTGCTGAATTCTCTTAGCTTTTGCTTGTCTGTAATGCTTTTGATTTTTCCATCGAATCTGAATGAAATCCTTACCCAGTAGAGTAATCTTGGTTGTAGGTTCTTCCCTTTCATCACTTTAAGTATATCATGCCACTCCCTTCTGGCTTGTAGAGTTTCTGCTGAGAAATCAGCTGTTAACCTTATGGGAGTTCCCTTGTATGTTATTTTTCGTTTTTCCCTTGCTGCTTTCAATAATTTTTCTTTGTCTTTAATTTTTGCCAATTTGATTACTATGTGTCTCGGCATGTTTCTCCTTGGGTTTATCCTATATGGGATTTGCTGCGCTTCCTGGACTTGGGTGCCTATTTCCTTTTTCATGTTAGGGAAGTTTTTTACTATAATCTCTTCAAATATTTTCTCTGGTCCTTTCTCTCTCTCTCTTCTCCTTCTGGGATCCCTATAATGCAAATGTTGTTGCGTTTAATGTTGTTCCAGAGGTCTTTTAGGCTGTTTTCATTTCTTTTCATTCTTTCTTCTTTATTCTGTTCTGCAGCAATGAATTCCACCCTTCTGTCTTCCAGGTCACTTATCCATTCTTCTCCCTCAGTTATTCTGCTATTGATTCCTTCTAGTGTAGTTTTCATTTCAGTTATCATATTGTTCATCTCTGTTTGTTCTTTAATTCTTCTAGGTCTTTATTAAACATTTCTTGCATCTTCTTGATCTTTGCCTCTATTCTTTTTCTGAGGTCCTGGATCATCTTCACTATCAATATTCTGGATTCTTTTTCTGGAAGGTTACCTATCTCCACTGCATTTAGTTGTTTTTCTGGGGTTTTATCTTGTTCCTTCATCTGGTACATAGCCCTCTGCCTTTTCATCTTGTCTATATTTCTGTGAATGTGGTTTTTGTTCTGCAGGCTGCAGGATTGTAGTTCTTCTTGCTTCTGCTGTCTGCTCTCTGGTGGATGAGCCTATCCAAGAGGCTTGTGCAAGTTTCCTGATGGAAGGGACTGGTGGTGGGTAGAGCTGACTGTTGTTCTGGTGGTCAGAGCTCAGTAAAACTTTAATCCACTTGACTGCTGATGAGTGGGGCTGGGTTCCTGAGGCAACCCCATACTGGAGCTTACCTGGGCTCTTTGGTGGGGATAATGTCAGACTCTGGGAGGGCTCATGCCAAGGAGTACTTCCCAGAACTTCTGCTGCCAGTGTCCTTGTCCCCATGGTGAGCCACAGCCACCCCCGCCTCTGCAGGAGACCCTCCAACACTAGAAGCTAGGTCTGGTTCAGTCTCCCCTGGGCTCACTGCTCCTTCCCCTGGGTGCCAGTGTGCACACTACTTTGTGTGTGCCCTCCAAGAGTGGAGTCTCTCTTTCCCCCAGTCCTGTTGAAGTCTTGCAATCAAATCCCACTAGTCTTCAAAGTCTGATTCTCTGGGAATTCCTCCTTCCGTTGCTGGACCCCCAGGTTGGGAAGCCTGACATGGGGCTCAGAACCTTCACTCCAGTGGGTGGACTTCTGTGGTATGTGTTCTGCAGTCTGTGAGTCACCCACCCAGCAGTTATGGGATTTGATTTTACTGTGATTGTGCCCCTCCTACCGTCTCATTGTGGTTTCTCCTTTGTCTTTGGATGTGGGGTATCTTTTTTTGGTGAGTTCCAGTGTCTTCCTGTCGATGATTGTCCAGCAGCTAGTTGTGATTCTGGTGTTCTCACAAGAGGGAGTGAGAGCATGTCGTCCTTCTACTCTGCCATCTTGGTTCAGGGCCCAATATCTTTATGTATTGACTGCAGCCCTTACTGTAAAGTAGGTGAGTAGCTCCTGTGCTGTGCTCTTAACCACTATGGTTAATGTCTATGTTAGTTTCCTGGGGCTTCTGTACAAACATACTGAAACTTATGTGGCTTAAACAACAGAAATTCATTTCCTCACAGTTCTGGAGGCTAGAAGTCTGAGATCAAGTTGTCAGCAATGTTGATTTCTTCTGAGGTCTGTGAGAGAAGGATCTGTTCCAGGCCCATCTCCTTGGCTTGTATATAGATGGCCTTCTCCCCGTGTCTTCACATGGTTTCCCTCTGTACATGTCTGTGTAGAGGTTTCTCTTTCTTAAAAGGGTGCCAGTCACATTGGATTAGGGGCCCATCTAATGACCTCACTTTAACTTAATTACCTCTTTAAAGACTCTATCTCCAAATAATCACATTCTGAGGTACCAGGGCTTAAGATGTCAACATATGAATGGGGGGTGGCAATTCAACACATAATAATGATTTGCACAGAGGGGACTCAACAAACATTCACTCCTTTTATGGTGACAAGGCTCAAGGTTCAGCCTAGCAGTGAGGTCCTTACATGAGGAAGCTGCAAAGGCAGCAGCAGCAGGTACAGATGCACATAAACTCCCTGTGTGAGGACCTGGGAGGCATGACTGCATCAGGAAAGCTTCCTTCAAGAAGTGGATTTAGACCTCTGTTTTCAGGTCTTTTAATAGGATTTTTGAAAATATACTCCTATCTTAGAAAGGCCTCTGGGTTTGTTTTAATCACTTCTCAAAGCTATGCTAGACATTCACAGCCCAGGATCCCCAGTTTAGCCTAATAAAAAAAAAGTAATTACATCATATTAAAGATAATTTGATTGGTACTGAGATGCTAATTGAGTTGAAATGCTTATTGTAACAGACACATCAGATTGGCAAGGAGGAAACTCAGCTTAAATGCAAACAGCGTTGATAGTAGAATTGAAAGATTATCAATGCAGTTAATTAAATAGTAATTATTTTCTGAACATATCCTGAGTAGCAACGATACAATTATATCTACAAACAGTCATAAGAAAAGAATTACTCCACACTCCACCTAAAAGCAATAGTCCATAAAAGCCCTGATAATGTTCTCCATGAAGAGCATGGCTCTTCCTCCATCAGACCAATACTGCAGACACCAATACTGAAAAGAAGTTTCCCTAAGAAGCTAAGCATTCACTGAGCGGCCCTGTCAAGATGCTCTTTTCAGCACGCCATCCCTTCTCCCCAACTGACACCCCGCCCATGCCTATAGTGAACATAACCCAGCAGAGTCTTCTGCTTCCAGAAGAATTACTCACGTCTTCCATTCTTAGACCACAATCTCCCATCCTCCCTGCTTACCCCTTTGGCCACTCCCCCCCACACACCCTTGTCCAGGTCTCTGCTTTCTTGTTCTTTGTCCCTCCTGGACTGACAGCCTCCTGTACAGTCCAGAGCCCATGGTCCACCACGTCAACCCTCTCTTGTGAGGGCCCTTGCCTCTCTGTCCCACCCCCTGCCCCCCACCCCAGCCAGACTGTAGCCCTGCCTCAGTCAAGCCCACTGAGTGATGTCAGGGAAACCTCACACCTAGGTCCCCTAGCTGCCCAGGAGTTTTGCTACATCCCCATATCAGTCAGGTTTCTCCAGAGAAACAGAACCAATAGGATATATATACACATGATTTATTATAAGGTATTGACTTCCGTGATTATGGAGGTTACAAAGACCCATGATCTGCCTTGTGCAAGCTGGAGTTGCAGGAAAGCGGGTGGCTCAATCTGGAGTCCTGAGAACTGGAGCACCAAAGGCAGGAGGAGATCAGTGTTCCTCAAGCAGTCAGGGAGAGAGAAAATTCCACTTCTCTCTGCTTGTTGTTCTCTTCAGGCCTTCAGTGGATTGGATGATGCCCACCCACATTGGGGAGGACCATCTGCATTACTCAGTCTACAGATCTAAAGGTAATCTCCCCCAGAAACATGTTCACAGATATACCCAGAAATGTTTAACCAGACATGCGGGCACCCCGTGGCCCAGTCAGGCTGACACATAAAATTAACACCAGAGTCCTTCTGTCTGCTCTCTCTTGTTCTCCTTGGCCACTAGTTCAGGTCATCATTCTTTTACCTCTCTAACAATTGATCCCATCTCCCACATTCACTTTCCCACAATACTCAGTAGATAATCTATTTCCAATCTACAGGAAAAATGAAATGAAATAAAGGCTACAGATGGGAACCCTTTCAACTCTCTGCCTCCCATTTCAGAAGTTGCCCGAAAACACATAAACATGTAAAGCTCTTCTCCTTGGGTTTTGTCCCAAAGCAGCACTTCCTCTCCTCCTGATTAAGGCAAGCTCCTCCCGGCATGCTCCTCCAATCCTCACCCACCTTGGCTCCCTTCAACCAGCTCCCAAAATGACTTCAGGATCCCCCACCTTGAAAGCCCTTCCCTCAACTTTGTATTTTCCTCCCAGTTAAACTTGCAGAAGCACTCCCTCCATACTTATGTTCTACCTCCTTGCATCTTGGCTGCTGACCCCAGCTCTTGCAACACGTCACTCAAGCCCTCCCTGTTCTTTCAGTCAAGACACTCCAAGACACACAGAACTGGGTCAGCATCTGTACCAGAAGTTGGAATTCACTCTCTTCCAGGATATTCTGACTCCACTGGCTCCTGCTTTGCCTCTTTCTTTTCTCTGCCACTTCCTCCTAGGCCTCTGTGGTTCACTTTCCCATAACTATTCTGCAAAACTTGGTGATCATTAGTGTTCCATCCCCAATCTCTTCCTCTTAGCATCTTCTTTATGGCATTCTCTGTGGGTAATCTAATCCTTCCCCAAGGTTTTGATTATGCTGATGATGCCCTGGTGTATATCTGTAGGCTGAATTTTCATCATCCTAAACTCAGCTTGTACATCTCCTATGCCATTGTATTCTCTCTCTCTCTCTCTCTCTCTCTCTCTCTCTCTCTCTCTCACACACACACACACACACACACACACACACACACACATTAAAAATTTTCTTCTGACATTTCCTAGTCTGAGATTGTGATAGTTCATGTCCTTGGAGAAGTAGATCCCAAAATGGGATTAGACCTGCAAGGATTTTATTAGAGAGAAAATAGGGAAGGAGTGGGAAAGGCTGGGAAAAGCATCAATGATGCAAATCTGGCCTCAAGAGTAGGGAAGCAAAAGGAAGTTTGGGTGGGAGCATCCTAAATCACAGTGCAATCTAGGGAACATCCAGCAAGGCTGTCAGGGAATCCATTGGCCAAAATCAGCCACAGAAGGCCCAGCTCCCAGTTTTTCCATTTTTCAGGCCTGCCCTGGAATCCCTGCCTAGCTCCAGCACTGAATGGGAGTAGCTTCCGGGAGCTTTGGTGTAATTGCTCCAGCTGCTTGGAACAGAGCAGCTTGGTCTACCTCCCTGGTGTTGGACATCACCAGCCATGTTCTCACGACTACACAGTGGCCAGACCCTGCTGACACAGGAGGCTTCCTGAGGGGCCTCCCTGGGACCCATACTTGCCCATAGTGCTGCAATCCAACAGATTCTTTCTGTAATCACTAACCTTTCTCCTCCATGGAGGAGAAAGATTCCCAGGCCCTAGGAAAGGCATTCTTAGACCAGCAGTGAGAAGACATAAACTTTCTTAGGGAGGGGGGAAGTGGTGGGGGTGGATGGGCTGGGCATCAACTAGAGGTGAGGGGCCAGGTTAAGGAGGGGGAGAGAAACAGGGCCCAACAACTGTGGTCTGATTGGATGCTTGCTACCTTGAGGCAGTGTTTAATCTTTGTATCATTTCCAAGATGGGTGTATCTCATACTTTACCACGCAGTGAGAATCACCTGAAAAGCTGGTTGTCTTCCATTGGATCTCACTCCCAGAGATTTGGGGTGGGGGTGGGGGCTGAGAATTTGCTTTTTTAACTAGCTCTCAAGTGATGGTGGTATTGCCAGCCCAGAGACCACACTACTCAAAGAATAATGTTGGCAAAAGCAATGTTTGACTCTCACCCCTAAACTTGGGCTGCTTCCTTTCTGGGATGGAAACCCACATCTTTGGATGAGGGCCCAAGGGTATAGCTGTTTGCCTTGGGGACCTACTGGCCAGACCTGGTCCTTCATCTCACCCATGTAGCATACCACTCCCTTTGCAGATGCTGCTGTTTAGGAGGAAGGAATGGGAAGAGACACCAAGCTCACTCAAAGATGGAGGAGACCAATGCTCAAGTCTGTCTTGTTCTTGTCACCTGGTTCCTCCCATGCTCTGTCCTGCTTCCGACTGGGGGCTGCAGGAGTTCACCAAGGGCAGACATTCCTTTCTCACTGGGGCTTTATGAGGGATACAGGGTCCAAAGGGAATTCAGATTCTTGGAAGCAAAGTAGTGAGGTAATCCACACACAAAATAATTATATGGTTCCCAAGACACAGCCATGGTGTGGTGAAGAAGTGTTCATGCTGGTGCCTTGAAGCTCTATTGGAAAGAAGAGAACACCACTGGTTGATGCACAAAAGAACCAAGTCATGGGGCTTCCCTGGTGGCGCAGTGGTTGAGAGTCCGCCTGCTGATGCAGCGGACACGGGTTTGTGCCCCGGTCTGGGAAGATCCCACATGCTGCGGAGCGGCTGGGCCCGTGAGCCATGGCCGCTGAGCCTGCGTGTCCAGAGCCTGTGCTCTGCAACGGGAGAGGCCACAATAGTGAGAGGCCCGCGTACCGCAAAAAAAAAAGAACCAAGTCATGGAGATACTAGTCTGGGTGTCTCTTCTCTTCCCTGGTGGGAAGTTGTGGAATTCAGGTGAATGGTGTGGCATTAACAAAGACATATGAGAAGCCTGCTGTGGGGTGGAGCACAGGGAAGAATTGGCAAAGGGGAGGACCTATTCAGTACTGTTTATCAGACTCCATATGAGCTTAAAATGAAGGTCATGGAAGGGAAGAGATAGAGAAAGAAGCAGAAATGAGAAACGTTCAGGCCTGATAGTGATCAGAGAACACATCTCTGATTTGATAATGAAAGTCAATGAGAAAACACAAGTCAATTTGCAACTAATTTCTCAGGAATGGAAAGCCCCTTATTCTGTTCTGCAACATCATTCCAAAGACAGGTCATGTGTAAGGAAAGACAAAAAAAGTTGGTGGTTATTTTACTGGAAGAGTCATCTGTTCTGGAAAATAATCTCTGATATCTGGGTTCTAAGGAGAGACACACTTGGCCAGCTTGTCCTGGCATTGTCCCTCTAATTAGACCATCACTGGGGAGGGACCTCCTCTTTGAGCCCAGCCTGGCAGTATTAGCTGATCAGGACAGAGGCAGGACATTCAGTCTATTAGGACCACAGGCTTCTGTGGTTACCCTTCCTCTCAGATTCCTTCTGGGGTGATGTGGAAGGGTCATTCCTGATGTAGTTAGTTAAAATGAGGTTACACTAGAGTTAGGGTGGACCCCAATTCAGTATGACTGGTGTCCTTACGAGAAGATGGCAATGTAAAGACACAGAGAGGCAGGGAGAAAGCCACGTGAAGTTGGAAGCAGAGACTGGAGTGATGCAGCCACAAGCCAAGGAATGTCTGGGGTGACCAAGAACTAGAAGAGACAAGGAAGGATCCTCCCCAGGAGGCTTCAGAGGGAACATAGCCCAACTGACACCTTGATTTCAGCCTTCTGGCCTCCAGAACTGTGAGAGTAAGTTTCTGTAAACCCACTCAGTTTGTGGCACTTTGTTATGGCAGCCTGAACAAACTCATGTCTGAGGAACTGTGCTTGAGGGTGTGGATGGAACAGGTGGGGACAGGTGCAGGATTGTGTTAGCAGAACTGGGGGCTGGCTGTGAGCCCTGGGCCTCCTTCTCCATATGCCCCACATGCAACTCTGGGCCCCTGCTCAGCAGCCCAAACAGAGGCACTGGCCGACTCCAACGATAGTTCCATCCCTGAGCCTCAGAGTGCTCTGAGAGCTGCACTGGAGGCCAGATCCTTGCCGCCCGAACTATGTTGCTCCATGAGCCCTGAGACCCACACCCATCCCAGCTCAGTGCATGGGCAGCCCTGAACTTGGAAGCTTCCGGTCTCCTAAGGCCCTTACTCCAGTCGGGAGGACTTAAGCATGTCTAAGCAATTAGAATAAATCAAAACAGATGTTCGTTTCAGTGTGCTGGCAATTACTTTGTAATTAACTAATGGGCTCTGTAGCAGCCACTTTTATGTGTGGCTAATGGCTGAGATGGCCTATTCCATTGCTACCTTGCGGCAGGGAGGGAGAGCTTGCGAGCTTTGAGGATGTACCTGTCACGTTCGTTGCAGCCAAGTAGCCACAGCCACAGCCACAGCAGCGGGGCCTTGACCCTGGCACATCCCCACCACTCCCTCAGTCCCTACAAGAGGAGCAGCATGGTGGCCACTCCACGCGGTCTCATTTGTTCAACAACCCCACGAAAGAAGAGCCTTAAGCACAGAAGGGTTAAAGACATGGAGCCTGAGAAGGGCAGACCTGGGCTTCAGCCTCAACCTGTCAGATTCCTGAGCCAGTGCTCTGAAACTAGCGTTCAGGTACGGCAAAATGTATTTGGGGTGCAGCCATCTCTGGGCTGTCTTCCTGCCCACCCAGCCCTGACCCTGGAGACCTTGCAGGCTGGAGACGGGGCGCCCCACTGTGGTCAGATATGGAGGTGCATAGAAAATGAATGCGCTAAATGATCAGGCAGGACCCGTGGAAAATGGAATTGTTCAATAATTAGATTTTGCTAATGATTTTAAGTGCTCCTTTAATAGGTTCCCTCTCTAGCTTTCCCAAACTGGCACATCGCAGTGTGGTTGTGCTGGAGGGAGCAGGTGCCACCTTCCCTCACTGAGACGGGCCAGCTGAGCTACCCACTGTCCTGGTATCTCAACCCCCCTCTCCCTCCCCTTCTCTTCCTCCCCCCTCCTTCCCTCTTTCTCCCTCCCTCTGTCTGTCTCAGTCTCTTACCCTCTCTGTCTCTCTCCAGGGCCTCCTAGCCCATCTCATATAGACACTGAATGCCAACCTCTACCACACGGAGTACATCATCAGAGGGTCTGAAGTCTAATCATCTGGGTTCAAACCTCAGCTCTGTCACATGTATGCTGAGTGACATTAGGGAACTTACTTCTTCTCTTTGAGTCTTAACCTCTCAGTCTAGAAACTGAAGATTATAAATATATTTCACAGGGTTTAATTCATTTATTCAACTAATATGAGAAAGCCTTCTCTGTGCCAGGCACTGCTGGAGGCTCTGGTTATAAGTAATGAACGCTGCAAAGCCCCTGCTCTTCCCAGTGGGAGACAACAAACAAACAAACAAACAAAGGAAGGGGTGAGTGGAGTTAAGAAGCAAAGAAAACAGAGTGGAGGCATGGAGTGTGGCTTCTCCACCACAGCAGAGGTGCAGGGCTCAGCTGCTGGGGGGCGGCCTGAGAACCGTCCATACAAAAGAAAGCTGAGCCAAGCTGCGGAACGAGAGGACTAGGGCTAGGGTCTTAACGACTGCATTTTTGTCCTGAGTTTCAGCCTGGCCTGAAGGGACACCTACCCTCCTGGTCTGTGTAGTCCTTTGAATCAATCCACCTGTGCACACCTCACCCTGCTTTTTCTTTTTTTCTTAAATCAGAGTTCGGTTTCTATCACAGACATCTGAGAAAGTCCTGACTCATGCAAGTGGTTAAAAGTTTCTTATTTGCTTGTTTTTCTCTCCATTTAGAGAAATATTTCACTGTGTGGCCTCAAGCAGGAGGGCTGTGCGGAGGAGGGAGTGGGGCAGGAAGGGGAAGGGCTGGAGGCTGAGTGATGGGAGAGCAGGAGAGCCCTCAGACCCCCACGAAAACTCAGCCCTCTCTTGGTGAGAGCACTTTAGCGGTCACCACGCATCTGTGGACTTCTTTATTAATTGCTCCTTTGAGTCTAAAACCCAGTTCTTTTATTAAAATTATGAAACCATCAAGCAACCTGACAATGACAATAATGCCTTTGTAATGTCTGTGAGGTAACAATCCTTCCCTTGTCTTCTGAGCAATATATTCATTCCTGTGACTATTGAGCGGGCAGGAAAAATAGAACAGTGTGATTAATGGGACCCTCCATAGCCTTCTCCAGAGAGTGACAGGGCTGGGAAAGGAAAGCAAAGCCTTCTTCTATCAGGAGTAGATTATTAATAATTCCATTCCCTTCAGACCAGTTATGATCATTAATCTATCCTGAGTCTAAAGTTCTAGAAATCTGAAGCCTTGACTATGGGCAGACGGAGACAGCCCCTGCCCTAATGGCATGCACAGCACAGAGCTGTCCACCCCTCCAGAGGACAGACCCAAGGGAGTGCCTTGTGTAGACCCTGGAAGCAGCCTCATGGCTGCCTGAGCAGGAATTCCAGGGTCCTGGAGTAGACAAAGCATGGATTGGAAGGGGAGCATGGGCTTTGGGTGGACATGTCCCCTTTGACCCTTCCATCCCACTACCCATGAGAAGTGGAGAGGTCAGAGCAGGGTCCTCTATGGTGTAAGACCAAAAAAGGGGCTCCATCTTCCCCACACCTAAGAGCAGTCCTGCACTCGAGTGTGAGCCTGCAAATCCCTTCTGCCACATCTGGACTCTGGAAGGCAGGAGGAAGACCAAAAAACCTTAGAGTAGAATGGCACATGAAAGCATCTCTTCCGGTTCTTATTTGATGGATGATAGAAGAAGGCCCAGAGAGTCAGTGGCTTGCCTGGGGTCTCATGTGGGCAAACTACTGTGCCCAGAGTCTGTGCTCTTAGTCACCACACATTAGGGCCTCCCTGGGCACATACCAGGTGCTCAGTAGGATTCTTTGTGCCAGCCCTCCTCTGTCATGGCTACTGTAAAAACAGGCCCCAGGTGAGAACACTGGCAGAGGGCTGAGGAAGATGAGATAGAGTGTGGGTTCCAGGTGGTGGCAGGAAGCAGTGAGGGTGTGGAGAAAGGGTGGGGAGATGTGACTACCTCATCAAGAAAGACCATCCTGTACTGATCTGTAAAGGAAAACCAGACAGTAGAGTACTGTAAAGGGATTCAGAGCTACTGAACTCAGGAAGCTGAGGTGAGGTGAGGGCCTGGAAATGCCTTCCCTGGAGGAGGCACACAGAGCAGGAGGGACAGATAAGGGAGATATGAATACACATATGGATACTGAGAAGGAAAGGATTAGCCATGGGGGTGATGGCTTCAAGAGCATCCCACCCCATCCATTCTGGGAGACCCTCCCTCTGCAAATCCTTTCCAGATTGAAAGACTGAGAGGTACTGAGCTGGACAGGAGGGTGACAGCTGAACTACAGCACCATTGATTGAGCCGAGGGCAAACATGCCCTACCTTTGTTCTCCTTAATCTAAATTGAATCTGGGTGGGGGAAAGATTACAGGATGGAAGTGAAAACTCAACTGCATTTCAAATTACACTGATTGGAATGGAAGTAGTCTTGGAGGCTTCGAGGAGAAATGGCCAGTCCTGGTACAAGCCTTACTTCACTTTGATTCACACTTTTGTGTAGTAAAGGGCAGAAATACTAAAAACTAAACTAAAATGATAATAATACTAAAAACTAACAGTCTGGCAACTGGCAACTGTGCTGAGGCCAGGGAGACTCTGAATCTGGTGTCCACACTCTCCCACCTAGAGGCCAGGCTTCGCAGGGTCCATAGGCTCCCCTGCAGAGAGAGGAGCCACACACCCACCACCTGTGTCTCCAGCCAGGAGAGCCAGTGCTGTGACCTCTGGGAAATGGAGACAATCTCCCCACCCCTGATCACCTAGCTTCTCTGCTCCCAGGACCCAACCATACATGCCTGGTTGTGGAAGCAGAGAGTGCTGGAGAAGGGTAGCAGCTTGGAAGTTGCCAGCCCGGCCCCAAGTCTGTCCTCTGTGGGGCCCCCAGAGTCATCCACCCTTAAAGAGAGAGGACGTTCTCCTCTGTCCATAATGACCTAGTCTCCCTGGCCCAGCCTGTAGTACCCTCAGAAACCCTATTTGGTAAGTCCAGCAGGGGTGGAGGGCAGAGCCCCAGGATACCAGCAATCATCCTAGGAGCTCATCAGCTTCCCCGCTTTCCTTAGGCCATACCCCATCTTATCTCTCCCTGAAATTAAGCAGCATTCAGTAGCCTCAGAAAAGCAGTCCATTATTTTCTTTTATGTTAATCTAAATTAAATCTGCAAATGTAAAGAAGTACTAGTGTAAGAGCAGGCCAACCTCACCAGCCACTGGCAGAGTGTGAAAGGATGTGGATGTGGATGTGGACGTGCTGGAGGGTGAGCCTTACTGGAGTGAGGGTACATGTATTAGTGGGAAGGGAAGGGAACATGGACCATGATGCCTGACCTACTTCTGGTGAGGTCCCTCGAATTCTAGATGGCATATATTTAAAAGCAGTCTGTCCAGTGGTTTTGAAACCACATACAAGCCCCTATGTCCCTGTCCTTTGAAATAAAAGGCTTTTGCTTTAGTCTCTCAGACCTCTTTTGAGTCTCAAAAGGCTGGTTCAAGAGTTAATGATTAGGAAATGTGAAAACATAGAAACAAAGAATAGTTGTTGGGTCAGGAAACTGGTAACAATTTAGACTATAAACCAGGTAACAATTTAGACTATAAACCAGCCATGTAGCAGTCACCAAACTCCTAGTTTCCTGAAAGATACAGATAAAAATCTGACACACATTCCTAAGTTGTTTTTACAGGAATCAGACCCACCAGATGAAAAGTGCTGACAACAAGCACATAGACCCCAGACCAGTTGAAACCAGAAGGTTTATGGTGCTCGAAACTTCACCTTGATACTAACCAATTCAAGAATTTGGCATGAGCTCATCATACACCCTGCGGCTCCCTCCTTCACAATGTCTTTAAAAACCCTTCCCTGAAAGCCATCAGGGAGTTCAGGTCTCTTGAGCATGAGCTGCCTATTTTCCTTGCTTGCCCTCAGTAAATACTGTACTTTCCTTGGCCACAAGCCAGTGTCAGTAGATTGGCTTTATTGAGGGAGGGCGAGTGAACCCAAGTCCAGTAACAGTTTCAGGAGTGAGAAAAAGAAAAGTTGAGAGATGTGTGGCCCTGCCCCTGCCAAAACCTTTTGCCTAGCCAACCCAGAATCCACTTGGCAGAAGCCAGCAGGGTCATTACTATTCCTCTCATGAGAATTTGGGATCCCTGGAACCCACATGGCTGGAGAGAACTCAGCTTGAAATCTCACAGTGGGTCTCACTCCTTTCAGCTAAGCCGTCTTGTCCTTAGAGGGCTCTTGTCAAAGAGGGATACTCTGCCTGGTCCTGGTGAGGAAGATCCAGAATGTGGAGCACTAGATTGGGATAGTAGGTGGTTGGGAAAACAAAGTTCTTCAGGTGACTTAACCTGCTGATAGGGTTACCAGATAAAATACAAGATGCCTAGTTAAATTTGACTTTCATACAAACAACACAGTTTTTTATAAGTATGCCCCATTCAATACATGGGGTATGCTTACACGAAAATATTATTCATTATTTATCTGAAATGTAAATGTAACTGGGCATTCTGTATTTTTATCTGCTCAGTCTGGGAACCCTAACTGCTGAGGGCCAGTAACATCTTGTAAATAAGACCCAGGGAGCTACAATCTCTGTGTGTCCTCCCAACAAGCCAGCTTTCAGAGAAAGGAGCAGGCAATGCCAACCAGGAATTTCTTCATCACTGTACCAAAGCCACCACAGATGAGTTTACAAATTGAATTCTGTCTTTATCAATGTCTGTTTAGTGAGGTCTTCCCTGAGACTGCTGCTTGAAGACAGACATGTTCTGTGTCCCAGTCATATCTGTGTACCCCGCAGGGCTCAGTTCAAGCCCTGGTGTTCTGGGAATCAGGGATTTTTGGGTTTACTTCCACCTCTTCTGGACACAACCTTTCTAAGGCTCAAGTGTCCTCATCTGTAAAATGGGATCAATAATCTCTTCTCACTATTAATTGTCAAGAACAAATGAGAAATTCTAGGAAAATATTTGAAGCATTTTAAATCGAACACTATACAGGATTTGTGTTGCTCTTGAAACACGATTATTGAATTCCATTGAAAAGAAATTCTTCATTTGGTCCCTTCCACCTCTTCAGGAACAGCCCACCATGCAAAGAAATTTCCTCCCATAGTGCCACTGCTGTTAATACCTGGGCTTCTGGTGCGGGATGTGGGTGGGGGCATGCTGCCTGTCAGCGAGCATGGTGGCCCCACCACAGACATTTACAGTGAAGCCTCCCACCTGCACTCCCGCATCTGCAGACAAATACTGCAGGCATTGCATCATCATTTCCCAGCTTGCGGAACCACTGGTCTGTTTGTTTTTAAAGGGAAATAAAGGCTGCAGGGGATGAGAAATGTCAGGAGTGAGTGTAATTTAAGCTACCTGAAATATCAAGATGGACAGATAGCAAGGACACATCCATGGACACAGGTTGGCTCCCACACTTCTGACAATATACTCAGCAACTGTTTCCCATGCCTACTATGTGCCAGCTCTTCCCTCTGGGAAGCAAAGGCAGGGATACTGCCAGCACTCAGTGCAAGGCAGGGTGCCCATTAGATGCTTCCCCTGCCCAAGCCTTACAGTGCTGCATCTCAACCTTGGACGGGACCCTCCTCCTCCACACATCCTCCACAACACCTCTCCTGAGGGGGCACTTGGAGCTGCGCTGGACTTGGTGATGCCCAGCGAGTCTCAAGGCCTCCCAGAGTTCGAGCTGACGCCCACCCTTACACACTCTGAGGCTGGGATGGAGGTTCCCTTTCATGGTTAAACCTGATGAGCCTCAGCTTTCATGGAAAGCCAGCTTATTGAGTCTCATCACAGAAAGTAGTCAGAGCTTTGTGGCAGCTCACCACTCTCAGGGAGCCTTCCCAGGTTGCTTCAGCTCACACCCTTCCCTGCTTCCTTTCTGTTTCTTGGTGGACACTGATCATCTGTCTCATCCTGCCAAGGATATCTCCAGCTCCTGGGCCAGGCCAGTGGCTGCTCTCAGTAACTACCTCAGGGCTGGGGACACAGAGGTGTATAGACTGAGACTCAATTAGAGTTTTTAGAAATCTATACCCAAGTGTTTTCCAGACAGGTTTAAAAAAAAATCCATAAAAATTAATGGAACACACAGCATGACAAGCAGCATACAGTGCTAATGGGCATCTTCCCAGCAGGAAAATCAGCCCTGGGGTAAGCAGTGTGAGTCCCTGCAGGAGGAAATGGCAAAGAACCCTTTTCACTCCCAAGTGCAGCTGTCCAGGAAGGCCAGGAGGGCTCCTTCTTGCAGATCACTCATGCCTGCAAAACTGGGCTAAGGTAGAAAGGGACAGCAGGTGAGGAGCAGATGCAGAGTGATGGGAATGTGCAGGCATCCACAGGCAGCTGAGCTGAGAAGTATGCAGTGATGGCTTCCTTGAGAAGCCATTGAAGTTCCTTGAGAACTTCTTCAAGTTCTAACCTCAGGGGTTATAAGCCTAATGAGGGCTCCGGGGTCTCAGCACCCTGGTCAACACTACCCTTTAATAATCATCTCTAGGCCTCCTGGTTTTTGTTTCATTCTGCTTCCTCTACAGACTTCTCATCAAGGACATAACGATCATCATGGCAATGCATTATCCTTGAAAACCATACTAAAATGATGTCATTTGGTGGGAATGTGCTCAGAAGAAGCCTCCTGCCCCCATTTCCCATACAGCAGCTAGGGGGTTATTTGTCTTCAGGGCACAGACAGCACCTCCTCACTCCTTAGATCACCCAGAGGTGTGCGGTGCTGGGGCCTGATCACCACTGATGATGGCGAGGAACGTGCAAGCATTTTCCAGGAAGGAAGACAAGGCTGGATTCTAATGAGAAGCTGGAGAATCCTCCAGGTTGGAGGATCAGGTGTCAGGACAGGTGCCAGATCAGGTGCTAGTCTTGTCTCCAGCTGCATGTCATTCGGTATTACATCATTTCTCTAACTCTCCGTGTCCTCATTTGTATAATTAGGGGATAGAATATTTTACCAAAATTTCTTTACTCCTTTAAGAACCTGCATTAAGTATCTACTGTATGCCAGGCACTGGTCCAGGCACTTGGGCTACATTAATGACCCAGACAGAAATCCCTAATGCAGGAGTGAGGAGTGCTCAGGACACAACTCTGAATATGGTTGTCAGGGGAGGCCCCATTGAAAAGGTGCTACTCTGTGGCTCTTTTCCTTCCACCTCACACGGCAAGGCCCATGAACAATGAGTTGTTCATTTATAAATAGACCAGGCCAAGAAAATCTTAACTTTTCATAAGTGAAGATTAAGAACTCATGAATTTGAAAACTAGGCTTATGAATGATTCTACTTATATTAATTTAATTATAACAGTCTGTTTAATAACATCTTATTAATCCAATAGAAAACTTCCTTTAAAAATAATAGAAAACACAATTGAATTATTCCTTCAAACTGTGCCCTGACCTTGGGCTCCTTGACAATTCATAAATGAGGTCCTTTTGGTGGATGCATCACATCTCCTCTCTCACATTGCTATTTTGTCTCCTGTTCCACACTTGCTTCCGGCTTCTGACACCTCATCTTGCCTCCCTTTCACAGAGCCAGCTATTGTTCTCCCATGCTTCTGTCTAATGCAAAGGCAGAGAAAGAGATCCAGAGGGGAAATGTGGAGGGTGGAAGATGGTTTGGGATTTGTGGGATTTAAGGAAGTGAATAGCAGTCTCTCCTTCCCAGGGTCTCTTCAACAGTCAGCGGCCTCATCGGCTGTGGGGAAGAAGGGCTACTTACATTCACCTGTGAGAACTAGATGGAAGAAAGGATTTGTAGAGGCTCTTTAGCAACACTGGAGCAAAATTAAGCCACCCGACACAACCCTGTGATCCTGTGTCCTCACTCCCAGAGACTGATCAAAACATTCCCCCACTCCATTCACTAGGTCTCCAAGCCCTAGGGGGTGGGGGAAAAAGGAAAATTCCTTTGTTCAGGATAATCACAGCTGTTCTGTGGAGTCTGTTCAGTTCAGGGCAGCTCAGCCAGGAACCCCAGCTTTGTCTCTCTGGCAGGTCAGTCAGTAGATGAGGTGTGCTACTCTTAAGCTATGTCACATGGGCACAGTAGACAAATGCCAAGCATTTGAAGAAATTCCTTGGGAGTCTCTTTACACCAAGGGTCATAGGAGAGGCCAGGAAATTAGTCCCCTTAGGTCATGGCCTGATCTTTCCTCTAAGCCAAGCAAGGATTGTAAACTGAGTACTAAAAACTCCTTCTACAGCCCAGAAAGGGAAAGGCAGGAGCCTTGGAGATCTGCTGTTAAGAGAGACCTGCCAGGTGAGAGGAAAGACCAAGATCCTAGCTAACCACTGATACTGGCTGCTGAGTCAAGAGCTATTTTTGGGGGGTGGGGTGGGGAGGGGAGCTGAGAAGTAGATCAATGAGGAATATGTTGTTGAGAATCCCTTTTGCGTGCCCAGCTCATTGAGCCCATTAGTCAGTCAATGGCTGAGAATGACCCATCAAAGAATCAACACAAGGAAGAAGTAAAACTGTCACTGTTTGCAGATGATGTGATGCTATACACAGAAAATCCTAAAGATCCACCAAAAAACTACTAGAGCTCATCAATGAATTCAGTAAAGTTGCAGAATACAAAATAAATATACAGAAACCTGTTGCATTTCTATATACTAACAACAAACTTTTGGAAAGAAAAATTAAGAAAACAATCCCATTTATAATCACATCAAAAAGAATAAAATACCTAGGGCTAAACCTACTTAAGGAGGTAAAAGACCTGTACTCAGGAAACTGTAAGACACTGATGAAAGAAATTGAAGATGACACAAACAGATGGAAAGATATACCATGTTCATGGATTGTAAGAATTAATAGTGTTAAAATGACTACACTATCCAAGGCAAACTGCATATTCAATGCAATCCCTATCAAAACACCAACGGCATTTTTCACAGAACTAGAACAAATAATTTTAAAATTTGTATGGAAACACAAAAGACCTTGAATAATTAAAAAAATCCTGAGAAAGAAAAACAGAAGTGGAGGAATCATGCTCCCTTACTTCAGACTATACTACAAAACTACAGTCATCAAAACAGTATGGTACTGGCACAAAATCAAACACATAGATTAATGGAACAGAATAGAGAGCTCAGAAATAAACCCACAGACGTACGGTCAATCATTCTGTAAGAGAGGAGGCAAGAATATACATTGGAGAAAAGACTGTCTCTTTAATAAGTGGTGCTGGGAAAACTGGACAGCTACATGTAAAAGAATGAAATTAGAACACTGTCTAATACCATATACAGAAATAAACTCAAAATGCTCAAAAACTAAATGTAAGACAGGAAGCCATAAAACTCCTAGAAGAAAACACGGGTGGACTACTCTTTGACATAAATGGTAGCAATATGATTCCTCAAAAGGTAAGACTCCCCAAAAGGCAAGAAACTACCCACATACCTGGGTAGGGCAAAAGGAAAAAAAGGAAAAACAGAGACAAAAGAACAGGGACAGGACCTGTACCTCTGGGAAGGAGCTGTGAAGGGGGAAAAATTTCCACACACTAGGAAGCCCCTTCACTGGTGGAGAGAGGGGGTGGGTGGGGGAGAAGCTTCGGAGCCATGGAGGAGAGCACAGCAACAGGGGTGCAGAGGGCAAAGTGTAGAGAGTCCCACACAGAGGCTCAGTGCTGACAAGCACTCACCAGCCTGAGAGGCTTGTCTGCTCACCTGCTGGGGTGGGTGGGGACTGGGAGCTAAGGCTCAGACTTTGGAGGTCAGATCCCAGGGAGAGGACTGGGGTTGGCTGCGTGAACACATCCTGAAAGGGGCTAGTGCACCACAGCTAGCCAGGAGGGAGTCCGGAAAAAAGTCTGGAACTGCCTAACATTCAATAGACCATTGTTTCAGGGAACACAAGGAGAGGCGATTCAGAGCACTGCCTAAAAGAGCTTCCGAGATGGGCATGAGCCGCGGCTATCAGCATGGACACCAGAGGCAGGCATGAAATACAAATGCTGCTGCTGCAGCCACCAATAATTCTGTGTGCAAGTGCAAGTCACTATCCACACCACTCCCCCAAGGAGCCTGTGCAGCCTGCCACTGCCAGGGTCCTATGATCCAGGGACAACTTCCCTGGGAGAACACACGGCAGAGCTCAGGCTGTTGCAATGTCACACTGGCCTCTGCTGCCACAGGGTCACCCCACATTCCGTCCCCCTCCCTCTTCAAAGCCTGAGTGAACTAGAGCCCCTAATCAGCCACTCCTTTAACCCCCTCCTATCTATGTGAAAAACAGATGCCAGACAGTGACCTACATGCAGAGGTGGGGCCAAATCCAAACTGAACCCCTGGAGCTGTGGGAACAAAGAAGAGAAAGGGAAATTTCTCCATGCAGCCTCAGGAGCAGTAGATTAAATCTCCACAGTCAACTTGATGTACCTGCACATGTGGAATAACTGAATAGACAACGAATCATCCCAAAATTGAGGCAGTAGACTTTGGGAGCAACTGTAGACTTGGGGTTTGCTGTATGCAACTGACTAGTTTCTGATTTTTATGTTTATCTTAGTTTAGTTTTTAGCACTTGTTATCATTGGTGGATTTGTTTATTGGTTTGGTTGCTCTCTTTCCTTTTTTTTAAATTACTTTTTATGTATTTTTTAAAGTATTTTTTTAATAACTTTATTTTATTTTTTCTTTCTTTCTCCCTTTTCTTCTGAGCCATGTGGCTCACAGGGTCTTCGTGCTCTGGCCAGGTGTCAGGCCTGAGCCTCTGAGGTGGGAAAGCTGAGTTCAGGACATTGGACTACCAGAGACCTCCTGGCTCCACATAATATCAATCAGCGAGAGCTCTCCCAGAGTTATCTGTTTCAATGCTAAGACCCACCCTTACTCAATGACAAGCAATCTACAGTGCTGGACACCCCATGCCGAACAGGGACACAACCCCACCCATTAGCAGAGAGGCTGCCTAAAATAATAATAATAAGGTCACAGACCCCCCCAAAACACACCACCAGATGCGGTCCTGCCCATCAGAAAGAAAAGATCCAGCCTCTTCCACCAGAACACAGAAACCAGTTCCCTCCATCAACAGGCCTACACAATCCACTGAACCAACCTTACCCACTTGGGGCGGACAACAAAAACAAGAAGTACGAACCTGCAGCCTGTGGAAAGGAGACCCAAACACAGTAACTTAAGCAAAATGAGACACAGAGAAATAGTCAGCAGATGAAGGAGCAAGGTAAAAACCCAGCAGACCAAACAAATGAAGAGGAAATAAGTCTACTGGAAAAGGATTCCAAGTAATGACAGTAAAGATGAACCAAAATCTTGGAAATGGAATGGAGAAAATACAAGAAACATTGAACAAGGACCTAGAAGAACTAAAGAGTAAATAATCAATGATGAACAACACAGAAAATGAAATTAAAAATTCTCTAGAAGGAATCAATAGCAGAATAACTGAGGCAGAAGAATGGATAAGTGACCTGAAAGAGAAAGTAGTGGAAATAATGACTGCAGAGCAGAATAAAGATAAAAGAATGAAAATAATTGAGGACAGTCTCAGAGATCACTGGAACAATGTTAAATGCGCCAACATTCGAATTATAGGGGTACCAGAAGAAGAAGAAGAGAAAAAGAAAGGGACTGAGAAAATATTTCAAGAGTTTATAGATGAAAACTTCCCTAATATTGGAAAGGAAATTGTCAGTCAAGCCCAGGAAGTGCAGAGAGTTCCATACAGACAAATCCAAGGAGAAACACTCCAAGACACATATTATCAAATGATCAAAAATTAAATACAAAGAATAAATATTAAAGCAGCAAGGGAAAAGCAACAAATAACATACAAGGGAATCCACATAAGGTTACCAGCTGATCTTTCAGCAGAAATTCTGCAAGCCAGAAAGGAGTGGCAGGCATACTTAAAGTAATGAAAGGGAAAAACCTATAACCAAGTTTACTCTACCCAGCGAGGATCTCATTCAGATTTGACAGAGAAATTAAAACTTTTACAAACAAGCCAAAGCTAAAAGAATTCAGCACCACCAAACGAGCTTTACAACAAATGCTAAAGGAACTTCTCTAGGCAGCAAACACAAGAGAAGGAAAAGACCTACAATAACAAACCCAAAACAATTAAGAAAATGGTAATAGGAACATACTTATCGATAATTACCTTAAATGTACATGGATCAAATATTCCAACCAAAAAACGTAGACAGGCAGAATGGATACAAAAACAAGACCTGTACATATGCTGTCTACAAGAGACCCACTTCAGACCTAGGGGCACAGACAGACTGAAAGTGAGGGGATGGAAAAAGATATTCCATGCAAATGGAAACCAAAAGAAAGCTGGAGTAGCAATTCTCATATCAGACAAAATAGACTTTAAAATAAAGACTATTACAAGAGACAAAGAAGGACACTACATAATGATCAAGGGATCGATCCAAGAAGAAGATACAACAATTATAAATATTTATGCACCCAACATAAAAGCACCTCAATACATAAGACAAATGTTAACATCCATAAACGGGGAAATCAACAGTAACACAAGAATAGTAGGGGACTTCAACACCCCACTTTCACCAATGGACAGATCATCCAAAATGAAAATAAATAAGGAAACACAAGCTTTAAATAATACATTAAACAAGATAGACTTAATTGATATTTATAGGACATTCCATCCAAAAACAACAGAATACACTTTCTTCTCAAGTGCTCATGGAACATTCTCCAGGATAGATCATATTGTGGGTCACAAATCAAGCCTTGGTAAATTTAAGAACACTGAAGTCATATCAAGTATCTTTTCCAACCACAACACTGTGAGACTACATATCAATTACAGGAAGAACACTGTAAAAAATACAAACACATAGAGGCTAACAATATGCTGCTAAATAACCAAGGGATCATTGAAGAAATCAAGGAGTAAATCAAAATTACCTAGAAAAAAATGCCAATGAAAACACAACCACCCAAAAACTGTGGGAGGCAGCAAAAGCAGTTCTAAGAGGGAAATTTATAGCAATACAGTCCTACCTCAAGAAACAAGAAACATCTCAAATAAACAACCTAACCTTACACCTAAAGCAATTAGAGAAAGAAAAACAACAACAAAACCCCCAAAGTTAGCAAAAGGAGAAATCATAAAGATCAGATCAGAAATAAATGAAAAAGAAATGAAGGAAACAACAGCAAAGATCAATAAAACTAAAATCTGCTTCTTTGAGAAGATAAATGAAATTGATAAACCATTAGCCAGACCCATCAAGAAAAAAAGGAAGAAGACTAAAATCAATAGAATTAGAGATGAAAAAGGAGAAGTAACAACTGACACTGCAGAAATACAAAAGATCATGAGAGATTACTACAAGAAAGTATATGCTAATAAATGGACAACCTGGAGGAAATAGATGAATTCTTAGAAGAGCACAACCCTCTGAGATGGAACCAGGAAGAAATAGAATATAAAAACAGACCAATCAGAAGCACTGAAATTGAAACTGTGATTAAAAATCTTCCAACAAACAAAAGCCAAGGACTAGATGGCTTCACAGGCAAATTCTATCAAACATTTAGAGAAGAGCTAACACCTATCCGTCTAAAACTCTTCCAAAATATAGCAGAGGGAGGAACACTCCCAAACTCTTGCTACGAGGCCACCATCATCACGCTGATACCCAAACCAAAGATGTAACAAAAAAAGAAAACTACAGGCCAATATCACTGATGAACATAGATGCAAAAATCCTCAACAAAATACTAGCAAACAGAATCCAACAGCATATTAAAAGGATCATACACTATGATCAAGTGGGGTTTATCCCAGGAATGCAAGGATTCTTCAACATATGCAAATCAATCAATGTGATACACCATATTAACAAATTGAAGGAGAAAAACCATATGATCATCTCAATAGATGCAGATAAAGCTTTTGACAAAATTCAGCACCCATTTATGAGAAAAACCTTCCAGAAGTAGGCATAGAGGGAAATTACCTCAACATAATACAGGCCATATATGACAAACACACAGCCAACATCATTCTCAATGGTGAAAAACTGAAAGCATTTCCTCTAGGAAAGGTTGTCCACCCTCACCACTCTAGTTCAAAATAGTTTTGGAAGTTTTAGCCGCAGCAATCAGAGAAGAAAAAGAAATAAAAGGAATCCAAATCCGAAAAGAAGTAAAACTGTCATTGTTTGCAGATGACATGATACTCTACATAGAGAATCCTAAAGATGCTACCAGAAAACTACTAGAGCTAATCAACTAATTTGGTAAAGTAGCAGGATACAAAATTAATGCACAGAAATCTCTTGCATTCCTATATAATAATGATGAAAAATCTGAAAGATAAAATAAGGAAACACTCCCATTTACCACTGCAACGTAAAGAATAAAATACCCAGGAATGAAGTTACCACAGGAGACAAAAGACCTGTATGCAGAAAACTATAAGACACTGATGAAAGAAATCAAAGATGATACAAACAAATGGAGAGATATACCATGTTCTTGGATTGGAAGAATCAACATTGTGAAAATGACTATACTACCCAAAGCAATCTACAGATTCAATGCAATTCCTAGCAAACTATCAATGGCAGTTTTCAGAGGTAAAACAAAAAATCTTAAGAATTGTATGGAAACACAAAAGACCCTGAATAGCCAAAGCAATCCTGAGAACAAAAAATGAAGCGGGAGGACTCAGGCTCCTTGACTTCAGAGAATACTATAAAGCTACAGTAATCAAGACAGTATGGTACTGGCAGAAAAACAGACATATAGATCTATGGAGTAGGGTAGAAAGCCCAGAGACAAACCCATGCACATATGGTTACCTTATCTTTGATAAAAGAGGCAAGAATATATGATGGAGAAAAGACAGCCTTTTCAATAAGTAGTGCTGGGAAAACTGGACAGCTACATGTAAAAGAATGAAATTAGAACACTCCCTAACACCATACATGAAAATAAACTCAAAATGGATTAAACACCTAAATGTAAGGTCAGACACTTTTATTAAACCTTTAGTGGAAAACATAGGCAGAACACTCTATGACATAAATCACAGCAAGATCCTTTTTGACCCACCTCCTAGAGAAATGGAAATAAATCAGAAATAAACAAGTGGGACTTAATGAAATGAAAAGCTTTTGCACAGCAAAGGTACCATAAACAAGATGAAAAGACAACCGTCAGAATGGGAGAAGATATTTGCAAATGAAGCAACTGACAAAAGATTAATCTCCAAAATACACAAGCAGCTCATGTAGCTCAATATCAAAACAACAAAAAACCAATCCCAAAATGGGCAGAAGACCTAAATAGACATTTCTCCAAAGAAGATATAGATTGCCAACAAACACATGAAAGGATGCTCAACATCACTAATCATTAGAGAAATGCAAATCAAAATTACAATGAGGTATCAACTCATACCTGTCAGAATGGCCATCATCAAAATATCTACAAACAATAAATGCTGGAGAGGATGTGGAGAAAAGGGAACCCTCTTGCACTGTTGGTGGGAATGTAAATTGATACGGTCACTATGGAGAACAGTATGGAGGTTCCTTAGAAAACTAAAAATAGAACTACCATATGACCCAGCAATCCCACTACTGGGCATATACTGTGAGAAAATCATAATTCAAAAAGAGTCATGTATCACAATGTTCACTGTAGCACTATTTACAATAGCCAGGATGTGGATGCAACCTAAGTGTCCATTGACAAATGAATGGATAAAGAAGATGTGGCACCTATATACAATGGAATATTACTCAGCCATGAAATGAAACGAAATTGAGTTATTTGTAGTGAGGTGTATGGACCTAGTGTCTGTCATACAGAGTGAAGTAAGTCAGAAAGAGAAAAACAAATACTGTATGCTAACATATATATATGGAATCTAAAAAAAAAAAATGGTGCTGAAGAACCTAGGGGCAGGACAGAATATAGTCACAGACATAGAGAATGGACTTGAGGACACATGGAGGGAGAAGGGTATGCTGGGACGAGGTGAGAGAGTGGCATTGACATATATACACTTCCAGATGTGAAGTAGATAGCTAGTAGGAAGCAGCTACATAGCACAGGGAGATCAGCTCAGTGCTTTGTGACCACTTAGAGGGGTGGTATAGGGAGGGTGGGAGAGAGATCCAAGAGGGAGGTGATATGGGGATATATGTATATGTATAGCTGATTCACTTTGTTATACAGCAGAAACTAACACAACATTGGAAACCAATTATACTCCAATAAAGATGTTTACAAAAAATAAAAATGAAAAATAAAATAAATAAAAACGGAACTTTTTCATTACATTTCAGTAGAGAATCATGTACGGAAATACGGTCAAGAAGGTTTTTTTTCCCTTAACTTATGTGCAACCCAAACATCAAAGTGATTAACATAACTAGGCTGGTTCAAATGATTTTTGACACTTGATTTGGATATTTTGAGTATGTTGGCTATCTCCAGTGTGGTATAACATTGATTGTTCTCAGTTAAGGTCTCAATTTGTTTGCTATCAACTTCAGCTTGTCTACCTGACCATGGAGCATCATCCAGTGAGAAATCTCCAGCATGGAACTTCACAAACCACTCATGAGACGTTCTATCCAGCAGAGCACCTTCTCCATACACTGCACAAATCTTTTTTGCGTTTCAGTTGCATTTTCACTTGTCTTGAAATAATAAAGCATAATATGCTGAAAATGTTGCTTTTTTTCTTCCATCTTCAATATTAAAATGGCTACACAAAAATCAAAAAAAAAAAAAAAAAACAAACCTGATTGAAAAATGGGCAAGAGACCTGAATAGCCATTTTTCCAAAAAAAACATACAGATGGCTAACAGGCACTTGAAAAGATGTTCAGTCATCAGAGAAAAGCATTATCAAAATCACAATGAGATAGCACCTCACACCTGTCAGAATGGCTATCATAAAAAAGACCACAAATAACAAATATTTCTGAAGATGTGGAAAAAAGGGAACCCTTCCTCATACATTGTTGGTGAGAATGTAAACTGGTGCAGCCACTGTGGAAAACAGTACGGTGGTTTCTCAAAAAAACTAAAAATAGAACTATCATATGACTCAGCAATTCCACTCCTGGGTATATATCTGAAGAAAATGAAAACACTAATTTGAAAAGATACATGTACCTCAATGTTCATTGTTCATAGCAGCATTATTTGCAATTTCCAAGGTATGGAAGCAACCTAAGTGTTCAATAGTTGAATGGATAAAGAAGATGTGATAATATAAACATACACACACACACATACCCCTACACACACACACAATAGAATACTACGCAGCCATAAAGAAGAATGGATTTTGCCTTTTGCAATAACATGGACGAACTTGGAGGGTATTATGCTTTGAGAAATGAGTCATACAGAGAAAGGTAAATATTGTATGATATCACTTATATGTGGAATCTAAAAAATAAAACAAACTATTGAATATAAAAAAAAAGAGGGCTTCCCTGGTGGCGCAATGGCTGGGAGTCCGCCTGCCGATGCAGGGGACGCAGGTTCATGCCCCGGTCCAGGAAGATCCCACATGCCACAGAGCAGCTGGGCCCGTGAGCCATGGCCAAAGAGCCTGCGCGTCTGGAGCCTGTGCTCCGCAACGGGAGAGGCCACAACAGTGAGAAGCCCGCATACCACAAAAAAAAAAAAAAAAAAAAAAAGAAACAATCTCACAGGTATAGAGAATAAACTTGTAGTTACCAGTGGGGAGAAGGAAGGGGGGAGGGGCCAATAGGGGCATGGGATTAAGAGATACAAACTATTATATATAAAAGAAAGAAGCTACAAGGATATATTGTACAATACAGGGACTATAGCCAATATTTTATAATAACTATAAATGGAGTATAACCTTTAAAATTTGTGAATTACTATGTTGTACATCTGGAACTTATATAATATTGTTCATCAGCTATACCTCAATTAAAAAAGAAAAAAGAGAAACTCCTGCTAGTTCTCCAGCTAATCTCTCTTCAGAGTGGGTCCCAACTAACATCTGCTCCTTGGCTACAACTAACATTTTACCTGAGGGCTCATCTTCTGTCGATGATAGAACACATGCCAATATCATGTGATTTGTGAGGAAGAGATTTGATATTTTCTTTGAATTGGGAATCGGGAAGATGGCGGAAGAGTGAGACGCAGAGATCACCTTCTCCCCACAGATACACCAGAAATACATCTACACGTGGAAAAACTCCTACAAAACACATACTGAATGCTGGAAGAAGACCTCAGACCTCCCAAAAGGCAAGAAACTCCCCAAGTACTTGGGTAGGGCAAAAGAAAAAAGAAACAGAGACAAAAGAATAGGGACGGGACCTGCACCAGTGGGAGGGAGCCGTGAAGGAGGAAAGGTTTCCACACACTAGGAAGGCCCTTCACGGTGGAGATTGCGGGTGGCGGAGAGGGGAAGCTTCGGCGCCGCGGAGGAGAGCACAGCAACAGGTGTGCGGAAGGCAAAGCGGAGAGATTCCCACACAGGGGATCAGAGCCGACAGGCACTCACCAACCCGAGAGGCTTGTCTGCTCACCCGCTGGGGAGGGCAGGCCTGGGAGCTGAGGCTACAGCTTCCTTTGGAGCGCAGGGAGAGGTCTGGGGTTGGCGGCATGAACACAGCCTGCAGGGGGTTAGTGCACCATGGATAGCCGGGAGGGATTCCGGGGAAAAGTCTGGACCTGCCAAAGAGGCAAGAGACTTTTTCTTCCCTCTTTGTTTCCTGCTGCATGAGGAGAAGGGATTAAGAGCGCCGCTTAAAGGAGCTCCAGAGATAGGCGCGAGTCGCGGCTAATAGCGCAGACCCAAGATATGGGCATGAGACGCTAAGGCTGCTGCTGCTGCCACCAAGAAGCCTGTGTGCGAGCACAGATCAGTATCCTCACCTCCCTTCCGGGGAGCCTGTGCAGCCCGCCATTGCCAGGGTCTAGGGATCCAGGGACAACTTCCCCAGGAGAATGCACGGCGCGCCTCAGGCTGGTGCAACGTCATGCTGGCCTCTGCCGCCGCAGGCTCGCCCCGCACTCCGTGCCCCTCCCTCCCCCCGGCCTGAGTGAGCCAGAGTCCCCGAAGCAGCTGCTCCTTTAACCCTGTCCTGTCTGAGCGAAGAACAGATGCCCTCCAGCAACCTACACGCAGAGGCAGGGCCAAATCCAAAGCTGAGCCCGGGAAGCTGTGAGAACAAAGAAGAGAAAGGGAAATCTCTCCCAGCAACCTCAGAAGCTTGATGTACCCTGCACCTGTGGAAGACCTGAATAGACAACGAATCATCCCAAATTGAGGAGGTGGACTTTGAGAGCAAGATTTATGATCTTTTCCCCTTTTCCTCTTTTTGTGAGTGTGTATATGTATGCTTCTGTGTGAGATTTTGTCTGTATAGCTTTGTTTTCACCATTTGTCCTAGGGTTCTATCCATCCGTTTTTTTAAAAAAAATTTTCCTTAATAATTATTTTTTATTTTAATAACTTTATTTTATTTTACCTACTTCCTTCCTTTCTTTCTTTTTCTTTCCTTCTCTCTCTCTCCTCTCTCTCTCTCTCTCTCTCTCTCTCTCTCTCTCTCTCTCTCTCTCTTTCTTTCTTTCTTTCTTCCTACTTTTCCTCCCTTTTATTCTGAGCCATGTGGCTGAAAGCCTCTTGGTGCTGCAGCCAAGAGTAAGTGCTGTGCCTCTGAGGTGGGAGAGCCGACTTCAGGACACTGGTCCACAAGAGACCTCCCAGCTCCACATAATATCAAATGGCAAAAATCTCCCAGAGATCTCTATCTCAACACCAGCACCCAGTTTCACTCAACGACCAGCAAGCTACAGTGCTGGACATCCTATGCCAAACAACTAGCAAGACAGGAACACAACCCCACCCATTAGCACAGAGGCTGCCTAAAATCATAATAAGTGCACAGACACCTCAAAACACACCACCAGACGTGGACATGCCCACCAGAAAGACAAGATCCAGCCTCATCCACCAGAACGCAGGCACTAGTCCCCTCCACCAGGAAGCCTACACAACCCACTGAACTAACCTTAGCCACTGGGGACAGACACCAGAAACAACGGGAACTACAAACCTGCAGCCTGCAAAAAGGAGACCCCAAACGCAGTAAGATAAGCAAAATGAGAAGACAGAAAAACACACAGCAGATGAAGGAGCAAGATAAAAACCCACCAGACCTAACAAATGAAGAGGAGATAGGCAGTCTACCTGAAAATTAATTCAGAATAATGATAGTAAAGATGATCCAAAATCTTGGAAATAGAAAAGAGAAAATGCAAGAAACATTTAACAAGGACCTAGAAGAAATAAAGATGAAACAAGCAATGATGAACAACACAATAAATGAAATGAAAAATACTCTAGATGGGATCAATAGTAGAATAACTGAGGCAGAAGAACGGATAAGTGACCTGGAAGATAAAATAGTGGAAATAACTACTGCAGAGCAGAATAAAGAAAAAAGAATGAAAAGAACTGAGGACAGTCTCAGAGACCTCTGGGACAACATTAAACACACCAACATTCGAATTATAGGGGTCCCATAAGAAGAAAAGAAAAAAGAAAGGCACTGAGAAAATATTTGAAGAGATTATAGTTGAAAACCTCCCTAATATGGGGAAGGAAATAGTTAATCAAGTCCAGGAAACACAGAGAGTCCCATACAGGATAAATCCAAGGAGAAACACTCCAAGACACATATTAATCAAACTGTCAAAAATTAAATACAAAGAAAACATATTAAAAGCAGCAAGGGAAAAACAACAAATAACACACAAGGGAATCCCCATAAGGTTAACAGGTGATCTTTCAGCAGAAACTCTGCAAGCCAGAAGGGACTGGCAGGACATATTTAAAGTGATGAAGGAGAAAAACCTACAACCAAGATTACTCTTCCCAGCAAGGGTCTCATTCAGATTTGATGGAGAAATTAAACCTTTTACAGACAAGCAAAAGCTGAGAGAGTTCAGCACTACCAAACCAGCTTTACAACAGATGCTAAAGGATCTTCTCTAGACAAGAAACACAATAGATGGAAAAGGCATATAATAACAAACCCAAAACAATGAAGAAAATGGGAATAGGAGCATACATATCGATAATTACCTTATATGTAAGTGGATTAAATGCTCCCACCAAAAGACACAGACTGGCTGAATGGATACAAAAACAAGACCCATATATATGCTCTCTACAAGAGACCCACTTCAGACCTAGGGGCACATACAGACTGAAAGTAACAGGATGGAAAAAGATATTCCATGCAAATGGAAACCAAAAGAAAGCTGGCGTAGCAATTCTCATATCAGACAAAATAGACTTTAAAATAAAGACTATTACAAGAGATAAAGAAGGACACTAAATAATGATCAAGGGATCGATCCAAGAAGAAGATATAACAATTGTAAATATTTATGCACCCAACATAGGAGCACCTCAATACATAAGGCAAATATTAACAGCCATAAAAGGAGAAACCGACAGTAGCACATTCATAGTAGGAGACTTTAACACCGCACTTTCACCAATGGACAGATCATCCAAAATGAAAATAAATAAGGAAACACAAGCTTTAAATGATACATTAAACAAGATGGACTTAATTGATATTTATAGGACATTCCATCCAAAAACAACAGAATACACATTTTTCTCAAGTGCTCATGGAACATTCTCCAGGATAGATCATATCATGGGTCACAAAGCAAGCCTTGGTAAATTTAAGAAAATTGAAATTGTATCAAGTATGTTTTCCTAGCACAATGCTATGAGACTAGATATCAATTACAGGAAGAACACTGTAAAAAATACAAACACATGGAGGCTAAACAATACACTACTTAATAACGAAGTAATCACTGAAGAAATCAAAGAGGAAATCAAGAAATACCTAGAAACAAATGACAATGGAGACGCGACGACCCAAAACCTATGGGATGCAGCAAAAGCAGTTCTAAGAAGGGAGTTTATAGCAATAAAATCCTACCTTAAGAAACAGGAAACATCTCGAATAAACAACCTAACCTTGCCTCTAAAGCAATTAGAGAAAGAACAAAAAAACCCCAAAGTTAGCAGAAGGAAAGAAATCATAAAGATCAGATCAGAAATAAATGAAAAAGAAATGAAGGAAACGATAGCAAAGATCAATAACACTAAAAGCTGGTTCTTGAGAAAATAAACAAAATTGATAAACCATTAGCCAGACTCATCAAGACAAAAAGGGAGAAGACTCAAATCAATAGAATTAGACATGAAAAAAAGAGAAATAACAAATGACACTGCAGAAATACAAAAGATCATGAGAGATTACTGTAAGCAACCCTATGCCAGTAAAATGGACAACCTGGAAGAAATGGACAAATTCTTAGAAATGCACAACCTGCCAAGACTGAATCAGGAAGAAATAGAAAATATGAAAAGACCAATCAGAAACACTGAAATTGAAACTATGATTAAAAATCTTTCAACAAACAAAAGCCCAGGACCAGATGGCTTCACAGGTGAATTCTGTCAAATATTTAGAGAACAGCTAACACCTTTCCTTCTCAAACTCTTCCAAAATATTGCAGAGGGAGGAACACTCCCAAACTCATTCTACGAAGCCAGCATCACCCTGATACCAAAACCAGACAAGGATGTCACAAAGAATGAAAACTACAGGCCAATATCACTGATGAACATAGATGCAAAAATCCTCAACAAAATACTAGCAAACAGAATCCAACAGCACATTAAAAGGATCATACACTGTGATCAAGTGGGGTTTATTCCAGGAATGCAAGGATTTTTCAATATACGCAAATCAACCAATGTGATACACCATATTAACAAATTGAAGGAGGAAAACCATGTGATCATCTCAATAGATGCAGAGAAAGCTTTCAACAAAATTTAACACCCATTTATGACAAAAACCCTGTAGAAAGTAGGCATAGAGGGAACTTTCTCAACATAATAAAGGCCATACATGAAAAACCCACAGCCAAGATCATCCTCAATGGTGAAGAACTGAAAGCATTTCCACTAAGGTCAGGAACAAGACAAGGTTGCCTACTCTCACCACTCTTATTCAACATAGTTTTGGAAGTTTTAGCCACAGCAATCAGAGAAGAAAGTGAAATAAAAGGAATCCAAATTGGAAAAGAAGTAAAGCTGTCACTGTTTGCAGATGACATGATACTATACATAGAGAATCCTAAAGATGCTACCAGAAAAGTACTAGAGCTAATCAATGAATTAGGTAAAGTAGCAGGATACAAAATTAATGCACAGAAATCTCTGGCATTCCTATACACTAATGATGAAAAATCTGAAAGTGAAATCAAGAAAACACTCCCATTTACCATTGCAACAAAAAGAATAAAACATCTAGGAATAAACCTACCTAAGGAGAAAAAAGACCTGTATGCAGAAAATTATAAGACACTGATGAAAGAAATTAAAGATGATACAAATAGAGGGAGAGATATACCATGTTCTTGGATTGGAAGAATCAACACTGTGAAAATGACTCTACTACCCAAAGCAATCTACAGATTCAATGCCATCCCTATCAAACTACCACTGGCATTTTCCACAGAACTAGAAGAAAAAATTTCACAATATGTATGGAAACACAAAAGACCCCTAATAGCCAAAGCAATCTTGAGAACGAAAATTGGAGCCGGAGGAATCAGTCTCCCTGTCTTCAGACTATAGTACAAAGCTACAGTAATCAAGACAGTATGGTACTGTCACAAAAACAGAAAGATAGATCAATGGAACAGAATAGAATGCCCAGAGATAAACCCATGCACATATGGTCACCTTATCTTGGATAAAGGAGGCAGGAATGTACAGTGGAGAAAGGACAGCCTCTTCAATAAGTGGTGCTGGGAAAACTGGACAGGTACATGTAAAAGTATGAGTTTAGATCACTCCCTAACAGCATACACAAAAATAAGCTCAAAATGGATTAAAGACCTAAATGTAAGGCCAGAAACTATCAAACTCTTAGAGGAAAAAATAGGCAGAACACTCCATGACAGGATCACAGCAAGATCCTTTTTGACCCACCTCCTAGAGAAATGGAAATAAAAACAAAAATAAACAAATAGCACCTAATGAAACTTCAAATCTTTTACATAGCAAAGGAAACCATAAACAAGACCAAAAGACAACTCTCAGAATGGGAGAAAATATTTGCAAATGAAGCAGCTGACAAAGGATTAATCTCCAAAATTTACAAGCAGCTCCTGCAGCTCAATAACAAAAAAACAAACAACCCAATCCAAAAATGGGCAGAAGACCTAAATAGACATTTCTCCAAAGAAGATATACAGACTGCTAGCAAACACATGAAAGAATGTTCAACATCATTAATCATTAGAGAAATGTAAATCAAAACTACAGTGAGACATCATCTCATACCGGTCAGAATGGCCATCATCAAAAAATCTAGAAACAATAAATGCTGGAGAGGCTGTGCAGAAAAGGGAACACTCTTGCACTGCTGGTGGGAATGTGAATTGGTACAGCCACTATGGAGAACAGTATGGAGGTTCCTTAGAAAACTACAAATAGAACTACCATATGACCCAGCAATCCCACTACTGGACATATACCCTGAGAAAACCATAATTCAAAAAGAGTCATGTACCAAAATGTTCATTGCTACTCTATTTACAATAGCCAGGAGATGGAAGCAACCTAAGTGTCCATCATCAGATGAATGGAAAAAGAAGATGTGGCACATATATATAATGGAATATTACTCAGGCATAAAAGGAAACGAAATTGAGCTATTTGTAATGAGGTGGATGGACCTAGAATCTGTCATACAGAATGAAGTAAGTCAGAAAGAGAAAGACAAATACCGTATGCTAACACATATATATGGAATTTAAGAAAAAAAATGTCATGAAGAATCTAAGGGTAAGACAGGAATAAAGATACAGACCTACTAAAGAATGGACTTGAGGATATGGGGAGGGGGAAGGGTAAGCTGTGATAAAGCGAGAGAGTGACACGGACATATATACACTACCAAACCTAAAATAGATAGCTAGTGGGAAGCAGCCACATAGCACAGGGAGATCAGCTAGGTGTTTTGTGACTGCCTGGAGGGGTGGGATAGAGAGGGTGGGAGGGAGGGAGACGCAAGAGGGAAGAGATATGAGAACATATGTATATGTATAACTGATTCACTTTTTTAAAAAGCAGAAACTAACACACCATTGTAAAGCAATTATACTCCAATAAAGATGTAAAAACAAAAATGAAAGAAGAAAGAATCAAGGCTATGAAGAAGAGTAATAATAGTGGTGGAGGTAATGAAGATGCTGGTGATAACCGTCTTGGTGGTGAGGATCATGAGGACACCATTCTGTTACTTTGCACTCAATGCCTTGCCACATGGGCTTCTTCAACATGACAAATTTTTTTTCAGCAAGGGCTCTCTCTCTCCCTTGAGTCAATAAAATCAGCTAGTAAGATGGAAATTATAATCTGCTGTAACCTAATCATGACAGTGATACCCCATCACCTTTGCCATGTTTTATGGATTAGGAGCAAGTTACAAATTGTTAGGCCAACCCACAATCCAGGAGAAAATATTACACAAAGGTATGACTAGTAGAAAATGGGACTCATTGGGGGGCAACTTAGAGTCTGCCTACTGCACTAACCCTTCAGCTAAAGTTGGTGACATGAGGGATCCCAGGTAAAATCAGCAAAGGAACAGCCCAAACAACTCACAGAATTGTGAGGAAAAAAAATTATTTTAAGCCACTAAATTTTGTGGTGGTTTGTTATATAATAAAAGCTAACCAAAGCAAATCAATTTCATATCAGAAATGGCATCCTGCTTTAATAAAAACCTAAAACATGTGACATTAACTTTGAGACTGAGGACCAGACAGAGGCTGTAAAAGTAGCTTCCAGAAAGCTGCTGGCAGAGGCTGAAAATTCCTGGAGAAGCTGGAGGGGGGCTACATTTGTTATGTATCAGTGGAGTAATTGCAAAAACTTGCCTATGGTAAGTTGGTATATAGAAAGTGTACCTAATGAACTTGTGGATGGGGCTAAGGAGATCTCCAGGCAGTATGTAGAGTATATTAATTGGCTTTTTATTTCTAATCTGCATATGGGGAAGTATAGAAAGAGAGGGATAAACTGAAGAAGGAACTGCTCAGTTTGCAAGCAGAATTTAGAGGAAATATAAAGGAACCAAAATTTTCTGGAGTGGAAAACAAACTTGTTTCTCATTTTCAGTTTCTTCAACCAGATAAATTCCTGCCAAATAAACTAAAACCTGGGTGAAAATTAAACACAGGGTGCTACAAGAAAATATGTCCTCATGGTCAAGATCATTTAATGTTATGATATGGAAGTCCAAGTGCAAACTCCTGCCTGACACTGCCCCTTAGGCCAAGATAGTGAATTGGAAGCAATACGAGATTCCAAGTGCAATGGCAGGGATCAGTGCTGCCCTCAAAGACTAAAGGATGCAGTGAGAGTAGTTCCTATTATATCCCTGATTTTTAATTTACCTGGAATTTACCCTGATTTTTAATAAGGACCTGGAAAAAACAGTGAAAGCTGATCATGGCAGATGAGAAAAGACTGTGCTGGCTGAAAGTGACCCTCAAAATTATCAAGGTCCTAATCTCTGGAAACTGTGAGTGTTAATTTATATTGCAAAGGTGGTTTTCAGATTAATTTAATATGTGATTAAGTTAAGGCTCTTGAGATGGTGAGATTATCCTGGATTATCTGGGTGAGCCTTGAATGTAATCATAAGTGTTCTAACAATAGGGAGGGTGAGGGAGATTAGACTACAGAGGAAGGTAATGTGATCCTTGAAGCAAGATGCTATGCTGCCAGATTTGAAAAGGGAAGAAGGGACCGTGAGCCAAGGAATGCAGCTCTAGAAGCTGGAAAAGACAAGGAAATCTACTTACCCTTAGCACTCCTAGAGGGAGCACCACCCTATTGTCACTATGATTTCAGGCCAGTGAAACTAATTTTAGACTTCTTGACCAACCTCCTTAAGTGTGAGGGAATACATGTGTGTTGTTTTAAATCACTAAATTTGAAGTAATTTGCATCCATAGGAAATTAACATTACCAAAAATTGTAAAAAATAAAAAATCAAATTGTAACCCCAATTGTAGCAGATATAGCAGATATTGTATTTTTACTAGAATAGATCAACCCAGTCTCTGTCATAAGTAACAACTATTGATCTGGTGAATGCATTCTTTTCCATTCCTATCACAAAGAAAAATGAAAAGACATTTGCATTCATTTGGAAAGGACAGCAGCATACATTCACAGTCTTGGAAGAATTCTAGGTTAACTCTTCTTGCTCTCTGTCACAATACAGTCTAGTTAGACCTTTGCTGTCTTGATATTCCATAGTCACTATGTCAGTGACATAATGTGAATTGAACCTGGGAAGTATGAAGTGGCAAGTACAATGGATGTACCCAGAGGTTAGGAGATAAACCCTACATAGATTCGAGGTTATCTGAGGAATGCTAGGACATTTTTACACTTTGTAGCTCCTACCATTGAGAAAAAATCACAACAATTAGCAAGCCTCTTTGGAAGTAGCACATGCCACACTTGGAAAACCTGCAACAACCCATTTATTAAATGACTCAGAAAGATGCCAGTTTTTAGTGGAACCAAGAGCAAGAGATAGCTCTAGAGCATATTCAGGCTGCAGTACAATCAGTTCTGCCAAATGAGCCATATGATAGTGTGTTAGAGGTACCCACAGTGACTAAAGAAAGGATATCTCAGGCAAGTCCTAATGGAAGAGTCTCAGTGCAGACCCCTAGGGTTTTGCAGCAAGTCAATGCCATCATGTGTTAGTCTATCAGGGCTGCTATAATAAAATTTCACAGATTGGGTCACTTAAATGACAGAAGTTTATTTTCTCACAGTTCTAAAGGCCAGAAGTCCAAGATCAAGGTACTGTCAGGGATAGTTTCTGGTGAGAGCTCTCTTCCTGGCTTTCAAACAGCCACATTCTCATTGTGTCCTCAGTCACTCCACTATGCATGTGTGGGGAGGAAGAGAGGGAGGGAGAGGGAGAGAGGGAGAGAAAGGGAGATTTCTGGTTTCTCTGTCACTCCTTATAAGCACACCAGCCTTATTGGATTAGGGCCCCACCTTTATGACCTTATTTAACATTGTTTACCTCCTTAAAGGTCCCACCTCCAAATGCAGTCACACTGGGGGTTAGGGCTACAACACATGAATTTTGAAGGGACACAATTCAATCCATAGTACATCCGCAACAGAAAATTACCTACCATTTGAAGAGCAGCTCCTGGCATGCTACAGAGCCCTGATAGAGACTAGATACCTGATCATAAGACATCAAGTTGCTTCCCAAAATTGATCTGAGCTTTACCTCCTGAGCTGAACAAAGACCACCAATTCACCAGACTGAGCAAGCACAGCATAATTTCATCATATTATGGCAATGATACATTTGAAATCAGGCTAAGTAGATCCAGTGTACACATGTAAACTAACACTCGGCCCAGACACTCATATCACCTCTCTTGCACAGATGAGAATCCTTCATACCTAGGGCCTTATGAATTCTTATTTTGACCAGCTGAAAAAAGAAAAAAAAATCTTTGGTTCATCAATAGATAGCGCAACATATTGGTGCAAACCAACAATGGACTGCTACTATTCTGTACTATCATTTTAGAAGTGGCAAACAGAAAACTCAGTGGCTAGAGCTTTAAGCAGTACAGCTGATTATTAACTTGGACTGGAGCAAAAAGTGGCCTGAGACAGGAATATTCAGGACTTTCAGCTGTTGCTAATGGCTTAGCTGTTTGTTCAGGAACTTTGGGTGGGGCTGAGAAATTGGAAGAGAGGAGACCAAGAGGTCTCAGGAAGAAGCATACAGATGGATTTATGAGAGTGGCCCCAAAGCGTGAGGATCTTTGCACCCACTAGAGAGCACAGATTACAGAAGAGGCACTGCTCAAATAGGTAGACCAGATTGATAGGGACATAGTAAAGGGACAAAGTAGGTGATTAAATAGTTAATCCTACAGGGGATTGTAAGTAAAGAAAAAAGTATGGGAGACCCTGGTAAGTTAATGATTACTCAAGAAAGCAGGTTTGCTTAACCACAGAACCAAGCAGGCTTGCTTAGCAACAAAACCATGCAACAGAAGCATGAGACATGCCCTGAAACAGTAAAATAATGGTGACATGAGACTCACATCCTACCCAGTGAGCTCAGTAAGTTAATGACCCCTAGGACATGCTCTCTACACACAAAAAAAACCAATAATTTATGGAAAGATAACATTTCAAATTGAAAGACCCTTATTGTACTGAGACCTGAAATAATTTTTCCATAATGCCATGAGAGTCCTGGCTTGACAATGTAGGGACAAGAAAACTCCCCTGCCCTACCTGGAGGAGGAGCTGATGATGGAAGCTTGACGTCTACTCAAGAATAAGGAAGAAGGTGGTCTTTTTCCCCTTCCCACTTTTCCTTTGATTATAAAACTGTAGCCCACTAAGTTCTTGGGGTGCGGCACCCTCTCACCTGCCCACTTGTAAGCCTCACAAGCATCCTATTTTAATAAATCACTTCTTATCTATCACTTTGTGTCTTGTTGAGTTCTTTCTGCACTGAGACATAAAGAACCAGAGCTCCTCAGAGCCCCCCTCCCCCCAAAAAAGCACGCCACCTAGCGGTTTCAAGATGACTCATCTTTGGCCACTTCAAGTGCCCGCACAATGGGTCTGTAAACTGAATAGCCATGGTGGAAGTGGAGAATGTTATGCAGTTACAATAGCTTGAGTTTTTTCTCATTAGGACTGATCTGGCCACTGCCATTATTGAACGTCTGACTGATAAAAGCAAATATGTACCAAGACTGTATCATCCCTCAAGGACATTGTGTTGGTAGGTTCTCCAGGAAGCAGATGTCCAGATAGAGTTAGAAATACAACAGAATTATTGGAGATAATGCCTGTGAAAGATAAAGGGAAGAGAGAGCAGAGTAGGCAGGAAGAACCTGCCTGCTGTGATGCAAGTCTGACGCCAGTGAAAGGGGAGGGAGAAAGAGGGAGTGGGTAGGAAGAGACCGCAGACTGAGGTGAACTATAAGGAAGTCTCTACCAGCCCAAGGGGTGTCTCTTGGGCAAAAAACACTGCTGGTCAGGAATTGTGAGCCCTTGTGCCCCTGCCCAAGAAATCTGTGCCCTCAGCTTGAAGCCAGAGAATCTGAAGGCACCCACAAGATGGAGGCTATTGTCTGTTTACCACAGGCTATCTCTTAAAGAGAGATCTGAGCAGAACTCCTCCAAAACAACCAGTTACCAACCAGCCACGTAAGGCAAGCTAATTACAACAGGCACATCGCACCACGGAGGGAGCAGTGTCTCACCCTCGGGCAAAACATTAGTGTTACAGATTCCTGGTAAGGATTTGCCTTATCTGCCTATAGTCTCACAATGTCTGATTGTCAGGAGAGTCCCACATAACATTGTCTCTGACCAAGGGGACAAAATTTATAGTGAAAGAGGTTCAACAATTGCAGATGACCAAGGGCTCCAGTCAGTGTTATGTTTGTTAGAGCCAGCTAGTACTGAGTTGGGAGAGCTGATTGTCGAGTACTCAGAATTTTTGAGAAGTGATTTTAAAACATTGATAGATTGATATTGGCCATTGTGAAATTATTTACATAATAAAACTCAGGCAAACTCTACAAGTCAGAGATCACACACACACACACACACGAAGTTACAGACAAATCACTGGCAGCCTCAGAGATGCTGGAATGACCACTTTCAGGAATAGGTAAGGCACCAAATTGGGGGCTGCCCTTTGGGAGCTTAGGGGTGGTATTTTCAAGATGCAATACGTATTTTAAACCAAAGCAATATATGGTGTCCAAAAATGTAGGGTATACTTGTCTGGGAACCAGGAAAGGAAATAAGAGGCAACCCTTTTCTCTATTATACCTAATGGACCACTTGGGGAATTCATGCTTCCTGTTTCCAAAACTGCAGGCTCTGCTAGACTAGAAATCTTAGAGGGAACACTCCTACCAGGGGACACAGTATGGGTTCTACTAAAATTAAACCTATAGCTGCTGCCTTGTCATGTGGGGGTCCTTACACCAGTACATCTATAAGCAAAGAAAGCATGAATGATAGAGTTGCTGCCATATAAAGGAGGCCATGAGGAGTTTGTCTGGATCTCTGGGAGTTTACATGGGTTGCAACTCTTGATGATTTCTTGTTTGTTAATAATTGCAAATGAGTAACTTCAGAACCATAATTTAACAAAGGTATGATACCCAGATGTTCAGATCCATCATCCATGAAAGTCTAGGTTACCAGAAAAACAGCCTATACCCATTGAAATGATGGCAGAGGGTGAAGGGAATCTAGAAGTGGTGGTGGAGGAATGAAATGAGAGTAAGACCCAACCTCAGGACCAACTGACCAACTGCAACTTGTTCCATGAAGTTTCTTATTATGTTACTTGTTTATTTGTTTATTGACTGTGACTGGCAACAATCCTGAAGAGCAGTTTTTATAAGGGTAAACTCTATGTGGGTCACAAGTGGACCTGAGACCATAGCAGATGCTGTTGGTGCCCCACCCATATCCCTCCTTCTGGTTGGATCATTTCAATGAGGCAGCTGACTTCAAATTGCCAATATCTGTGTGTTTTTTCTGAAAGACTTTCTCCAAAGCCATGTCAAGTCACTCTGCCTGCTTGCAGCACAGCCTTAAAGTCCAAAAAATTAATATCTCCCAGGAGCTGCTCTCCATTGATGATACACCACCTCTGACTCCAGGGTAATAATACTAAGGCATATGTTTTACATTGTTTCCCAGAGGTTCCCTACAGGGTTAAGCTTTAGTTAACTGCAGCATTATTTGTCTCTCAATAATGACCTCATCTTTATTTTGACCTTATATTCCCTGTCTTATTTTCCCACTTCTCCATCAATATTTCAGGTACCTCCCAGAAAAGTGATTTTCATTTTAATCTCTGTATCAGGGTCTACTTTTGCGGGAAACCTAAACTAAGACAAGTGAATACAGTGGCTATGGGGAGAGGTAGGCAGAGTCTAAAACTATATTGAAGGTTGAATCAATGAGTCTTGTAGATGGGTTGAATATGGCAACTGAAAGAAAGAGAGAAATCAGGAATGATGCTTAGATTTCTGACTTAAGCAACTGAGTAAAAGTGGTGTCATTTATGGACATGGAGGTTAATTAGAGGTGTTGAAAATCAAGAGTTCCATTTTGTTGACATTACATTTGAGATTTCTATTAAAATAAAGCAGTGATTTTAATTGAGACCAAGATGGAAAGCTAAAACTGCAATTTTGGGAAAATAGAAATGGTTGCAAGATAACCAAAAAAGACCTACTGTATAGCACAGGGAATTATACTCAGTATTTTGTAATAACCTATAAGGGAAAAGAATCTGAAAAAGAATATATATATATATGTGTGTGTATATGTGTGTGTGTATGTATATATATATATATATATATATATATAACCAAATCACTTTACACCTGAAACTAACACAACATTGTAAATCAATTATAATTCAATAAAAACTTTTTTAAAGAAAAAAAAGTAAATGATTTCAAGAAGATGGATGCTCCTATGTGACTTTCTATGACCTTGAAATTTAAGAACAATGCCAGAGCGATGTTTGTCACTTCCCTCTGCCACAGCATCCAGCATTATTCCAAAGAGCTGCTGCTCCATTAGCCTAGGTCCCAGAATTAAGACACAAGGAGCGTGCCCCACAAGTGAGAAACATCTTTATTGCTAATAACCTCTAAGAATTTAGAATGGTGTTATCACAGCAGAAACTGGTTATCCTGACTGGTACAGAAATCCTTCCTTAATTAAAACAACAGGAAAGAAGGTTGTGAGAGACATAATTTAAGGTAGTTTTGGGCTCTGGTGTTGAGAAAATAAATAAGTTCACATGTAGTTATATTTCAGAAGGAAAAACAGTATAGACACAATTTCCTTTCCCCAAAACCAACTGCTGGAAAAAAAAGCAGTCTAGTCCTATTTCTCCAGCTAGCTTAACAGGAGCATGACCTTTACCTGGATTGACATCCAGGGTGTATGCAGTCAAATGTGAAAAAGCCATTATTGTGTCAACACTCAATCAGTTGTGTAACAGAGAGTGCAGGTCACACAAACCACTGAACCACTGTGCTGTGATTTCCTTAAACACTGGCTGTTTTGCTGCTAGTTTACTTTCTGTTTTGGCATTGTTTCTGCTCACATTAAAAAGTCTTCATTCCTGCTGACAGGCAGGTGGAAACAGTTAGGAATTAAGGTCTCAATGAAGATTCTCCAGGCACATCCACTCACAACTAATTGAGAACTGGATGTATTTCCTCAGGTTCTTGAATGGATGACTGCCTGGTGGGTATGGGGTACCCACAGTCACCCTTCCCTTCAGAGTAGACTTCTGCAGCTGCTCACTGAAGTTTGAAATTTATTTACACAGACACAACTTTTTATTCCCAGTTTAGAGAAAAGGTTTCAACTGCAAATGTCCATTGGAGGGGGAGGAGGAGTGTGTGTGAAGAAGGGAGGTACATAAATCAAATCTAAACAGGAAAACAACTCCCTTTATGCTTTTACAACAGGAGAAATTTAATGCAGCCAAGTGGCTATATAAATGACATAAACCCAGAGATTAGCAAGAGTAGAAAGTCAGTACTTCCCCTAGGCTGATGGTACTAATGGAAGAGGCAGAGTTCGTGAAGCCCAGGGACCAAGATCACACCTGTGAAACTCAATCCATATGAGCCATATTGCCAGAGCTGGAGCCACAGAGGAAATTAACTGTCGCCATATAATTACTCAGGGCAGAGAGGAAGAAGAAACACCCCACTTCTCCCATCCTCCAATCTGCACCATTGGCTGAACATCTTAGAAGCTAAGACGGAAATCTGGAGAAAGTAGCCTGTAGGAGTCAGAACCCCTGTAATACAGAACAGAGAAGAGAAAGGTCAAAATATCAATCAATGGGGAAACATACACAGGACTGATGCAGAAAGGTATGGCACATAGGACTTGGGGCTTTCTGCCTAACCAAACAAAATTCCTTCCATAGCTATGCCTGTGTTATTCCCTCATTCTTTGGGATCCCTTAATCATAGCCCCTCCTGATTTCTCTTTCCCAACCCTGACCAAGCCATGGGATCTGAAGAGATGTGATAGATCCCATTACATAAACTTCATTCCCTGCCCATCATTACTGGGCAAAGGAAGGACATCTGACCAAGCTGGGCCAATCAGAGTCTTCCCCAAGATTTTTCATACCAAAGCTGGTGGGGAATTGTCCTTTCTTCTCTTGTTGTAGAGCTGTAAGCATCTGAGTCTATATGTACCTCTTGTTCTCTGATGTGTGAAGAAAATGATTTTAGCAGGATGGAATATAGCCAAAGTCAGCATGGAGAGGGAAGCAGAAAGAAAGAGAAAGAGAGAGAAAGAGAGAGAGAGAGAGAGAGAGAGAGAGAGAGAGAGAGAGAGAGAGAGGGAGTCACTAGATAGGTTCTGAGTTCATGGTTCTAGGAATTACTAAGGAGAATTCCACCTCTGCTTTTCCACAATATGGTTGCTTGAGCCAACAGATTTCCTTTCTGGCTTAAAGTATTATGTTAAGTTTCTGTCTCTTACAACTACAACACAGATATGTTCTGAGCAAGCAGGGGAAAGAACAAAGGGTCTGACATCATACTAAAACTTTTGTTAAGAAAAAATAGAGGCTTAGAGAGGAGAGAAGTTCAGTGGCCCAATTAAATATGGGTACCAGCAAGCAAGTGGCTGGGATACTGATGTGCAGAATCATGATTTTACCAAGAGTGTCCAGTTTCCTTACAGATATGTATGACCAGTGAGATATAAGCTGAAGTCATGAAGTGGAGCTTCTGGGAAGTTCTTTAAAGGAGAGCAGGGGCTGATTGAGGTGACAGGTTCTTTTGCCCCGTACCCACCCACCACCCAGACATACTCACACTCTCTTCCTTCTGCCTGCCACACAGACAGGTGACTGCCATCTTGAAGTCATGAACTTGAGGACCCATCCCTAGAGATCAGCAGAGCTGTGAGGTGGAAGGAGACTAAGTCCTTAACGACAGTGTGGGGCCACCTTACGGTCCTGGGCTACTTACACCTCTCATTACCTGAAAGAAAATTACTGTGTTCTTTTTCCTTTGGTGTTTTTGTTCTTTTGTGTTGTTTAAGCTACTATTTTATCTAGTCTTAACTATTCAGAGCTGATTAGAATTCCTAATTGATGAACAAATAATTCATCTGCCTTCTTATTAGATGTGTTTTTCCCAAATGAAAACCTTGACCTTCAACTTCTCTGTAAGACCCTTCAGGGCAAACCCAGCAAATGTGAAAATCCTAAAGTGGCCAGGAGCTGGCAAGGGACACTTGGCCAGAGAAGCTGGGGGCCCTGAAGGGCCTGAAGGTAGACTCAAGCATGGGAAAGTGATACACATGGATGGTCCTCCAGTTCTCTAAAGACTGAAAGCACCAAGAGGCACCCACCACACTCTCACTTGTTCACTTACAGCCCCAAGGCTTGCCACTTCCTCACACAAGGACCTTTTTTCTTCTCTAGTCCCAATCCAGCCAAGGGACTTGCAGATGTGGAGGGTTTCTTTGAATCATCCATCCTACGATCAGCTCTTTCTTCCTGTGATGGTTAATTCCATGTATCAACTTGACTGGGCATGGCATGCCTAGATATGTGTTTAAACATTATTCTGGGTATGTCTGTGAGGGTGTTTCTGGATAAGTCTAACATCTGAATCGGTAAACTGAGTAAAGAAGATTGCTCTCCCCAGTGTGGGTGGGCCTCATCCAATCTGTTGAAGGCCTGTGTAGAATAAAAGACTGAGTAAGAAAGAATTCTTATTTTCTACATGACTGTCTTCAAGCTGGGACATAAGTCCTGCCTTCGGGCTTGGACTCCAGCTGGAATTTATACCATCATCTTTCCTGGTTCTTAGGCCTTCAGACTCAGGCTGGAAATATCCCACTGGCTCTCTGGGGTGTCCGGCTGGCCTTGGACTTCTCAGCCTCCATGACTGCATGAGCAAATTTCTTCTAGTAATTTGTATATATTGATTCTGTCACTGTGGAGAACCCAAATGAATATACTCCCCAAGACAAAAGCCAAGGTCAGAAGGAAAATGGTGGCTGTACTCCCAAGGCCAGCAGCAGAATGGAGGGTGCACTTTTCACCAAGACCCCAGGCTTTTAAGAATCCAGTCTTCAAATCTCAATGAGGACTCTGGGTCTCAGAACTATAGGTGCATATCTTTCTAGTCTCATAAAGGTTCAGACCTTTTGTTTGGGGAAGTATTAAGATGAAAATCCTTAGAAAACCACAGTCAGTTAAGATTCATTTCCAGTGTAATATACCTTGATGGCCCCACTAGGCACAAAATAGAGGGAAAGGATGCTGCAGGAAGAAGTGGGGAACCAAAGACTATTGTTTAAAGACCAAGATCTGCTGGGAGCAGTTTTAATGTTTCTGTCTATAATAAAGGAATAAAGTTCCGGAAAGTTGCTTCTCTGTGCAAAAAGATGAATGGCGGTTGGCGGTGAGCTTGGGAGTGACAGAGGGGAGGGCAAAATGGTTTATTGGTGTCACATAAAAATAACAGAGACACTCGGTGGCCCTTATCTTGATTTTGCAAATCAGGCAGCATGAATGAAGATTTCTTCCTGGGCCTTTATCATGTCTTTTTTTCTTTTCTTTTTTGGAGGGAGTTGGGGAGAGCATTGGACAGGTTTGAAGAACCTTAATTCTCTGTGATCAACAGAATGGAAAGGACAAGGATTCTCCCACCAAAACAACACTCACTCCTGGGGTCCTTCAGGAGTCACACTTCTAGTGCTTTCAATATGGGGTTTTCTACTTGCCCACCTCAAGAGGCTGGATATACAGAAGGCCAACATTTTGGCCAGGGGTGGCCAAGGCCAACATGAAGCAGACCATTTTGGCTAAGGCCAACATGAAGCAGACAGACCTTTCCTCCACTGGAATTTTCCTTGGACATTCACGGTGTTGAACAGCATAACACAAATGTGTTTCTCCCTAAGATCACACACCTACATCCCTGCCAGCAGGACGTGGTCAGCCAAGACTTCTGGCAGCACCTTGCCTGACCACTCTTTCTGAGAGCTTCCTGGAAGGGGCTAGAGAGAAAGAAAGCCTTGGGGGCAAGGCCTACTGTCCAGCAGCAGTCCCTATCCCTGTCCTTCAGCTCAGACATTTCTGTACTGACGCTGGGCTGGTGTGAGCCTGTGTTTGACTTCATGGTACGAAGACTGACTGTAAACCCAAAGGAACTCCACCACAGATTGGTTTCCCCATGGAACAGACCCTGAGGTGGAGAAGAGCAGGCAGGGTGTTTATTAGGGGGAACTATTGGGAATAACATCTATTGGAAGGGGGAAGAAAGAGTAGAGTTAGGCAGAGGGAAACACTGGGCCAGGATGCAGGACCAACAGAGGCCTCAGCCAATCCTGAAGGGACTATACCTGCAGGCCTGCAGAGATGTTCCTGGTTGGGATGAGGGCTGATAAGTCATTGAATGTGGGCTACATTGGGAAAGGTACATGACCTTGGACAAGGCTGTTTTCTTCAGTCAACATAATTCCCCTAGAAGGACAGCTAAGGACCATCCAATTGCCTCCCAATCCTCTATTGCTGGAAAGGGTGCTGGGTTGCCCATCTTCCCTAGACCCTAGCTCCCAGAATTCCACAATATTCTCTAGGGCTCCAGCAATATGTCTAGGATTGCTCTGTACCAATGACACACCCTAAACTTAGGCTAAAACATGTAAAATAAACTATACTTTGCAGTAGAGTGGAATTTTGAGGAAAAACAGTGAGACGAGCTCACTAGCTGGGAAAGCCATGATGAATGCTCTAAGGTCATCACTGACTTGTCCAGGTACCATTAGCATTAAAAAAAATGTACTTTACTTTTAATATACCTGAGTGAGACAGATAAATCTTCTAGTGAGTGAGACTTGCCCATCCTCTGGACATTTCACCTTCTTTCTGGGCAATGCTTGGTGGACAAACCTTGTATTGGACATATGTCAGGACATCAACCTTAAGCACAGCCCATTTTCACAAAATCTGCCCCCACCCAGTGGTCCTTCTAGAAACGTGATCTCCTGGCAATGAGCAGCTGGGATGGGCCATGATCCTGGCCTCACAGGCATGGGAGCTGGTCAGTCTAATCCTCCACTGCAGTCTGCATGGGCCAGCAAGGGCCGAGTCGGCTGGCAGCAGGATATGCTGCAGAACCCTATGACAGAGAAAGGACCCCGTGCTGGCCTCCACTTTGGGACAGGAGCAGGTGGTAAGTAAGCAGAGAAATCTCTTCAGAGAGAGGAGAATGAAGCTCAAGTTTAAAGAAGAGAGCCCAAGTGGCCTGTGAGAGAGTAGGAGATGCACAGCTGCTGACCAGGCAGCCTCCTGGACACAGGTGCTGTGGACCTGAGCACTCAAGGAGACTCGCCCTTCCCTGAGGCAGCAGGATGGGCATCAGCCTCTTCTAACCAGCAGAGCCCTGTTCCTCAGGGCCACAGACCCCAGAGGAGGTGCAGCATGGCCTCAGGAAACCACCTCTGTATTGCCCACCTGCCAGTAACCCCTGTCTCATGCTCAGAACCAGGAAAGCTCTTCTTGCAGTACTAGGAAGTTCACTGCTATTCTTTTTCACACTCAGCACCACAGCTACTGAATTACACCTCTTATTCACAGGCGTGGGAACAAATGCAGGGAGGAGAGGAGAGGGAAGGCCACATGTCCCGCTTCCCTCACCAGCATTCTTCTCCTGGTTTGTTGTGCTCAGGCCCCAGCGTAGCTAGAGAGCAGCCTTCCTCCTCCCTGACACCACTCCTTACAGGAGAGCCAAGGCCTGTGGGCCTGGTTGCTTTACTATCACTGCCCAGCCACTGGGCACTGAGCCCCAGTGGCCTTCTGCCATGGGTATCTCTCTGCTGAGGGTGAGGAGTCAAATCGGTGAGAAGTTTTCATTGTGAAGACCAGAGGAAAGGAGCCTAGGATCCCACAAGTGAGGAGTGCTATAAAACAAGGTCCCCAGGTGGGCCTTAGCAGAGAGGCAGGCCAGATTGAGTGTCTCTGTACAGACCACAATAAATCCCCAGGGTTTCAGCAATGCAAATGATGTCTGAATGGAAGCTGCTGAAAATCCACTAGGAGGCCCTGCCTTGTAGTTACTGTCATGATAGAAAAGTAAATTCTTGTTTAAGCTACTGCTATCTCAAGAAACCTTCTTGCAATGAAATACTTCCTAACAGAGCAGAGACGTTGGGCTGCTGCAGAGGATGGCAATGACAGTGGCATCAGAAGCCTCTGAGGGATCTGTGGAAGGAGAGCGTTGATGCAGGGCTGGTGCCTAAAGACATGTCCTAGTTTACTAGGGTTGCCATGACAAACCACCAGAAACTGAGCGGCTTATAAAAATACAAATTTATTCTCTCACAGTTCTGGAAGCCAGAAGTCCAAAATCCAGGGATGTCGGCAGGGCCATGCTTCCTCCAAAAGCTCTAAGGAAGAATCTTTCCTGCCTCTTCCAGCTTCTGGTGGCCCCAGATATTCCTTGGCTTGTGGCAGCATCACTACAATCTCTGTCTCCATCTTTACATCTTCTTCTTCTGTGTATGTCTCTCTGTGGGTCTGTCCTCTTCTTATGAGGAGACCAGTCACTGGACTTAGGGCTCATGCTAATCCAGTAGGACATTATCTTAATTGCAACTGCAAAAGGCCTATTTCCAAGTAAGGTCACATTCTGAGGATTGGGTGGACATGAGTTTGGGGGACACTATTCAAATTTACCAACATGGGAGACTGTTTCCCGGTCACTGTGAGGCATGCTGCAGGTATTTTTCAAACTGCTCAGATAGGAAGGTTTTCAGAGGGCTAAGGTCCTTCACAGGGCCAGTGAATTCTGAGTTATTATTGTCTTACAACACCGCTCTAACCAGTGAGCCGTGAGGCTTGGAGAAACTCAAGCTCTTGCTGCATTTAGTCACAAGGCAGGCATGTTTTCAGGACTAATGAAGACCTGGAAGCACAGAGTCATGATTCCTGCTCAGTTACACAGAAGTCAGCCAAACAGCAAAGGAACAGGGCCTCCAGGCGTTAGCGGAGTTAACGGCACAAGGAAATCTAAAGGGTTGCTATTGAATATCATTCTCAAACAAGCCAGCATGACTTCACATGTACGAAGAACTGCATGGAACAGCACTAGGTTCACCTTCTCTCCTCCCTAGCCCTGGCAGAACCAGAACAGGGCCTTACAGGAAACAGAGATGCCTTGAGTCCATTGACAGAAAAGAAGTGTCTTAGCAGGGAGTTTGTGTCTCAGCAGAAAAAAAGCCATTGTGCCTTAATATTGTGAATGAAAAGCCTTCAGCCTTCACCTACACAGTCCAGCAGTGGGTTGGGGGGAATTCTAAAGACCCAGAACTTCCTGGACTGTTGTGGAAATGGTCAGCAGACATTGGAGAATGAGAGTAGACTAAGGGATTTCGGAAGATATCTAACCCAACATAAGCATGCTCATTTTACAAAAGGAAAACCCACAGCCAGGAGAGAGGAGGTAACAGGCCAGAGTCATAAAGTTGGTCATGGGCAGAACCAAGGATGGGGCCCACGTCCTCCATGGAGCCTGATCCACTCAGGCTGCTGTTTCTTCTTTGAAAGAACTTGTGACCTGCCAAGCTCTGTGAAGTACCTAGACTGGGTAACAGTCCTCAGAATTCACCGTCTGTCTTGCAGAAATTTCCCCCCAGATACACTCATGAGCTTTCTGGAGGTACCAGCCAAGTATCACTCTTGTCACTGATAGGTGAGAAACTGAGAACCAGAAAGTGCAGGGACTTTTCCAAGGACTCACTCTCACTGTCACTGACAAAATGCAAACTCAGCCAAGAAAATAGTAACAGAAAGTCCTCATCAGTGATATTCCTGAGTAAATGACCCAGCTCCACAGAGAGGCATGAGGCTCAGCTCTGTCCAGACCCCTGGGAAAGGCTGGATCTTGAGGGGCAGTACCTCTGAGCAGGAGAGTTTCATCCAGCTTTCTCATCTCAGATGGGTAATTCTGACCTCAAGAGAATCTGAAATTCAAGACAAAGCTTCCCAAAGTAATGAACTTTTTTATTCTCTTTACTATTTATTCTTGATGTGATTCACTGCCCAGAGTGTTAGAAATAGAAACTCAAAGACAGAGGTGTGAATCCTTACTCTCCTACCTGTGATCAAGCATGTGCACCTGGACCCCTGGCTGGATTCCTGTCCTGCTGCCACCACTGCTGGCTCCCACCTCGGAAGCCTAAATATCCCCAAGGGAGGATGGAGATAGCTAGGGCCAGAGGGCTGTGCTAGATGCCTTATATAGGTTTTCTCATTTACTACTGCCCTCTTAAGGATATGGTAAGAATAAATTCTCCCTGTCTTAAAGTGAGGGATCATACTCATTCATCATTAATTCAACATGTCTTAATTAAGGAGCAGGGCAGTGGGTATAAAAGAGTAAGCAAAGAGCCAACTGGCCCTTGCCTTCACAGAGATTTCGATTAGGGGAGAAATGATATAATCACAGTAGCAAGTGGAAAACTGTGATTGTGGTACGGGCATGAAAGAGAGGCATATCAGCCCCTTTCGCTGTTGGAGCTCAACATGATCCGGCAGCAAGGGGTGTGACCCAGGCAAGGATGTTGAAGTGACCCTCACCTTGAGACCAGAATGATGAACAAGAGGTGACTTGGAACAGAAAGGAGCAAGGGACACTCCATGCAGGGGAACAGCATGTGCGAAAGCCTGGGAGCTTGAGGAAGAATGGTGAACACAAAGACCAGTGTACCTGGAGGACAGGGCGGAGGGAGGTAGCCTTCTTGGTCAATGTAAGGAGTTCTGTCCATATATGGCTTCTATGTAGGAAGCCATGGGAAGCTTATTCAGTAGGTCACACAGCCTCATGCTTCGAAACAATCATCCAGACTATAAAGTGAGGGAAACATTGGAGGCGGGACAGCATGGGTGCAAGGGACCTGTGAAGAGGCCATGTCAATAGCCCATGTGACAGGGGATTTGCACCAGAGTATAACATAGGTAGCAAGTGGCAAAGCCTGGACTCCATCCCAAGCCTGAGCTGGATGCACTGCACCGAGCCTCATGAGTATCATGTCTTAACCATTCCAGGAACTGCCAAGTCCATTCCCTGAGGTTTGTTGAGAAAGACTCTCCAGTGCTGTGTCGAGGAAGGTCTGTCCAAAGAATGGCAAGTTTGGGCCTTACCAGAGTGGAGCTCGGAAAGAAAGGACTCTATACCCACAGTTTGACATTTCCCACCCTACGGCCTCCAGACCAGGACTTGTGGGGTTAGCTCTCCCCGACTGTCCTGGGAACATTATGCTAAAGTAGGCCTCAGTGAGCCTCAGCTCCCTCAGTCCCTGAGGAGAAGACACAGTTTCGACATACAATATTGTCTGGGCAGACAAAGAGTTTTAGGCAAATTTGGAAATCAACACCTACCCAGGATTTTGGCATCAAATGGGTTCAGAGATGTAGATGATGGAGCTGCTGTAAAAACTCTATGCTGTAAAATACTGCACGAATTTAAAAATATTAATTGGTTAGAGTGTCATAGTTTTTACCCACATATAAATAAGGTTAATGAATTTTATTCCACAGATAATTTAAAGTATAAAATAATCAAATTACTTTTCAGGTAACACTTTGGGGCCCAAATCAAATAAAATTTCAAGTCATTATAACTCTAGAAAAAGAAACTAATTCGAATATGTGATTTAGATCCATTAAAAGTCTTCTCAACTTTAAATAGTGATAATAGAAATCAGAAAAGCTCGAGAGTGGTTAAGATTAATTAAGAGTGAATGTATTTGGCAAAAGAAAATTATAGTGCTGTAATTTTAGAATGCAAATGAGGTCAAAAAGTTTAAACTAATGTGTATCTGTATAAACATTGCCTCAATAAAGGAAAAATATTTCATTACGAGGATTTATAAGTACTGTATTCTGTACTTCTTGTTACATGAGTAGCAACAAATTGGTAAACTGCAACTTGTCAGCTCCTCAGAATACCCTGACTGCTGATAGTTCAGCTGGTACCAATTTAGAATTCCTATTCCTCAAAGTTCGCTGCAGCCTGATTTCTTTGCCCTATGAGGTGAACAGTGTATGTAACCCTCTCAAGCCCCTTAAATACCTTTTTTTACTGGCTTTGTACACCCATCTTCTATTTTGTGGACTTTGCTACTAAAGGTTCCCACCTGCAGTGGTCTGCAGGCACCTTGCCTGGGGGTTCTCGAGCTACCTCAGCCACCCAGCCAGCCTAGGGGGCCTGGGAGGTTATATTCCCCACCCCATCCCCACCCCCAGTGATCTTAGCCAATGACTGGTGTGAATGTTCTTTGCCTTGAGGTGGGACAAACTCTGAGGTATAATTTATGCTCCAGAGCCCCCCACAGGATGGAGCTAGGACAAGGACTCATATGAGATTGCAGCTGTTCTTGGCTTCTGTACTAGATCCAGTTCTCTTGAAGTAGAGCCTGGAAGAAAGAGTCTTATGCAAATCTTTTATAGAGGAAGTGATCTCAGGTGAAATTTATAGGGAAGTGGGGCATTAAAGAAAAAGTTATTCTAACACATGTTAAAACAGTAAGACTACTCAGGACTATAGTGACAGGTGTTAAGAGTAGGGCAAAAGGGGAGAGAGGTTGGTTTCGACTCTGAATACAGCAAGCAAAGTGAGGGGGTCCATGGGTGGAAAATTGCAAAGAGTAGATATCAAGGGTAGGTGGTGATTCTTGCTAAACTGACTTGGATTTTACTAAAGTCAGGATAGGTATCAGATATCAAGTGTGGAGGGATTCTTGCCAAACTGACTCAGCAGGATTCTTGCTACAAGTAGACTAGTCAGGCCAAAGACAAGGCCCAAGGATGAGGCCTAATTGAGAAGAGGGCTCAGAGGAGCCTCACTGAGGTTTGGTCAAGGAGAGAGCCTTTGTCAGAGGGAAGCAGGGAGGAGCAGGGGAAGAAGCAGGCAAAGATGTGGGTTCAGTTAAAGTTTGGCCTCTGCCTGATCGTAAAGGGTCCTACCGTGAGGCAAGGGAAATGGACTCTTTTTTAATATCCTCATATCAATTAGTCTTTGCTATGGACCAGATCCCAGGGGTTGTAAAATATGCCAACCCCAGGCAATTCTCCAGAGACCTAGGAGTCATTAGAGTCCACACTCAGGGCAGCTGAGAGATCTGTAGCCCGGCTCATTAAAGGGAAGCTGAGCAGAGCGTCAGCACCCTCTACCGCAGTGTTTCCCCTTTCCCTACTCTGCCTCCTCCCCATCTTTCTCTTTCCCTATTCTGCCCCCGGGCCTGCATAAGAATCTTCATCACAGGCACTGCTTCCAAAAACCCCAGCTGGGGACACCCTACAGCCCTAGGCTCAAGAGTTCCTCTTGCTCTGGTGACCACAGGGTGGCCTGAGTCCTGAAAGCCTCTCTGTTCCAAGCTATGGAACAGTGCCTGCAGCAGTGGGCTCCCTGCCATTCCCCCAAACACAGAATCCATGTTCCCTTTTTTAGTAACAGTACCTTGATTTTCCTCTGTGGAATCAAACTACCCCTTGTCAATCTATAACATTTGGACATAGGGTACGTGCATGCATGCACACACACACACACACACACACACACACACACACACACACACACTCACGTAACTAGGCCTGGACAATCAGTCAAGGGATGGGCATGTGATCCCAGCTGAGCCAGTAACCCTCAGCCCTGAGAGTTTTGCTGGAGGCGCCTGAGGATCGTCTGCCCACAAATAGGAAGATTCTGCCCAAGACTGAGGCAATCACAGAAGCAAATGAAATCAGGTCAGAGAGTGTGAAAGACATCTGACAACAGCATTTGAACCCCAGGTCAGTCTCTGGATTCTTCAGTTGTGTGAACCAATTCAGTCCCCTCAGTGGGTGGGAACTGCTCCAGCCAACTCACCTGGAGATGAGTTTCAGTCACAACAAAGCAATCCTCCCCTGACTCATATCACAGATGAGGGTCTGATGAAAAGCAGCTTTCAGGAAATTGTCTATTTTGAGATGTGTGATATGGTGTAAGGGGTAAGTACCCGCTAACTGGAGTCCTTTCTGTACCTTTGTTTCCTTATTTGGACTATGTGGTGGTGGAGCTCTCAGTCCTGGCCTCTGTGGACGATTCCTTTAAGAGTGCTCCCTGGGTGCTAGGCTCTCCCATCCAACCCTCAGTCTCCTAAGACTCTGAGCTCTGGTGCCTTGTGAGAGGCTTTCTTCACAAGGGCCAGATCCTCCCCCTGCTCCTAGCCCCACCTCGAGGGACAGTGCAGGAAGAGCAATGGAACCCAACCTCAGTTTACATATCCGAGAGCTGGGCATGTCCAGGGATCCTCTGGCTACTGGAGCAGCCCTCCTGATTTTTGTGAGAACACGACTCTTGTTCATCATTTCACTCTCCATTCAGACATCTCATGCCCCAGCCTGGGTACTGGGTGTGTGAGGGGGCTGGAGGGACCCTTTACACGAAGACGCATGGGGAAGTGGTTCTGACTGTAAAGCTGGCCAGATGAAAGCCTGGAGCTGCTGAGAACTGCTGTATCAAGAAAGCCTACTCGAGAGTTACACCAACTGAGAGGAAGGAAAGCTGAGAAGCAGCAATGATATGTGCGAGTTTACCTCATCAGTGAAGCATCTCAATTTAGTCATATCTGAAACCTGGAACCTCTTTGTTGCTGAGCCAATTCATTCCCTTTTTAGCTTCAGCCAGTTTAAGCGGATCTTGTCACTTTAAACAGTGACTATGGGGGCTTCCCTGGTGGCTCAGTGGTTAAGAATCTGCCTGCCAATTCAGGGGACACAGGTTAGAGCCCTGGTCTGGGAAGATCCCACATGCCATGGAGCAACTAAGTCTGTGTGCCACAACTACTGAGCCTGCGCTCTAGAGCCTATGAGCCACAGCTACTGAGCCCGAGCGCCTAGAGCCTGTGCGCCTCAACAAGAGAAGCCACCGCAATGAGAAGCCTGCGCACCGCAACAGAGTAGCCCCCGCTTGCTACAATTAAAGAAAGCCCAGACGCAGCAGCAAAGACCCAACACAGCCAAAAATAAACAAATAAATAAACAGCGACTATGGGTAGATGAGATAGTAACTAGTGGCAAAGAGCTTTGTGTGGACCCAAGTGGAGACCTAGGCCCCAACTCACTAAACTCAGGGCTTGCTCTTTTTTGCCTTTAGCTCATAACTGATACCTGTACTGTGAAAGATTCCTGAATGTATATCACTTCCTCCTAAAACTTTATCTACCCACGCCGTGCTGTCCAAATCTTACCATTTAGGTAAAGGCACCCTTGCTTGAGGAGTGCATCCTGAGAGGAAACATTCTAAGCTCAGCTCCGAAGTCTGTCACATGAGTGCAGGTTTTGCAATAGAGGTAAGAGGTGACCTATTTAGCTCTGACTGAGATAAGCTGGGAGAGCAAATAATCCAATATGTCATTGGATTAAAACACATGTATTTCTCACCCCTGAAAAGTTCACTGTGAATCCAGGAGACTCTCTGGGGCAGTCGGCCTCTGTGAGATGACTCAGTGATCCAGGTGGCCCTGATCTTGTGAATCTGCTGTCTCAGCACAAGACTTCCTATCACCACAGTAGGGGAAACACTCACACAGCTCTCTTGTGTCCCTCATCCAAACTTCAGCCCAGACGTGGCCTTGGCTGATTAGCCAAAAGTCATCCCAAGGCCCTATTCAACTGCAAGGGAGCCTAGAAAGTGTGACTTTAATGTGCCTAGGAAGAGAAGAGACCACTTGTGTGTGAGCACTGGTGATGTCCACCAACCATGGTAGGCACAGGAATAAAGTGTGATTGCTCTAGGGCAAGGCCGACCACTGAAAGGGTCAGTGAGGATACATGGGCCAAAAGGGAGGAGATGCATGTAAATGACTCTTGCTCAGAGCCCCTCAGTGCAGGCAGAGAGCTGAGTGGTCCCAGCCTAGATTGTGGGAGAGAAGGCAGAACTCCTCCCTGCCTTGGTTTTGTTTGCTCCCTGGATTTTAAAATTGTTTCCACTGGCTGCTGTATTCATTTGAGATTGCTGCTGCATGTGTCAGAAACATAACCAACACAGCTTACCCCATGGGGTTTATTTTTCTAGTGTGACAGAAAATGCAGGGCAGGCCATTCAGGACTGGAATTGTGACTCCAAGCTGTAGCCCAAACCCGGGGATCCTTGTCTTTCTGTCCCACCAACCGCAGCTTATGCTTTCATTCTCAAAACCACCTCATTATCACAGGCATTCCTTGGCTGCTCCATCTCAGTCAAAAAAAAACAGAAGGAAAGAGAAACATCTAGAAGGAAGAGATGACAAGTACGTCAAGAAAGCAAAACTTTCTCACAAATCCCCGGCAGACCTCTGCTTATGTCTCATTGGCCAAGACCATGTCACGTCACCACTCTCACCACAACAAAGTCTGGGAAATACAGTTTTTAGCTGAGCATATTTCTGCCTTGAAGAAATTGTGATTCTATTATCAAGTAAGAAGGGGAGAATGGGTATTAGGTAGGAAAATTAATAGTTAAATATTAGGCAACTTTCCACAAAAACTCAAATTTCTATTGGGTTCTTTTGAAAATTGAGAAGATCTGATAATACAAGGTCTGTATTTCTCAATGTCAAAGTCTGCTGGAGGCAAGTTTTAGCTTCTCCCCTTAGAAAGTGTACCCCTCAGTATTTTGTTTGGCTGTTTGTGTGTATGTATATCACACCCAGTCTGCCTCACCCAGGCCTGGGCACATGACCAGTGTCACAGGGCCCCACACTTGGTTTAATGCTCCGCTCTCACTGTCTAAATTTTTAAACAAAGAGCCCTGCATTTACATTTTGCACTGGGCTCCACAAATTATGTAGCCAGCCCTGGCCTCCCTTTTGTGTACATTTGTGCCTATGGCTCCTGGTGAACTGGAAAATATATGGGATCAGGAGCCAGAGGGACCGGAATGCAAAATCAGCTCAGAGTTGTTGGGCAAGTTATTTAGCAACATCTAATCTCAGTTTTCACATTTGTTAAAAGAAATAAAATCACTTTCCTGGTGATGGATTTGATGTGAGGATGTGAGGATTTGATGTGGTGATGGATATGGTGAGGATTTGATGTGATCCAGGATATAAAGGGCATGGCCCACCACTGTGTACCCCATGTTCCCACAACAGTCATAGTCATTTAAATATGGTTTCCATTTCTGTTGAGAAGCCCACTCCTAGCACACCTGCCCGAAGACAGAGCCTGACACGCAAAGCCAGGGGAATAAGATGTCTGTGGCTGCTAGATATGTGGCTGGTGTTCTCAGCCCCCTATCCTCATTTGAACAAGGAAGCCTCCATGCTCACTGGATGCCAGCGCAGAGAGGGAAGTAAGGCTCAGGGGAGCTGATGTGAGAGGGGCCCGTGGGCCTGGTCAGGCTAAGAGACCTGTTGGTGCATCCCTGAGAGCTGGGGAGACACACTGCCTACTTGGTTACCTTGAATGAAAGAACAGAATCCAATTCTGCTCCATGGGAGTGCAGAGGAGAGGGAAGCAGCCGAGTGACAATAGAAGCCTTCAGCACCTACTTAAACAAAGCCAACTCTCAGTGAGCAGCTCAGAGAGGCCAATGTGTAGCAGAGGAAATTCAGAAGACAATTCCAAAGCATCATTAATACACTGCAAGCAGTCATCAGGTGAAAATTTGGCCTCTGCCACCACTGGTGACTTCACAGGGGAAAAAGGCATTTGCATCTTTTCTCACCACAGAGGGTGACAATTCCCTTCAGGATTAGAGAAAAGTTGTAACCCTTAGTAGCTCTTCACTGATGAGCTTGAATCCCTTGCCAGGCCTCTCTTCCTTTGTGTATTAGAACAAAAGCCTCTGAGACCTATGGGAAAAAAATGAACAGGAAGCCAGTTTACCTATGGGCTGAGAAGCTGCAAAAATTTCACCTCGTTTGTGCAACCCCTCCCCAGGGCTGAACCAGAACTTCAGCTAATACAGCCTGGCACACAGCCTGGCAGGCTGGGCTCTGCCAATGAAAATTCAAACAAAATAAATATAACACATGTGATTTTGTCCGTTGACATGCAGTGCAAGAAACAGAAGCATTGCATGTCTGTTCTATACTAAATACATGAATCTGGCTCATTCATTTCCCTCCTACTCACTCCTTCACCAGCTGTTGTTGGTGGGCTATAGCACCTCCGTAGTGCCTTGGGGGAGGCTCTCCCTGCCCTCAGGGTCTGCAGAAACCTAAGGTACCTACACAGTCCACACCCTCAAATGTCCTCAGCCACTGGGGGTGGTCACTTCCCAGCTTCCCTGCCTGCCCCACGTCCCATGAGGTTGACTCCAAGGCTGCGCTTCTGGTCTTTCCACACCAAGCCTGGTTTGGGCCATTAGACCTTGCAGACTCAGGATACCTGACATCTGGAAAACTTCTCTAGGGAGGCCACGGAACTATCCCCTATTCAACATCTCAGGGTATGTGCAAGGAGGCACATGTCTCCATTCACTGTCTCAAACCCCCAAACCCTCTCCCCTTCTTACCCTCAGGGAATCTCACTGCCTCTCACCTCAATTAGGCTATGTCCTCCCTTTAAGATCCCCTCAGTGGGGGAATGAGTATTGGCAGGGAGAACGAACTTTTTGGCCAACACAATATATGTATCCTGGCTCCTCCCTTACCTCTTGGGAGCAGTTCCGCAGAACTATCTGAGAGGCTCTCTCCTGAGCTATAGTACTCAGTAAGGTCACCGAATAAAACTTAACTCACAACTTTTATGTTGGGCATTTTATTTCAGTCGACAGTGTTATAGCTCAGTTTTTAAAACGCGCCCTCCGCCTCCCACTCCAATTTATTAGCTTAGACTGAAGGTGGCAAACAGCCAACATATGGCCCCGCAAAGTGGCAACTTCATAGGTTCACCCTAATATTTTTGTCTGGCTCAGCATAGTGTGTGCTTTTAACAAAAATTTGCTTCCAACCTTTAAAATGGAAGATTTTACATAAAATTCCAGATTTCTGGCTCCAATCAGAAGCCTGGGAACACTTAATCTCCAGTTGTAGGCAAAAAAGCAGAGGTCCCAACAAGCTCCTGGAGAGGTGTTGGGGCTAGTTTCCAGAAGTTCATGGGCTGGGGGGAGGGGGGTGCTGTAGTGAAGCAGGGGTTCCTCTCATTCCTTTCTGAAATAAATCACCACAGCAGAAAACAAAACCATTTTTCTATCAGATTCTCCTGCTATATCAAATAAACAAAACCATTAAAGTAAAAAATACATATGCATACACAGATACCTATCTATCTAGCTGTTTGTTTAAACATACGTACTTTTTTCTCCCTTTCACTTAAATCTTCACTCAGTAGTTCCTGTTCAATTATTTTTTCTCTCTTTCATGGGTTGCTATTAATTTCTGTCAGCAATTTACAAATGCCCCCCTACTCTAAGAAACATTGAAATCACAGTTGGAAACCTTGATAATTTCACCGAAGCAGAAGCTATTAAATACAAATATCGGCAAAAGTTTTTAATACTGCAGAAAATCATGAAAAATGCCAGGGTAAGCTCATTGCTGCTGCAGATTTACTTCATCCTCTTTTTTAAAAGCTAGAGATCCCCTCAGGATCTACAGATCCCCAGCAGGACCCAAACAAGCTTTAAATGGGGGTCATGCGAAGCCACATCAGGCTGATTTCCCCCTCCCCAAAACCCAGCATGACAGAAAAGTGGGCAGCCCTGAGAAAGCAGGAGATGGAAAGCCCCCTAAAAGTTCTCATCATATTCCAAGCTCAGGACTGAAATGGACAGAAGAACAGTTAACCCCACAGCCTGCAGCCTCCACTACTGTTAACCACGAAAACAAATCTACCTTATATACTTGTTCTGCTTTGTGCTTTTCAAAATTCTTTCTTTATTAGAAACTCATTGAAAGACCAAGAGAGTTGGAAAGCTGCCCTTGAAACTTGAGTGCTGAGGGGAAATGAAGAACTAAAGGTTACTCTGCAATTTGTTCTGCAGTCAGGGTTAGGACAAGAACCAAGGTCTCCAGACCTCTAGTCTAACCTCACTTTCTAGGTCCAGGTCACATCCCAGTGTTGCTGAGCCAACACTTCATCTTACTGCTGGCTGAATGAGAAAATGAGACACTGTCTCTGCCCTGTCTTTGCTTGTTCACCCAAACCATCCCTTAGGGACAGCATGGCTCAACTACAATTAGATTTAGTTAACTAATTCTTTACACTGCTTATCATATCAGGTAGGAATCTGTCTCTCAGATTGTGCAGCTCAGATGGTGCAACTCATTAGACTTTGATGCAGTGATTGTTCATAAAAGTGAGAGACTCAGATGGGGTTAAGGAAGCTAACAAGTGATTGTCACCTCCTTGGTGGAGGCAGCCAGGACCTGATAACAACAGGAAAACATTATCCAACCATAGGTCAGAGGGACAAGGGGAGGAAAGAGTGTTACCAGGGCCCAGTGAGGGTTGGGAACATGAGCTAGCCACTGTTAGAGACAGGGTTCAGAAGCAGAAAGAAACAGTAAAGAAACAGCCCACCCTCCCTCCCTTCCCACACTCCAGTGCCATGACAGTGGCTCCCATTAGCCATTGCAGTTCACAAGAGTCAGCCTCCTGGGGTCAAAAAGCAGAGTGGAGAATCAATGTATGTCAGGAAGGGGTGAAGAAAGAAAATAAGCAGCACATTTTACTCTCAGAACTTCAGTTTCCTCATCTGTAAAACTGGATAATATCTACCTCACAGCACTGTTCTGAGATAAAAACTAATATATATGTGAGGTTTATAGCACATAAAAATTATGCAAAAATATAAACATCCACCTCAAAATCATGATCTATGCTTCCCTTAAACACCATTGTTTTGCTCCCAGTATCATATATTCCCCTGGTTGGAAGTGTCTACAGAGGTTATCTCATTGTCCCAGGCCCATTCCCCCACAAAAGGATGGTATTCATTCTGGAATACATCGTTCTTGCAAGTGTCCTCTGTACTGTTTGATTACTTCCTGTGATGACAGATTCACCACATATTCCTGTCTCTTCTACTGTCCAACCATATAAAACTCAAAAAATTTTTCTTTAGTATGGGACAAAGGGTCTTCCTATATGTATTCCTCAAGAGTTGTGCATTTTGGAGTCACAAAGAAAAGACCTGTTCCCTTCTTCTCAGTAGCCTAATTGGAATTTAATTCAGAAATTCAAGGTTGTTTTAACATCAAAAAGTCAATGTTATTAGCTATATTAACATACTAAAAAAAGGAAAAACATATTATTATTTAAATAGATGTGGAAAAATTCAGCAACCATTCATGATGAAAAAAAATCTCAGCTAACTATAAATAGAAGGAAACTTCCTCAACTTGGGAAAATGGCAAGGATGTTTGTGTTCAAATCGTTTAGTCAGTATTATACAGGAAATCCTAGCCAATGGAATAAGGCAAGAAAAAGAAACTAAAAGCATTTGGTTTGCAAAAGAAGAAATAAAATTATACTGATTGGAAGATGGCAGGGTCATCTAAGTAGAAAATTCTTAGAAATCTGCAAACACACAGAAAGAACTAGAACTAATAAGCAAGTTTTGCCAGGTTAAAGGATACAAGGTCTACAATTTTTTAAATTCATGTATATATACTAGAAGCAAATACCTGGAAATTAAATTTTGAAAAGCAACAGCACCTCATGTTTACTATCAATCAATTATTGACAAAGATGTCAAGACTATTTAATGGTGAAAGAATAACCTCTTAAACAAATGGTACTGGGACAGCTGGTTATCTAGATATAAAACAAAGAACTTGGATCCCTACCTCATACCATATACAGACATTAATTCAAACAGGATCAAACACTTAAATGTAAGAGTTAAAACTATAAAACTCTTAGGAGAAAATACAGGTATAAATCTTCATGACCTTGAATTAATCAATGGCTTCTTATATATGACACCAAAGCACAAGCAAAAAAAGAGAAAACCGATAAACTGAACTTCATTAAAATTAAAAAGTCTTGTGCCTCAGAAGACCCCATCAAGAAAGTGAAAAGGCAGGGACTTCCCTGGTGGCACAGTGGTTAAGAATCTGCCTGCCAATGCAGGGGACATGGGTTTGCACTCTGGTCCTGGAAGATCCCACATGCCACAGAGCAACTAAGCCCAGTGCACCACAACTACTGAGCCTATGCTCTAGAGCCTGTGAGCCACAACTACTGAGCCCATGCGCTGCAACTACTGAAGTCTGTACACCTAGAGCCTGTGCTCCGCAACAAGAGAAGCCACTGCAATGAGAAGCCCACACACCGCCACGAAGAGTAGCCTCCGCTCTCCTCAACTAGAGAAAGCCCGCATGCAGCAATGAAGACCCAATGCAGCCAAAATCAAAATAAATAAATACATATAATAAAAATAATAAAAAATAAAGTTAAAAACAGAAAAAAAAGAAAGTGAAAAGGAAATCCACAGAATGGGAGAAAATACTTACAAATCATTTATGTGATGTGACTTATATCTAGAACATAAAAATAACTCTTAAAATTCATTAATTAAAAAGTCAAATAACTCAGGTAAAAAATGAAGTATCTTTTTAAAGTACAAACAGAAAAATATAAAAGCATTTTCAATAGCATTCAAAAATATGAAATATTTAGGGCTAAATATATTAAAATATGTGTAAGAGTTTTACATTAAAACTTTAAAATAATAAGAAAAATTAAGGAAGGCCTAAATAGAGAAATATAATGATATACCATGTTCACAGAAAGCAAGAGTCAACATTGTTGAGATATCAATTCTTGTCTGAAAGATATAGATGCAGTATAATCCTAGTGAAAATCTTATTAGGATTTTTCAATAGAAATTAGAAGCTCATTAAAAAATTTTAATGGAAATGCAAAAGACTCAGAATGGCAAAAAATATTTGGGGGGAAAAAAAACAAAGTTGGAAGACCCTTACTACTTGATTTCAAAACTTATATTAATCAAGTGGATAGTTGTGTTGGCCAGAGGGTTGACTTCATAAAGGACCAGGGGAACTTTTTAGGGTGATGACAATGTTTTCTCTAGACTTGAGTAGTGGTTACACAGAACTCATCAAATGAGATTCTTAAAATTGAAGCATTTTACTGAATGTAAATTACAGCCCAATAATGTTGGCTTAAGAGTTGAACAAATTTACTCAACAGACTTATAAGCATGTTAGACACAGCAGAAGACAGTATTGCTGCACCTACAGCAGATCAACAGAAATAATCCAAACAGAGACATAGAAAAAAATAAAGAGGGAAAAAAGGTAAGTAGAACATCTGTAACCAGTACAAAAATATCAAATGATATAAAATACATACAATTGAGGTTCCAGAAGAAAATGAGAGAATGGGAAAATATCTATATATTTGAAGAAATAATGGCCAGTTACCTCAAATTTGGTTAAATACCTTAACCCACAGACCCAAGAAATTCAACAAAACCCAAGAAAAGTAAAGGCAAAGAGAATAACACCCAGGCTCATCATTTTCAAACTCCTGACTACCAAATATTAACTATCCAGTGAAAATAGTCACATTACCAATAGGGAGGAAATGATAAAAACTCTGGCTCAACAGAAATAATGAAAGTCAGACAACATCTTCAAATTCTGAAGGAAAACAACACCAAACTTTCAACTAAGAACTCTACACCCATCAAAAATATCCTTTAAAAGTAAACACAAAATAGACATTTTCAGATATCAAAAGCTAAGAGTTCATTGCCAGCAAACCTGAACTACAAAAATGTGAAAGGAATTCTTCAGGCTCAAGGGAATGATATCAGATGGAAGCTCTGATCTACATGAAAGAATATTTATGCCAGTAAAAGTAGATGAGTGCAGGTTTTATTTGAGGAGAAATATGTGGGGTGTTCTTGTGGTACAGTGTGGCTTAGCAGGGCAATGCACAAGAAGCCTCTTTGTGGTGGACCCTGGAACTCTAAATGGACTGTGACTGGCTCAGTGTTTTTGTTTGGGTTCCTCTTAGAGAAGCTCTTCCAGATTGTATTAGCAGTCCCTGAAAATAGAGATGAAGGCATGGGAAGAAAAAGTTGTCACACTTACCTGGTTTTCGAGAACTTTACACTCTGTTAAAAGAAACACACACACAACTAACAGCTATATAGAAGGATAAATAACTTGCTTTTCAACTCATCGAACTAATTGAAAGAGATATGATAGCCTAGAGTCATCATCAAAAGATGCCAGTCATCATAAAAAGCCATAATAAACAGAAAGTACAGAGGCATCTGTGAAAAACTAAATAAGCGCAACTCTAAGCCTGAGTAAAATAGATTCTGTAGAAAAAGAACTTAAAATAGCAAAGTAAAAATATAAAACTGGATGAATTGCTGATATTCAAGAAGCAAAAGCTACTAGAACATAAATCATAATTCATCAAATAATCAGTGGTTTTTCAAATAGATCATGTGACAGAGTCTTTTCCACATGGTCCTTCATCAAAGGATTCATTTTCAAAGAGATATTTTCACTCCTCTAATCATATTATAGCCTTTGCTCCCAGAATTTATTCATCTAACTTCTCCTATAATTCAATATGTGTTTTTCTGGGAAATCACAAGATAAGGGCATCTGTGTTTCCTGAGCTTCCGGAAAGCATGCATGGACCCCCCACCCCAAGAATACCTTTTGCCAAGGGATTATTCTCGCCTTCCATATCCTTCATTGACAATAAGAAAAGCAACCTCCAAGGGATTTTGGTTATTTCTTCTCCCATGTGCTAAATTTCACCCCACCACCCTGCCTTCCTAAAAATAACACTGAGTTACTTCAGAGTTGAATTTTGGTCTTTAAATGATCACCTAGTGAATATCTAGAACCATAGGAGTAAATTTAAGATGTTTCATCTTTTTTCAAAATAAGTTTTGTACTATCTCTCATTTTAATTCTGGAAACTACTATTACTTAAATTAAAAAGTGATTTACTTCATCCCAGATGAAAGATTTATATTTTATAATTCTTTATTTATTTATTTAATATTTATTTATTTATTTATTATTATTATTTATTTATTTATTTTATAATTCTTCTTTATTTATATTTTATAATTCTTAGGATTAAAGTTTTATAAATAAAGTTGTTTAAAATAATTTTTAAATTCATGTTCTGATTTGCAGTTTCTGGTCTGGCATGAAAAGAAGTTGGAAACCATCACTCCATCCCAACAACGAGTAAAAGCTGAAAGGGCTGAAAGATCAACAATTCTTCTTAGATCCATCAGAGAAGTGAGCATATGTGTGATTGGAATACCAGAAGGGAAAGAAAAAGAAAAGTGAACAGAAGAAATATTTGAAGCAATAATGACTGAGAATTTCTCCAAATTAGTATTAGATGCCAAACCACAGATCCAGGAAACTCTGAGAGCACACACAGATGCCAAAACAAATAAACAAACAACAACAACAAATGACACCTAGGCATATCATATTTAAACTGTAGGAAATTAAAGAAAAAAATGTTGAAAGAAACCAGGGGGGAAATATCTTACCTATAGTGGAGAAAAGATACGGATCACATCTGACTTCTCTTCAGGAACCATGCAAGTAAGAAGAGAGTAAATTATTTAAAGTGTTGAGAGAAAAAAAAACCCAACAAACTAGAATTCTGTATGCTGTGAAATTATCCTTCAAAAGTGAAGAAGTAAGGACTTTCTCAGACAAACAAAAATTAAGGGAACTTGTTGACAGTAATCCTGCTTTGTAAGAAATGTTAGAAAAGGTTCTTAAGAGAAAAGAAAAATGATACAAGTCATAAACTCAAATCTATATAAAGAAAGGAAAAGGATCAGAAAGGAATAAGTAAGTAACATTTATTTTCCTTATTCCTAATAGATCTAACAGATAACAGTTTATTCAAATTAATAATAGCAACAATATATTCACAATATAATGCATTATGTATGCTTACTTATCTGCCTATGTGCTCATATATGTCTATGAAAGAAAGCAATGCTATAAGGAATAGGAGGGAGGTATTAGAAATATTTTATTATTATAGGATACTTGCACTTCCTATGAGTTGGTATAATGTTATTTGAAAGTGGACTTGGATTAGCTGTAAATGTAAGTGATTAGTTGCAAAATCTAGGGCAAACACTAGAAAAGTTTTGAAAAAGTATAACTATATGCTAAGAAAGGAAAAAGAATGGAATCATATAAAATGCTCAATCAAAACCACAAAAGGCAGAATGGAAGACAAAAAGAAGGGAAAAAATAGAAAACAGTAACAAATATAGTAGCTATTAATCCAATTATATCAGTTGGATAATTGGATACAATCCAGTTATATCCTTAATCACTTTAAAAGTCAATAGTCCAAATACACGAATCAAAAGACAGAGATTGTCAGAGGGGATCACAAACAGGACTCAACTATATGTTTTGTATAAGAAACCCACTTTAAATATAAAGACATATAGACATAGTGCCTATAGTTAACAAAATTGTATCATAAACTTAAAGATTTGCTGAGAGTAAGTATAGGCTGTGTTCCTCTCACAAAAAATAAATAAATAAAAGGGGCAAGAGAAAATTTTGAGGGAGATGGATAAGTTTATGGCATAGATTTTGGTGATGATTTCACGGTGTATACTTGTCTCCAAACTCATCAAGTTGCATACGTTAAATATATACAGGGTTTTGTATGTCAATTATACCTCTATAAAGTGATTTTTTTTTTTTTTTTTGCGGTACATGGGCCTCTCACTGCTGTGGCCTCTCCCGCCGCGGAGCACAGGCTCCAGACGCGCAGGCCCAGCAGCCACAGCCCACGGGCCCAGCCGCTCCGCGGCACGCGGGATCCTCCCGGACCAGGGCACGAACCCACGCCCCCCGCATCGGCAGGCGGACCCCAACCACTGCGCCACCAGGGAAGCCCCTAAAGTGATTTTTTTAAAACCTGTTTTTCAATCATTCCTCTGGAAAATTTACTAGAATGGCTACAAACAAAATAATACAATCCTTTATTTATAGATACACTGTATTATCTAGTGATTGCTTAAAATCAAAATTATATTTTATCAATTGATACATTAAAATTGAATAAGGAGCTTCTTTGCCATAAACTTTCTTTGATAAAACATGTCAAAATATGCAAAGTGTTGATCAATAAAATAAAATTGATTAAAACATCAAAAAAAGTAAAGGAATGAATAAAAAGAAAACCATGCTAATACCAATCAAAAGAAAGTGGGAGTAGTTATGTTAATTTAGAAAGAGCACACTTCAGATCAAGGAAAGTTATCAGGGATAAAGAGGGGCATTACACAATGATAAAGGGGTCAATTTGCCAAGAAGACTTAACAATCCTTAATGTGTATGTGCCTAACAATACAGTGTCAAAATATGTGAGGCATAAACTGATAGAGATAAAAGGAGAAACAGATGAGTCCACTATTACACTTGGAGATTTCAACACCCCTCTATCAGAAACAGACAAATCACACAGGCAGAAAATCCAGCAAGGACACAATCAAATTCAACAACATCATTAATCAACTGGACATAATTTACATTGATAGACTACTTTATCCAACAACTACAGAATACACATTATTCTCACACTCATATGGAACATTAATCAAGATAGGCCATTTCTGGGCATAAAACATACCTTAACACAGTTAAAAGAATAGAAATCATTCAATGTCTTCTCTCAGAACACAATGGAATTAAACTAGAAATCAATAACAGAAATATAGCCGGAAAACCCCAAAATATATTAAATTAAACAACATACTTCAAAGAAGAAATATCAAGATAAATTTTAAAATATTTTGAACTAAATAAAAATGGAAGCACAACTTATTAAAATTGGGGGATGAAATGATAGCAGTGTTAGAGCAAAATTTCTAGTATTGAATACATATATTAGAAAAGAAGAATGATCTAAGATCAATCATCTAAGTATCTATGTTAGGAAACTAGAAAAAAAAAAGAACAAAGTAAGAGGAAGAAAAAATGTTAGAAATTAGAGCAGAAATCAATGATATTGAAAAGAGGAAATTGATAGAGAAAAACAATAAAATGAAAAGTTAGTGGGGAGGAGTCCAGATGATGGAATAGAAGGACATGGAATTCGTCACTTCTCACAAGTACATCAAGAATTCATCTACAAATGGAACAATTCCCACAGAGCACCTGCTGAACATTAGTGGAAGATTTCAGACACCTAAAAGAATAAAAGAAAAAAGAAAAGAGGAATCATAGAAGGACGAGCAACCCTGGCAGGAAGCTGAAAATGAGGGGAGGTCCCCAAACTCAGAAAAACTCTCTCACGGTGGGGAAATCAGCTGGGACAGAAAAAGACCTTCAGGGGATCAAAGGAGAATGCAGCAGATGGTCTGTGGTAGGCAGGACAAAGTAAGAACTGCAGGCATGGTCTAAACTGTAGCTCTGTGCATTCCAGCCTGAATCGTGAGTTACCTGTTGTGAAACGGGGCTGGGTTCTGGAAAGTGGGGTTTGGAGCATGGACCCAGGAAGGGGACAGCTGTTGGCTGTGGAAAGACAGCCTGAAGGGACAAGAGTAAGGAGCTTCACAACCGGGAAAGTCTGTGGAAAAAGGCTGAGATACCATAAAAGCAAGGCATCATTGTTCAGTGGCGTGCAAGGGGCAGAGCTGCTTTCCCCAACCTCCAGCTTTCTTCTTTGGCCTTCATGGGCACTGGGAGGGGCTCACATCTGAGCGGGCTCACTCTCCCCTCAGTCTGGGGTCTCCTCCGCCTGCACGGGCTCCAGGGGCCTGAGCACCACCCATCCCAAAGCCTGCTTGGGAATCAGCCCTGAGCACCACTGCCTGACACAAGACTCCACTGATGCTGGGGGGCGGGTGTGTGGCTGAGTGCTGAAGTGTAGGGTTGGGAGAATGGAACCGGGGAAAGGAACACTGTTGGCTGTGCGGATACAGCAGAGGGGACAGGAGTGAGGGGATGTGTGGCTGGGAATGTCCCTAGAGGAATCTTGGTCTTCCTGGAAAGCAAGGCACCATTGTTGAGAGGTTTGGGGGGGGCAGGGCCACCGCTGCTCCCATATGCCAGCTCCTGTCTCTATGGGCACAGGGAGTGCACCACAGTCTGTTTCAACTGCCTGCTGGTCCACTGCCACAGGCAACTTGCAGACACTCCAATTGTGGCTGCAGTACCACTGCCCCAACATAAGTGAGTAAGTGTGTCCCAGGCAGCTGCTGTTTTCACTCCCTCTCACCTGGACAAGGAACAGATGTCTGAGGGTGGTGTACATGCAGAGGTGGGGTCAAAACTAAAGCTAAGCCCCAAGGGCGGTGTGACTAAGGAAGAGGAATGGAAATCTTTCTGTGCAGCTGTGCAAGCTCTGGATTAAATCCTTGAGATAGGCTGGGTAAATCTGGTGTCTGTGGAATACCTGAATAGACAACAAGTGTTCCCACAATTGAGACCAGTCTAGCTTTCCCAGCACTGGACTCTGGGGACAAGAACACGTGGGAATCAGGCGAGGTCAGAGTCTGAGCTGGCTCCACACTGCTCACAGCAGGTCCAGAGACCTATCTAGAGGTATTGGGAGGCCTCTTGGGGAGGCGGGGATTGGCTCTGGCTCACTGTGGGAGCAAGGACACTGACAGAGGAGGCCCCAGGAAAATATTCTTATTACTATTATTCTTTGTTTCATTTTCCTCAGTTTTTGGTGTTGTTGCATTTATTATTTTTTGTCTTTTATTTTTAGTTTTAATTTTTTAATCTTTTTAAATATATATAATTTTGTATTTTTAAAATTTTAACTTTACTTTTTGTTGTTTTGTGGGGCTTTTTTCTTGTTTTTGTTTTTAGTTTTTTTCATTGTTTTTATGTGTATATTTTATGTTTTCTTCCCTTTTTATTGTTTCTTGGCTTTCTGTTTTTGTTTTATTTTTCATTCTTTGTTTTTGTTAATTTAGTCCTTATTGACTCTTCTCATATTAGAATTCTTTTGTTTGTCTCTCCCATTGTTTTGTTTTTGTTTGTTTGGTTTTTTTGTCTGTTTTTTTTCTTTTTTCTGTGTGTGTTTGTGTTGTGTTGTTACTGCTGTTTGTTTGCTTTTGTTTGTGCTATTTGTCTTGGGTTTTCTTTTCATGTTTTTCTTTTCTTTTCTTTCTTTTTCTCAGGCTGCACTGTGAGGCTTGTGGGCTCTTGGTTCTCTGGCCAGGGGTCAGACCTGGACCTCTGGAGTGGTTACACAGAGTCCAGGATGCTGGACTGCCAGAGAACCCCCGGGTCAGGGAATATTAATTGGCAAGTGTGCTCTGGAAGTATCCATACCAACACCAAGACCCAGCCCCACACAACTGCCTGTAGGCTCCAGTGTTGGACACCCCATGCCAAACAACCAGCAAGACAGGAACACAGCACCACCCATCAGTAGACAGGCTGCCTAAAGTCATACTAAGCCCACAGACACCCCCAAACACACCACCTGATGAGGCCCTGCCCTTCAGAGGGTAAAGACTCAACTCCACCCACCAGAGTGCAGGCACTAGGTCCTCCCACCAGGAAGCCTACACAAGCCCCTGGACCAACTTCACTCACCAGGGGGCAGACAACATAAGGAAGAGGAACTATGACCCTGCAGCCTGCAGAAAGGAGACCATAAAAACAGTAGGTTGGACAAAATGAGATGACAGAGAAATACGTTACAGATGAAGGAGCAAGGTAAAATCCCACAAGACCAAATAAATGAAGAGGAAATAGGCAACCTATCTGAAAAAGAATTCAGAGTAATGATAGTAAAGATGATCCACGATCTTGGAAATAGAATGGAGGCATGGATGGAGAAGATTCAAGAAGTGTTTAAAAAAGACCTAGAAGAACTAAAGAGCAAACAATCAGTGATGAACAACACAATAACTGAAGTGAAAAATACACTAGAAGGAATCAACAGCAGAATAACTGAGGCAGAAGAACGAACAAGTGAGCTGAAAGACAGAATGGTGGAAATAACTGCTGAGGAGAAGAATAAAGAAAAAAGAATGAAAAGAATTGAGGACAGTCTCGGAGACCTCTGGGACAACATTAAACGTACCAACATTTGAATTATAGGGGTCCCAGAAGATGAGAAAGGGAAAGGGCCTGAAAATATCTGAAGAGATTATAGTTGAAAACTTCCTTAACATGGGAAAGGAAATAGTCAATAAAGTCCAAGAAACACAGAGAGTTCCATACAGAATAAACCCAAGGAGAAACACACCAAGACACATATTAATCAATTAATTGATACAGCCAATATGGAAAGCTGTATGGAGGTTCCTTAAAAAACTAAATATAGAACTACCATATGACACAGCACTCCCACTACTGGGCATGTACCCAGAGAAAACCATAATTCAAAAAGACACATGCACCCCACGTTCATAGCAGTATTTACAATAGCCAGGACATGGAAGCAACCTAACTGTCCATCAACAGACGAATGGACAAAGAAGATGTGGTACATATATACAATGGAATATTACTCAGCCATAAAAAGGAATGAAATTGGGTCATTTGTAGAGCTGTGGATGGACCTAGAGAGTGTCATACAGAGTGAAGTAAGTCAGACAGAGAAAGACAAATATCATATATTATATGGAATATATTGGAATATATATTCCAATATATTGGAATCATATATGTGGAATCTAGAAAAATGGTGTAGATGACCTTATTTGCAAAGCAGAAATAGAGACACAGACATAGAGAACAAATGCATGGATACCAAGGGGGTAAGGGGTGGGGTGGGAGGAACTGGGAGATTGGTATTGACATATATACACTACTGATAGTATGTATAAAATAGACAACTGATGGGAACATACTGTACAGCACAGGGAACCCTACTTAATGCACTGTGGTGTCATAGATGGGAAGGAAATCCAAAAGGGAGGGGGATATATGTATATGTATGGCTGATTCATTTTGCTGTGCAGTAGAAGCTAACACAACATTAGAAAGCAACTATATTCCAAAAAAATTAATTAAAAATAAAAGTAAAAGCTAGTGCCTGAAAAGATCAATCAAATCAATAAGCCTCAAACCAGGCTAAGAAAAAAAGAAGACACAATTTCTAATATCAGAAATGAAAGAAAGAGGAATTCCCTGGTGGTACAGTGGTTAGGATTCTGGGCTTCCACTGCAGGGAGCCTGGGTTCAATCCCTGGTCAAGGAAGTAAGATCCCACAAGCTGCATGGTGCAGCAAAATTAAATTAAATTAAATAAAATTTAAAAAATAAAAAAGAAATGAAAGAAGGGATATTACTACAGATCCAATGGACATTAAATGGATAATAAGAAATATTATGAACAACTTATGCTCACAAATTTGGTAACCAAGATGAAATGGATCAATTCCTTGAAAGAAACAATCTGTCAAAATTCACATAAAAAGAAATAGACAATTTTAATAGGTCTATATCTATTAAAGAAATTGAATTAATCAACAACAAGCTTCCCAAAAGAGAAAGCACCAGGCCTAGATGAGTTCACTAGTGAATTCTACCAAACATGTAAAGATATAGGAGCAGAGATTGTACTTTCTAAGGCATTCAATGAAGTCAGCATTACCCTAATACGAAAACCAGACAAGACATCACAAGAAAAGAAAACTGCAACCATAAACATAGACATAGATGTAAAAATCCTCAGCAAAATATCAGCAAATCAAATCCAACAATGTATAAAAAGGTTTATACATCCCATACAAATGGGATTTATCCCAGGTATGCAAAGATGGTTTAATATTTGAAAATCAATATAATCCACATCAATAGGCTAAAGAAGAAAAATCACATGATCATATTATTAGATGCAGAAAAAGCATTGAGCAAAATCCAACATCCATGATTTAAAAAAAAAAACAAAAACACTCAGCAAACTAGAAACAGAAAGGAACTTTCTCAGTTTGATAAAGACAAGTACAAAATCCCTACAGCTATTATACTTAATTGTGAGAAACTAGAAGTTTTCCTGCTAAATCAGGAACACTATAAGAATGTCCCCTCTCACCACTCCTTTTCAACATTATACTGAAAGTCCTAGCTAATACAATAAGATAAGAAAAAAAAAGTATATAGATTAGTAAGTAACAAATAAAACTGCCTTTGTTTACAGATGACATGATTATCTATGTAGGAAATCTGAAAGAAGCAACAACAAAATCTTCTAGAACTAATAAGCAATCATAGCAAGGTTGCAGAATATAAGCCAATATATACAAAAGCCATTTGCTTCTCTATATACTGTTAATGAACACATGGAATTTGAAGTTAAAAACACAATAACATTATATTAGCACTCCCAAAAAGAAATACTTAGGTGTAAATCTAACAAAACATATCCAAGATCTACATGAGGAAAACTATAAAACACTGATGAAAAAACTCAAAGAAGAATTAAATAAATGGAGAGTCATCCCATGTTCATGGATAAGAAGTCTTAATATTGTCAAAATATTCATTCTTCCCAATTTGATCTATGAATTTAATGAAATTTTAATCAAAATCCCAGCAAGTTATTCTGTAGATATCAACAAACTGATTTTAAAGTTTACATGGCGAGGCAAAGACACAGAAGAGCCAACACAACTGAAGGAAAAAAACAAAGTTGAAGGACTGACATTTCCATACTTCAAGACTTACTATAAAGCTACAGTAATCAAAACAGTGTGGTATTGGCAAAAGTATACATCAATGGAACAGAATAGAGAGCCCAGAAATAGATCCACATAATATAGTCAACTGATCTTTGACAAAGGCGTAAAGGCAATACAATGGAGCAAAAATAGTTTTTCAACAAATGGTTCTGGAACAACTGGACATACACAGATAAAAAGTGAATCTAGAAAAAGAATTACATCCTTCAAAAAATTGGATCATAGACTTACATATAAAATACAAAGCTATAAAACTACTAGAAGACTAGAAGGCAACATAGGAGAACGTCTAGATGACCTTGGATATGACAATGACTTTTTAGTTACAATACCAAGAGCACAATCCATGAAAGAAATAATTGATAAGCTAGACTTCATTAAAATTAGAAACTTCTGCTCTGCAAAAGACAGTGTCAAGTGCATAAGAAGACAAGCTACAGACTGGGAGAAAATATTTTCAAAATACATATCTGATACAAGACTTATCCAAAATATACAAAGTACTCTTAAAGTTCAACAAAAAGAAAACAAACAACCCAATTACTAAACAGGCAAAAGACCTGGACACTTCACCAAAGAATATATATGGATGTCAAATAAGCATGTGAAAAGATGTTCCACATCATATGTTCTCAGGAAATTACAAATTAAACCAGCAATGAGATACCTCTACACACCTATTAGAAATGGCTAAAATCCAAAACACTAAGACAAATTCTCATGAGAATGTGAAACAACACTCATTCATTGCTGATGGGAATGCAAATTGGTAGAGCCAGTTTGATGACAGTTTGGTGGTTTCTTACAAAACTAAACATACTCTTAATATATGATCCAGCAATCATGCTACTTGGTATTTACCCAATGAGTTGAAAACATATCCACACAAAAAATCTGCACGTGGATGTTTATGTGCTTCATTTATAACTGCCTAAACTTGGAAGCAACCCAGATGTCCTTCAGCGAGTGAATGGACAAACTCTGGTACATCCAGACAGTCGAATATTATTCAGTGCTAAAAAAGAAATGAGCTATCAAGCCATGAAAAAACACAGAGGAATCTTAAGTGCATATTACTAAGTGAAAGAAGCCAATCTAAAAAGGCAGCATACTGTATGATTCCAACTATACGACATTCTAGAAAATGCAAAACTACGCAGACAGTTAAAGAGCAGTGGTTGCCAGGGGTTCATGGGAAAGGAGGGATAAATAGAGCAGAGAGGATTTGGGGCAGTGAATCTCTTCTGTATGAGATTATAATGGTAGACACATGGCATTATGCATTTGTCCAAACCCATAGAATGTATAACACCAAGAGTGAAACAATGTAAACCAGGAAGTTTGGGTGATAATGTAGGTTCATTAATTGTAACAAATGTACCTCTCTTGTGCAAGATGTTGATGGTGGGGGAGGCTAAGTGTATGTAGGGGGCAGAGGGTATATAGGAAATCTCTGTGCCTTCTGCTCAATTTTGCTATGAAGCCGAAAGTTCATGGTCTAAAAACCATAATGAAACACCACTACAAGTCTGTTAGAATGACCAAAATTAAATAGTTATTCAAGAGAATGTGGATCAATCAGACCCAATATACTGCTGGAAAGTGTATAACCATTTAGAAAACTGTTCAGCAGTTTCTTAAAATCTATACTATGACCAAGCAAATCTATTCCCATGTATTTATCCAAAATAAATGAAACTAGGTATCTACAAAAAGCCTTTCACAAGAGTGTTCATAGCAGCTTTATTCACAATAACACCAAATTTGAAAAATCTAGATGTCCATTAACAGATGAATAAATTGTAATTGCTTCAGCAATTACAAGGAATAAACTACTTATACATGCAAACTGAACCTCAAAAATATGCTGAGCGAAAGAAGCCAGACACACACAGATTTATGCTGTATGATTTCATTTATATGAAATCAGAGTATAGGCAAAATGGAGGAGGGAATAATTGGGAAGGTGTGTATGGACACATTCTGGGATGATGTAAATATTCTGTCTTGATGTGCATATGTCAAAACTGAATAGTACATTTGACAAGTACATAAATTATACCTCAGTTTCAAAGGGGCACGTTCTCTGGTATTTATCCTTTCCCACCACCACAGATTGACTTCTGAGACCAGCTACCTTCAGGCATAAGGAATAAGAAAGGGAACTTCTGTGTTTGGATTCTGGACAGCAACAGGCTCTGGGGAACTCCTGTTAAGAATACTGAGATCCTGACACTGCTCAAAACCAAGAGCGAGGGAAGGGGGCCTGTGTTCTGCCTGAATTCACCTGTCCTCCTAGTGCACAGCAGCCTGCCTGGACCCCACAGTGGGGCAGCAAAGGCCAGAGAGGAAAGTCGGGTTTCACAGGGCAGCAGCTACATGAAGGAGGGCTGCAGGCAGAATTTTTCCACAATATTTTGCTATTGTAGACAGTGAAGCATGCTACTCTACTTTCACTCTGAGACTCCGAGTTCTTCAGAATGATTGAAAGTTCTGCTTTCAAAATCAATGGGAAAAGTGTCATCCTTGATGACTTAAGACTATGATGTAGAGAGAATATGGAGTCATCCATCTTCTCTTTGCGGGGAAAGCTGTGTGCACCATAGAGACAGCTGGAGGCCTCAGTGACAGCTACTCACCTCCTAAAACTCACCCAAGTGACATGCTGCTTGCCAGCCTGCCACACTTTCAAGCCAGACATGGCAGATTGGCAGGGTTCTGCTGATATGAATCGCTTGGCCCACTGAGTTGCCAACACTGGAAAACTGAGAGTTTTACATAATATTCTAGATTCCCAGATTCTCTAGAAAAATTAGAGCTACAGTGAGATATGGAAATATTATAATATGGGTAACTCTGTCCCTGAATCCCCTCATGGCAAACCCCACTGGCACTAAGTGGAAGCTGGTCTTTGGAACAGGGCTATGCCACCTCCACTTGCCCACAGCCCTTCCCTGGCCCACTTGCCACCTTTATGAGTTGTCCAACTCCTGGATTAAGGTTTCCTTCAAATTGTAGCCATTTGACCTTCTTCATTTCCAAGAGCCGGGGAGGAAATTTCCCATTGGCAATAGAGTAACTTTTCATATAGAATTGCAAAAATTAAACCACAGACCCAATTATTGCCTGAATAATTGTGAATAACATTGTGAGAAACATAATGTTTCTGAGTGAATGGGTTGTACCCTTGAGAAATAGCCTGCCCCTCCCTGGGTCTTAATTTTCTGACCTGTAAGATAAGGAAATGAGCTTCACCATCTTATTGGCTTGTCCCTCTAGGGTTATATATCTAACCTTAACTGCCTTGGCAGAGACAGCCAGCTCCTCAGCACCTGTGAGGCTGTTGTACAGGCCTGATCTGCTTTTCATCCAATTCAATAAGAAAAGTGCATGTTCCTAAAACCTTCCATCATGGCCACGTTGGCACGTATATGATCACGCAGAGCAGCCAGCACTTAAGAATATAGAGCTCCCAACCCTGCTCAAAACTAAGAGTGGAGAGAGGGGCCTGTGTTCTACCTGAGTATCTACTGTTCCACTTGGAGCCCCTCAGCCTGCCTGGGTCCCACAAGGACAGTGGCAGTGACCCCCAACAACAAGGGCAGATTTAAATATTAAAAACCCATATAGATTGATTACAGGATCGGGACTCAGAGACACGAGGGCTTGCACTTTGGGTCTGAAGGGTAGAACACAGAACTGGGTGGGAGAACGCTGCTGTTAAATACAGTGAGGTTGACTTCAGTTTTAGTCAGAAACTGTGTGAGGTAGAATCCAGGGCCTAAGCATTTTAAAGCCTAGTTATTCAGAAGAGGGGGGCTTCTGGGAAGATGGTGGAAGAGTAAGACGCGGAGATCACCTTCCTCTCCACAGATACACCAGAAATACATCTACACGTTGAACAACTCCTACAGAACACCCACTGAACGCTGGCAGAAGACCTCAGACCTCCCAAAAGGCAAGAAACCCCCCATGTACCTGGGTAGAGCAAAGGAATAAAGAATAAACAGAGAAAAAAGAATAGGGATGGGACCTGCACCAGTGGGAGGGAGCTGTGAAGGAGGAAAGGTTTCCACACACTAGGAAGCCCCTTAGTGGGCGGAGACTGCGGGTGGCGGAGGGGGAAAGCTTCAGAGCCGCGGAGGAGAGCACAGCAACAGGGGTGCGGAAGGCAAAGCGGAGAGATTCCCGCACAGAGGATCAGGGCCGACCGGCACTCACCAGCCCAAGAGGCTTGTCTGCTCACCCGCCTGGGCGGGCGGGCCTGGGAATTGAGGCTCGGGCTTCGGTCGGAGCGCCAGGAGAGGACTGGGGATGGCGGCGTGAACACAGCTTGCAGGGGGTTAGTGCACCACGGCTAGCCGGGAGGGAGTCCGGAAAAAGTCTGGACCTGCCGAAGAGGCAAGAGACTTTTTCTTCCCTCTTTGTTTCCTGGTGCGCAAGGAGAGGGGATTAAGAGCGCTGCTTAAAGGAGCTTCAGAGACGGGCGCGAGCCGCGGCTAAAAGCGCGGACCCCAGAGGCGGGCATGAGTCGCTAAGGCTGCTGCTGCAGGCACCAAGAAGTCTGTGTTTGAGCACAGGTCACTATCCACACCTCCCCTCCTGGGGAGCCTGTGCAGCCCACCACTGCCAGGGTCCCGTGATCCAGGGACAACTTCCCCGGGAGAACGCACGGCGTGCCTCAGGCTGGTGCAACGTTACGCTGGCCTCTGCCGCCGCAGGCTTGCCCCGCACTCCGTGCCCCTCCCTCCCCCTAGCCTGAGTGCGCCAGAGCCCCCGAATCAGCGGCTCCTTTAACCCCGTCCTGTCTGAGCGAACAACAGACGCCCTCCGGCGACCTACATGCAGAGGCGGGGCCAAATCCAAAGCTGAGCCCCCTGGGAGATGTGAGAACAAAGAAGAGAAAGGGATATCTCTCGCAGCAGCCTCAGAAGCAGTGGATTAAAGCTCCGCAATCAACTTGATGTACCGTGCATCTGTGGAATACATGAATAGACAACAAATCATCCCAAATTAAGGAGGTGGACTTTGAGAGCAAGACTTATTATTTTTCCCCCTTTTCCTCCTTTTGTGAGTGTGTATGTATATGCTTCTGTGTGAGATTTTGTCTGTATAGCTTTGCTTCCACCATTTGTCCTAGGGTTCTATCCGTCCTTTTTTTTTTTTTTTTTTTTTTTTGCGGTACGCGGGCCTTTCACTGCTGTGGCCTCTCCCTTTGCGGAGCATAGGGTCCGGACGCACAGGCTCAGTGGCCATGGCCCATGGGCCAGGCCGCTCCGCGGTACGTGGTATCCTCCCAGACTGGGGCATGAACCTGTGTCCCCTGCATCGGCAGGCGGACTCTCAACCACTGCGCCACCAGGAAAGCCAGTCCATTTAAAAAAAATTATTTTTCTTAATAATTATTTTTTATTTTAATAACTTTATTTTACTTTATCTTCTTTCTTTCCTGCCTGCCTTCCTTCCTTCCTTCCTTCCTTCCCTCCTTTAGGCAACGAATCATCCCAAATTGAGGAGGTGGACTTGGGAGCAAGATTTATGATTTTTTCCCCTTTTCCTCTTTTTGTGAGTGTGTATGTGTATGCTTCTGTGTGAGATGATGTCTGTATAGCTTCACTTCCACCATTTGTCCTAGGGTTCTATCCGTCCGTTTTTTTTTCTCAATAATTATTTTTTTAATTTAATAACTTTATAATATTTTATCTTACTTTATTTTATTTTACATTATCTTCTTTCTTTCTTTTTATCCTTCCTTCCCTCCTCCCTCCCTCCCTTCTTTCTTTCTTTCTACTTCTACTAATTCTTTCTTTCTACTTTTTCTCCCTTTTATTTTGAGCCGTGTGGATGAAAGGCTCTTGGTACTGCAGTGAGGAGTCAGTGCTGTGCCTCTAAGGAGTGAGAGCCAACTTCAGGACACTGGTCCACAAGAGACCTCCTAGCTCCACATAATATCAAACGGCAAAAGTATCCCAGGGATCTCCATCTCAACACCAGCACCCAGCTTCACTCAACGACCAGCAAGCTACAGTGCTGGACACCCTATGCCAAACAAATAGCAGGAAAGGAACAAAACCCCACCCATTAGCAGAGAGGCTGCCTATAATCATAATAAGTCCACAGACACCCCCCAAAACAGCACCAGACGTGGACCTGCTGAACAGAAAGACAAGATCCAGCCTCATCCACCAGAACACAGGCACTAGTCCCCTCCACCAGGAAGCCTACACAACCCACTGAACCAACCTTACCACTGGGGACAGACATCAAAAAAAACAGGAACTATGAACCTACAGACTGCAAAAAGGAGACCCCAAACACAGTAAGATAAGAAAAACGAGAAGACAGAAAAACACACAGCAGATGAAGGAGCAAGATAAAAACCCACCAGACCTAACAAATGAAGAGGAAATAGGCAGTCTACCCGAAAAAGAATTCAGAATAATGATAGTAAAGATGATCCAAAATCTTAGAAATAGAATGGACAAAATGCAAGAAACATTTAACAAGGACCTAGAAAAACTAAAGATGAAACAAGCAACGATGAACAACACAAAAAATGAAATGAAAAATACTCTAGATGGGATCAATAGCAGAATAACTGAGGCAGAAGAACAGATAAGTAACCTGGAAGATAAAATAGTGGAAATAACTATTGCAGAGCAGAATAAAGAAAAAAGAATGAAAAGAACTGAGGACAGTCTCAGAGACCTCTGGGACAACATTAAACGCACCAACATTCGAATTATAGGGGTTCCAGAAGAAGAAGAGAAAAAGAAAGGAACTGAGAAAGTATTTGAAGAGATTATAGTTGGAAACTTCCCTAATATGGGAAAGTAAATAGTTAATCAAGTCCAGAAAGCACAGAGAGTCTCATACAGGGTAAATCCAAGGAGAAATATGCCAAGACACATATTAATCAAACCATCAAACTTTAAATACAAAGAAAACATATTAAAAGCAGCAAGGGAAAAACAACAAATAACACACAAGGGAATCCCCGTAAGGTTAACAGCTGATCTTTCAGCAGAAACTCTGCAAGCCAGAATGGACTGGCAGGACATATTTAAAGTGATGAAGGAGAAAAATTTGCAACCAAGATTACTCTACCCAGCAAGGATCTCATTCAAATTAGATGGAGAAATTAAAACCTTTACAGACAAGCAAAAGCTGAGAGAGTTCAGCAGCACCAAACCAGCTTTACAACAACTGCTAAAGCAACTTCTCTAGACAAGAAACACAAGAGAAGGAAAAGACCTACAATAACAAACCCAAAACAATTAAGAAAATGGGAATAGGAACATACATATCAATAATTACCTTTAAAGTAAATGGACTAAATGCTCCCACCAAAAGACACAGATTGGCTGAATGGATACAAAAACAAGACCCATATATTTGCTGTCTACAAGAGACCCACTTCACACCTAGAGACACATACAGACTAAAAGTAAGGGGATGGAAAAAGATATTCCATGCAAATGGAAACCAAAAGAAAGCTGGAGTAGCAATTCTCATATCAGACAAAATAGACTTTAAAATAAAGACTATTAGAAGAGACAAAGAAGGATACTACATAATGATCAAGGGATCGATCCAAGAAGAAGATATAACAATTGTAAAAATTTATTCACCCAACATAGGAGCACCTCAATACATAAGGCAAATACTAACAGCCATGAAAGGGGAAATCGACAGTAACACATTCATAGTAGGGAACTTTAACACCCCACTTTCACCAATGGACAGATCATCCAAAATGAAAATAAATAAGGAAACACAAGTTTTAAGTGATACATTAAACAAGATGGACTTAACCGATATTTATAGGACATTCCATCCAAAAACAACAGAATACACATTTCTCTCAAGTGCTCATGGAACATTCTCCAGGATAGATCATATCTTGGGTCACAAGACAAGCCTTGGTAAATTTAAGAAAATTAAAATTGTTTCAAGTATCTTTTCCGACCACAACACTATGAGACTAGATATCAATTACAGGAAAAGATCTGTAAAAAATACAAACACATGGAGGCTAAACAATACACTACTTAATAACGAAGTAATCGCTGAAGAAATCAAAGAGGAAATTTACAAATACCTAAAAACAAATGACAGTGGAGACACAATGACCCAAAACCTATGGGATGCAGCAAAAGCAGTTCTAAGAGGGAAGTTTACAGCAACACCATCCTACCTTAAAAAACAGGAAACATCTCGAATAAACAACCTAACCTTGCACCTAAAGCAATTAGAGAAAGAAAAACAAAAAAAACCCAAAGTTAGCAGAAGGAAAGAAATCATAAAGATCAGATCAGAAATAAATGAAAAAGAAATGAAGGAAACGATAGCAAAGATCAATAAAACTAAAAGCTGTTTCTTTGAGAAGATAAAATTGATAAACCATTAGCCAGACCCATCAAGAAAAAAAGGAAGAAGACTCAAATCAATAGAATTAGAAATGAAAAAGTAGAAGTAACAACTGACACTGCAGAAATACAAAAGATCATTAAGAGATGACTACAAGCAACTCTATGCCAATAAAATGGACAACCTGGAAGAAATGGACAAATTCTCAGAAATGCACAACCTGCCAAGACTGAATCAGGAAGAAATAGAAAATATGAAAAGACCAAACACAAGCACTGAAATTGAAACTGTGATTAAAAATCCTCCAACAGACAAAAGCCCAGGACCAGATGGCTTCACAGGCAAATTCTATCAATCATTTAGAGAAGAGCTAACACCTATCCTTCTCAAACTCTTCCAAAGTATCGCAGAGGGAGGAACACTCCCAAACTCATTCTACAAGACCACCATCACCTTGATACCAAAACCAGACAAGGATGTCACAAAGAAAGAAATCTACAGGCCAATATCACTGATGAACATAGATGCAAAACCTCAAAAAAAATACTAGCAAACAGAATCCAACAGCACATTAAAAGTATCATACACCATGATCAAGTGGGGTTTATTCCAGGAATGCAAGGATTCTTCAATATACGCAAAACAATTAATGTGATACACCATATTAACAAATTGAAGGAGAAAAACCATATGATCATCTCAATAGATGCAGAGAAACCTCTCGACAAAATTCAACACCCATTTATGATAAAAACCCTGCAGAAAGTAGGCATAGAGGGAACGTTCCTCAACATAATAAAGGCCATATATGACAAACCCACAGCCAACATCATCCTCAATGGTGAAAAACTGAAGGCATTTCCACTAAGATCAGGAACAAGGCAAGGTTGCCCACTCTCACCACTCTTATTCAACAAAGTTTTGGAAGTTTTAGCCACAGCAATCAGAGAAGAAAAGGAAATAAAAGGAATCCAAATCGGAAAAGAAGAAGTAAAGCTGTCACTGTTTTCAGATTACATGATACTATACATAGAGAATCCTAAAGATGCTACCAGAAAAGTACTAGAGCTAATCAGTGAATTTGGTAAAATTGCAGGATACAAAATTAATGCACAGAAATCTCTGGCATTCCTATACTCTAATGATGAAAAATCTGAAAGTGAAATCAAGAAAACACTCCCATTTACCATTGCAACAAAAAGAATAAAATATCTAGGAATAAACCGACCTAAGGAGACAAAAGACCTGTATGCAGAAAATTATAAGACACTGATGAAAGAAATTAAAGATGATACCAACAGATGGAGAGATATACCATGTTCTTGGATTGGAAGAATCAACATTGTGAAAATGACTGTACTACCCAAAGCAATCTACAGATTCAATGCAATCCGTATCAAACTACCACTGGTATTTTCCACAGAACTAGAACAAAAAATTTCACAATTTGTCTGGAAACACAAAATACCCCTAATAGCCAAAGCAATCTTGAGAAAGTAAAACAGAGCTGGAGGAATCAGGCTCCCTGACTTCAGATTATACTACAAAGCTACCGTAATCAAGACAATATGGTACTGGCACAAAAACAGAAAGATAGATCAATGGAACAGGATAGGAAGCCCAGAGATAAACCCCCGCACATATGGTCACCTTATCTTTGATAAAGGAGGCAGGAATGTACAGTGGAGAAAGGACAGCCTCTTCAATAAGTGGTGCTGGGAAAACTGGACAGGTACATGTAAAAGTATGAGATTAGATCACTCCCTAACACCGTACACAAAAATAAGCACAAAATGGATTAAAGACCTGAATGTAAGGCCAGACACTATACAACTCTTACAGGAAAACATAGGCAGAACTCTCTATGACATAAATCACAGCAGGATCCTTTCTGACCCACCTCCCAGAGAAATGGAAATAAAAACAAAAATAAACAAATGGGACCTAATGAAACTTAAAAGCTTTGCACAGCAAAGGAAACCATAAACAAGACTAAAAGACAACCCTCAGAATGGGAGAAAATATTTGCAAATGAAGTAACTGACAAAGGATTAATCTCCAAAATTTATAAGTAGCTCATGCAGCTCAATAAACAAAACACAAACAGCCCAATCCAAAAATGGGCAGAAGACCTAAATAGACATTTCTCCAAAGAAGATATACAGACTGCCAGCAAACACATGAAAGAATGCTGAACTTCATTAATCATTAGAGAAATGCAAATCAAAACTACAATGAGATATCCTCTCATACCAGTCAGAATGGCCATCATCAAAAAATCTAGAAACAATAAATGTTGGAGAAGGTTTGGAGAAAAGGGAACCCTCTTGCACTGTTGGTGGAATGTAAATTGATACAGCCACTGTGGAGAACAGTATGGAAGTTCCTTAAAAAACTACAAATAGAACTGCCATATGACCCAGCAATCCCAGTACTCGGCATATACCCTGAGAAAACCATAATTCAAAAAGAGTCATGTACCAAAATGTTCATTGCAGCTCTATTTACAATAGCCTGGAGATGGAAACGACCTTAGTGTCCATCATCAGATGAATGGATAAAGAAGATATGGCACATATATACAATGGAATATTACTCAGGCATAAAAAGAAACGGAATTGAGCTATTTGTAATGAGGTGGATAGTCTGTCATACAGAGTGAAGTAAGTCAGAAAAAGAAAGACAAATACCGTATGCTAACACATATACATGGAATTTAAGAAAAAAAATGTCATGAAGAACCTAGGGATAATACAGGAATAAAGATACAGACCTACCAGAGAATGGACTTGAGGATATGAGGAGGGGGAAGGGTAAGCTGTGACAAAGTGAGAGAGAGGCGTGGACATATATACACTACCAAATGTAAGGTAGATAGCTAGTGGGAAGCAGCCGCATAGCACAGGGAGATCAGCTCGGCGCTTTGTGACCGCCTGGAGTGGTGGGATAGGGAGGGTGGGAGGGAGGGAGACGTAAGAGGGAAGAGACATGTGTAACTGATTCACTTTGTTATAAAGCAGAAACTAACACACCATTGTAAAGCAATTATACTGCAATAAAGATGTAAAAAAAAACCAAAACCCATATTGAGTGTGTGTTTGTGTGTAGGCGGTGGTAGGTAGGAGCTCTGTACTTTCTGCTCAATTTTGCTTGGAACCTAAAATTACTGTAAAAAGTAAAGTGTATTTTATAAAATAAAATCACTTAAAAAAACAGAGAAAAAAATCCTATTGAACCTCAACATGAAATTTCCCCAAACTTACTCATTCACATTCATGTTGCAACTGAAGTAGAAAAGAGTTAACAAGTATGTAAAACCTCTTGATGAAAACATCAGAGAAATATTTGTGGATGAGCCAGGGCAGTCTTGGAAGGTTGATCCTTCCTTCAAATATCATAATATAGAGTTGGCTCACCAAGCAACCTTAACAGTTTAAGATGGTCCCATTTGTTGCTAAATTTTGGTTCATATCAATATGAGATCAAATACGTGACTTTAAATATATAACATTGTGGAAGCAATGTATACAACTGACATTTAGTTAACAGATTTTGTGTGCCAACCACTTTATAAATTCACACTATCTTCTTTAAACTTTTTAAGGCCTCATTTTACACATGAAGAAAACTGAGGCACAGGAAGGTGAAGCAACCTGTTCAAGATCACTTGGCTAGGCTGGGTAAAATCTTAGTAGTGCTGGTTTTCTAACTCAGAAAGCCCATCTCCAAATCTTATGCTTTGTAGTGCTTTGTGATGTTACATCCTCCTTCCTCTCACATTGTACAATAATTCAGAGATTCCTTGAACCTTATTAAATCAACAGACAACATTTCTGTCCACATGCAGAGGATGACAGCATTCACATGCTCCCCTTCTGTGACTCAAGGCATTCACACACATCCGCGTCATTGATAAGAGTCAGAAACAATTAGAGGGAAGCTAAGAAACTGTGTTTTTAGAACGAGGTGATACCTCCACCAATTGCCTTCAGGGCTCATGTGTCATGGTTTCCATGAACTCCCTGGACACTTAAAGACTTACATGCACAGAATGCTTTTTTCTGTCTTTTGGAGAGCTCTTGATAAAATAACAATGATGATAACAAGACAAACGCTGAGCATCTACTGTGCATGGAGCGCTGTGCTATGTCCTTCTCATATGTCAATTCTCTTGGTTGCCCTCCCAGGTCAGAACTTGTCCCTGCTTGACCTGGGTTGCAAATGACAAATTCATAGCCAAGAACCCATGGGTCTGATTGAGAGTCCTGGTCCTGGGGCAGGACACCAGAGGACTGGTGTAAGTTCCCCTCACTCTCTAGAAGAAAACCAACAACACCATTCTGGGCATTTGAAACCAGAGGTGTGACCCCTGAAAGCATTAGTCCACTTGCATCCTCGGTGGTACCCTCTGCTCACAGTGCCCTCCTTCCCCACAACCTCACCTCTCCCCTGCCTGTGAAACTGTCTAGTCTCCAAAGACCAGCTCCAACTCCCCCTCCTCAGTGATGCACTATAACCTCCTCTAACAAATGAGCGTCTCCTCTCTGGGCCCCACTGCTCCTTAGAGGTGTGTCCCACCCAGCAAGAACCACAGGCTGTCCAGCATCTGTTGATGGTTCTATCTCCTCTAAATCTGGGAACTCATTCCGTGTGAGCTCATGCCTGCCTCAGGCATCGACAACTCACACCAAGGGACCTGTCCTCCATCTCTCTCTTGGCAGCAGCCAACCTTGACCCCCCTCTGGCTCTCCTCCCATGGATCCAACTATTTTCTTGCTCCAGAGGCTCCAGGAGCCTCTGGTCTGCATCTTTCTCTGCCCCAATGCCCTCACCTGAACTTGCAATAGGCTTTTGTGCATGCACCCCCACTTCTGCCCTCATCTCTGCTCCCATAGTTCAGGCCTTGTTTCCTCCCACCAGGCCATGGAAATGGATTTTTGACCAGTCTTCCTTTCCTGCACCATCTTAGAGAGCCTGATCTCAGCAGGGCTCAGGTCTGGTTCCACGACATCTGCTTAGAGGCTGACAGTGCCTCTTCGGTGGTACTGACAAAGTGCAATCTGGTGATCCAGGCATCTGAGGACAGGGCAAGACCTGAGCTCTGGTGTCCTAGCAGCCTGTTTCCCACTAGTCTCAGAGAACATTCTCCAAACCAGGGACTGTTTCTTACCATGCCCATACTCCTCATCTCCCAGTCCCTGCTTACACAGAGCTTCGACATGCCTACGTAACTCAGCCCCTCGCTACCCATGCTTGTCTTTGCAGCTGAGGCATCCCCACCCGGAGCAGGGTCCTCACCACCTCTTCAGACCACAGGCAGCATCTACCCCTCTAAAGGCCATGCCAGCCTCTGCCTTGCACTGGCAGGTGTGGGGAACAAGGGAAATGACTGATTTCTATTCAAGGAGGGTGACGGGTTGGGTAAATACAAGTCCCAGAAAGCAAGCTCAGTAATCCAGCCAGAACCCAGAACACATAGAGATGAGTAGGAAAAATGCAGGTCAACTTTCCCCCAAGACTCCATGGGACCTACTGTTCATGGGATAGGTACTTAAATCAAATTTTACTTAAATCATGTTTTTTTTCCAGAAATAGATGTATACTCCACATTCAGTTCTGCAACTTGAGTTTCCACAAAGTATTTCTTAGAAAGGTTTCCATGTCAATCCGTACTGACCCATATTAGAACTATTTTCAAGCATTACAGAGAGGGAGTTGTATAGGTGGGGAGAGCCATAACAGAGCTAAAATATCTGATAGAAGCAATCAGTATATACCAGAATAGATGCACAGAATATAGCACCTTGGAGAAAGACATCTTTGTTGATTTCATCTCCATATGTGCTCCCATGGGCATTACAAGGTGGGAAAAGCGGTGCTGCAACTCACACAGGGGCTCATAAAGTTTCTTCCTGGAAGTGACATGTGTCATTTCCACTCATTTCGCTGGCCAAAGCGAGTCACATGCTACACTTGTCCATCCCATTCTCCAAGGTTCAAACCTGGTTGGGAGGTCCAGATGAGCCCATCCAAGGCTCAGTGTTCAGGGTAACAGGATCTTGAAGTTAAATTATGTGAAGGAGAGGAGGCATGAATGAGGGAGCTATTTTCAGTACAGCTCATGGCTAATGCTGAAAGCTCCTCCAGATGCCATCCCTCAACCAGGAGCTGTGTTTAATAAGTATGATGGTAAAATACATCATCGTTTCATGTTTTATTTTCTAAGCACTGTTTTAAGAAGATGACTGCCGCAAAAAGCTTCATTTACTTTTCCCAGGGGCCTCTCTTTATTCTTTAGTTTTCAAATTATTTCTTTAAGTATTATCATCCTGTTAGTGTTCCCTTCCATCATTACCTAGTCTACTTCAGCCAGATCCTCAGTTGTCATGGGGGCTGCATGGGATTTGAACAGTTTTCCCACATTCCTTTCATTAACTTCACCAAATTTTCCTCCAGTCCCAAGATCTGTAATTTTACCTTGAACCATTTGCGTTTTTTAATCAGAGGTTTACAACAGCCAGCAAGGAGCAGGAAAGTTAGTGGAGAAAAGCAATGACAAAATAGAATAGAGACAGACCAGTGTTAAATTAAGGGGGATATTCAGTGGTGACTAATTTTATAAGGGCCAGAGTATTGTCATATTATGGCTTTTCAAGTGATAAATTATCAAATAACAATGACTCTTTTCCTTACACCAAAGAGAACATGTAGAGTTTTAGCTAAATTATTTTTCCACGTACTGTCCCTGAAGTTGATAAAGCTGGTCATACCAGTGACGTTTATGAAGTACTCACATAATGCTTGGCATACTTAAACGTTCAAACTTGTCATAGTCATCATGTATTATTTGTCTGAACTTGGGAATGCAAAATTGGTCTGCAGGGAGCCTGGTAAGAAACTGTGGCAGCTGTAGTGACCCAGCCCCAGCCCCACAAATTAACCCTGCTCAGATCGAAGCCTGCTTCTTGTTTCCAGGTTAAAAGTGACAGACCTGGTCCTCTGCTCACCCAAGGCTCCCAGAAGGGCCCTGGCTGAGGAGTTTGCTATCTCATTTGTTTCTCTAACGTATGCCCCATCAAATGCCAGTGTCATTCTGCAGCATAAGGATGTGTCCGTGCTGCATGCCTCCTGTTTTTTCTTTAGCTAGTAATTAAATATGCACAGCTACAGATGTGTTGCGGGAAGATATCATCCAAGTCCTGCCAAAGAACCAAAATTATTCATATAATTTATCATCCCAGCCATCTTGAATGCTAACGAGAACACTCCTTGATTAGAATTGTAAGGAAGCATTTGCACCCATGTCCTATCAGGGAGCATTTCCTCTACCAGATGCTGTCTTTCATTCTAACCACAAAGACGCTCAGGCTTTCTTCTTTGACAATCTCCCTGGTCCGCAGAAACAAAATGCAATAAAACAAGGATTTCTCCCCTCCACCTGTTCTCTGATGAGCAGCTTTGCAAAGGGCTTTCAAGTTTTCTGTGGGGCTTTTTGAGGGGATGGGTCGGGTGGGTCGGTTTCTGTCAGCTTGTATTTTAAAGCCTTTTAGAGAACAGTAACACAGATCTGCGGGACCATCCTTTTAGCATCAGAGCCCAAGGATAGGCGCTCAGATTTAAGGGTCTTTTCTGCTCAGAAATAAATGTAGGAGTGTGGAAACCACTGGCCATTTGGGTCAGGCCCACTAGGAAGGGGCCTTGCTTTAGAGAACTGGCTCACTTGGAAACTGGAATTCAGCTCTGACGTTAAGACATATTCTCAGATCTCATTATTGAGTGGTGGGATTGGAGGGGGCAGGCATTAGGAGACCAAAGAGTCTGTGTCCTGTCACTGGAACAGAAAGGAAGAGGCAATGCCTTGGTATATACAGGAGGGAATGCTATTACCTCCTCCCTGGGAAGAGCCTTCAGTTCCCCAGCCCTCCTCCTACCTTCATGAACATTCTCAGTGCACAAGGAAAGAGGAAAGAGAATTCTTCCACTTTATTATCTTGTGGGCTCCTCAAGCCAGCTGCAAATCCACTCCCAACACTAACTTTAATCTATAAGGATAAGCAGGGTTTTAATGCAGCATTTTGTCACCATATTCAATTTCCACAAATTAGCCCTCAAGTTGTTGCATTGACTGGAAAATGCATTAAGCACAAACCCATCTAATTATCTCTGATCTAAAGGCTTGGTCAGACCCTCACCTAGAGTCGGGGGTCAGAGAGATCTGATGCTGACACATACTGCAGCCAGCTCTGGTGGGCCCCAGCCCTCAACTCCAGAGGTAAGATGGGCCTTTGGGTGGCCAAGGTTGGGAAAAGTCACCTTGTAAAGTATTCCAGTACCTCTGGAAGAGACTAAAACTGACTGCTTACACAGGAAGCAGTTGTCTCCCTCTAGTTCTGTATCATTGTAACTGGCCAACTTTCTTTACATTTTTACCCACCAGGAGATAAAACTTTAGAGGGAAAAACAGGTGGGACCTGCCTTCACACCAACTTCAACAGACTTTTGCCTTACACCAACTCATCCATCTACCCAGCTCTCTTGGGGGTAACTTCACTGCAGAGATGGGAAGGCTGGGGCTGGAAGGTGAGGCCAAGATGCAAAGGTCTCTCTCAGTTTATTAACTTTCCCTGTTACATATCTGGAGACTGTGACGTTACAGCCTAATAGCCTCCTTCAGAACCTATGTCAGACTGGATGGATGATTCTGAGGGATCAGTAAACTCTGGAATTCCCAAAAAGACCCCTGCTTCCCCACAGGGCATCTGGAGTCAGAAGCAGCTCCGCTTTTAAGCACTTCTATTCCATATTCATCAAGGGCCAGCTGTTAAATCAACACTGAGGCCAATAGACAGAGCAGGATCCCACCATGTCAATAGCTATTTTAAGGATGTCAAGGAAATCTGCCTCATAGATGTAAAAACTGCAAAGTGCATATGTGTGGGGGAGGTGGAGGAGAGGAGTGATAGATTTCACTAAGACAGAGAAACACAGACAAATAGGGATCTTTCTGAGCCCGCTGGATGATCCCTTCCCAAGAGAACGTTATAAGACTAGATAACTTCATATATGTTTATGTATGAAATTAAAATTACAAATATCTCATCAAGAGATACCATAAAACAAGTAAAAACACAAAGCCACCAGTTGGGAGAATATATTTGCATACACGTAATTAGTATCCAATACAAATAAAAACCCCTTACAAATAAATAAGAAAACAGGGGCATATGACATGAAAGGTCAATTTCATAGAAGAAAAAACATGAATGGTCTATAAACATATAAACAGTGCTTAACCACGTGAGAAGCTAAGAACTACAATGAAAAATAATTTTGTGCCCATCAGACAGGCAAAACGGTAGAAGTCTGGCAACTTCAAGTGTAGGTAAGGAAACAAAACAACAGAAATTCTCATGCACTGATACCAGAACAGTGTATTGATTTAACCATCCTGGAAAATGATTTGTGATTCCCTAAGTTAAATATGTATTTACTTTCTAACCCACACTCTCACTCTTAAATAAACAACCTAGAAAAGTGGTTCCCAACAGGGTCATTGCCACACCCTAGGGGGAGTTTTGGAAACCTGTGGATGTCACAAAGAGTGAGGGACTCTACTGGCATTTAGTAGGTAGGGCAAGGAATGCTAGGTGTTGTACAATTCCTGGGATAGTCCCACACACAGATGAAGCAACCTGCATCCCATGTGACCACATAATTAATGCAGATGAGCATATGTTCGTACTTATCTGATCCTGAAATCTAACTCTAACTTTGTTTTACATATATATATGTATAAAACTAGTTGTTTTCATGGCTTTTAACATATTGAATTTTCTAGGAATGCAACTACCTTCTAAATTGAAGGAAGAGCTTGTTTTATGTTGTTACTGCTTGCAACTTTGCCAAGAACTGGTCAACAGTTCAGAAAAATCATCTCTCTATTGGGAACCTTGCACATGGTATTTGGGTCACCAATTCAAAGCACCTCTGTCTGTTTGCACTTGTAGCTGGAAAAATCATGGTGATTCTACATACAGGTACAAGAATATGACATCATTATTCTGGCTCCTGGTGTAATTGTTCCCCTAAATTTACATTTTGGTACAGCCATCTTTTATTATTAATTGCTTTGTTTTATTTCTCTTTTATATTACAGCTAGAGCATTAGGTTGATTTCCTGAAGTTCAAAGGTAGGTACACTATAGTACAGGATCTAAGAAATTCATTTCAAGATAGTAAAAAGAACATCACAAAATATTTGTCATAAAAGGGGGTACTGGTGTTGAGAACCACTGCCCTAAGAAGAGCACTTGCATATGTACTCCAGAAGCCATGTACAAATGGGTTCTTGGCAGCATGGCTTTCAAAAACAAAAAAAGTGAGAACAACCCAAATCTCCATTGACAGCAAACTGGATAAATGCATACTTAAATGTATGTCGTGGAATACTATGTAACAGTGGAAATAAATGAACTACAGCCATATTCATCAGTGTGGGCAAATTTTGAAAAAATATGGAACAAAACCAATAAGTTACAAAACACATATACTGTAGGAACATTTTAATTTTAAAAATGGGCATAACTAAAGTCTACTTAGGAATGCATGTAATGTGATAAAACTATAAAGAAAAGTACGGAATAGTAAACACAAACTTCAGGGTAACTATTACCTCAGGGCGGAGGGGGAAGAGAATGCAGCTGGGGAGGGACACAGAGGGTGATGTTCTATTTCTTCAACTGGATGGGCGGTATATGGCTCCTCATTTTATGACTTTAAATTTTAAATACATTGTATATACTTTAAGATAGAATGTATTTCACAATTTAAAACTTTAAAAAATCAGATTCTCCCAGCTCATTAGCCAGAGCCTTTAGTTGATCAGACTCCTTTAAAGTTCATCTTAGCTTGCACTGAGGATTGGCAGAAAGACAAAACTACCAGGTTTCCTCTGGATTCAGAACACATTCCCTGTAGTTGCTAAGTAAGCACTTGTCTTGGGACATCTGACCAGGGGACAATGATGTTGATGATGGAATGAGGCTCAGCATCCCTGCAGCCTCCCAGAGGGCCTGTGCAGTGCCAGGACTCCAAAGGAGCCAGCATGGGAGGGTTCTCAGCAGCCAGATGAAGGAAGGGTTTGCTGACAGCCCGGAGAATGCAGTTACCCCTCAGGGAGGGTTTGATGGAGCTGCCTGGTGCTGAATTATCACCTGTCCCGCTGGTGGGTCACCTGTCCGTCTCCATTGCAGTCTCTACGACAGGGCCAATGGCAACCACTCAGGTGCCCAGGCTGCTAGAGGATTTTCATAGTAGGACCTGGAAACTCCAACAATCCCTAAGACCATGGGACTGAGGCAAGGTTTGGCAAAGTGCCATTTCATTTGAGGAATTTAGACTAAATGGGAAAAGGGAGAAGCTACACACTCAGAGTGAAAGAGCAGCACATCCAGTGGGCCAGCACCGTGCTGAGTTCTAGACACCACAGGATAATAAGACAATTCTTGCAATAAAGAACTCAGGCTCTACCTGCACTTAGATGCCCAGTGTACTGTCAGCTCCTGGGGGGCAGATGCCTATCTCCATGCCCCTCTCCCTGGCATCATGTCTGGTAAATTGAAGGTAGGTAATATTGAAGGAATTTAATTGAAAAAAAGCAAGTGAACAAGAACTGTAGAAGATACATTTAATACATGACAAATTGGCAGTTTAGACCCTGAGGGCAGAGCCAAGAGTTCACACTGGGTTAGAGAGGCTCCCAAAGCTTTCTTGGTAGAGGTGCGGTTTAAAAGATGTACAGGCATTAGATGGATGCAGAGAGAGGGCAGTGGAGGATGGGACATCCCAGCATGAGGAAATGGTGAAGCCAAGGCTGTGAGATGGTTGAGCACGAGAGCTATGAGGACCAAGGGATCAGGCCACCTTGGCTGCAACCAGGGAGCAGTAGCAACTAGGGGTCAACTGGCCCATGTTGTGGGGCCTTGAATGCAACACTGACGGTGTGGATGTTGTTCTGCAGGCAACAGTGAGTTGTACCAGGTGTTGGCCCTGCCTGAGCCCAGCTCAGATTTCAAGCTGCATCTGGGGAGCAGCTCTCCTGAGTTTCTGGACTTTTTTGCCTTCAGCCTTTCCCCAAATTTGTGGTGCTCCCTAAGCTGCTCCCACGGAAACCCAGAGTACAGCAAAGTTCCCAACCCCAGGAGGCAGGTATGTGCAGGCCCCATCCTTCACAGAGGGTGAGTCCCAGGCACAGGGCACATGTGTTCTCAGGGACACTTCTACAAGGTTGAGCCCCATTGCCCACCAGAATTCACTTTTGGTTGAATGTTCTTTCTTCCCTTTCCTACTGGCCTGCTACCTTGTTCCTACTTCCCAGCTCCACCTCCCAAGGCCTTGTCTCCGGCTATGCTTTCAGAAAAACCTACACTTTTGGGGGGACACATCCAGTGGAAGGAGGCTCCATTAGACCTGAGCCAATAATGATGAATCTGGCCACCTGTGAGGGCCACAGTCTCCAAAGTGGTGTGAGATGAACAGAATGGTCAAGGGCCACAGAGAAACAGACAGACAGAGAGACAGACAGGCAGAGACATGCACAAAGAGATGGAGACAGTTACAGGCAGGAAAAAAACAGAGACAGAAATAGAGAGACATTGAGAAAAACAGACAGAGACAGAGATAGAAAGAGAGACAAATAGTGATAGAGACAGAGATGTAGAGAGGTGGAGAGGCAGAGAGCCATCACTGCAAGCTGGAGTCCAGGAGCTTCCTGGAGGACTGGGCAGAAGAGGTCCAGCCTTCCTGGAGAGGGGGTGGGGATGGGGCAGTGCACCGCAGGGTGGAGGTACTGTTTCTGCCTGTGTGCCACTCAAGCCCCAGGGCTCACTCCTTCTGCCTCTGCCTGTCCCCTTGCCTCCCATTCATCTTTGTTCCTTGGCAGCAGGTGGCAGGGAGGCCAAGGCAGCCATTTCTCAGTTCGGAACATGTTGGGGCTGCTTGTCCATAGTGACGCAGCAAGGAGATGAGCAGCGTTCTGTCCCCAACACCTATGGTGTGACACCTTCACAGCCACGTAAATTATTCACATCTCACCCAACACAAGCACATTTGCATAAGACAAATATTATTAATGCTTAATCTAGAAAGATTCAGCCTAGGACACAGCACCAGGTACAAATGATCCAGCAAAGGTCCTGGTGCAGCGTCGGCTCACTAGGAACCTTGAGCAAATCTAAATCGAGTCACGAAGAGTGATGGCTGTGATCCATCCTGTCTCTCTGTCCCTGACTCCACACCCTGGCTCTGCACAGAGCCTTCGTTTCCTCTTCTGTAAACTGAGGACGGTCCAGAAAGTTGCTGTGGGCATTTAGTGAGGTGAGGCACGTGACACACACAGCCCAGGGCCTGGCACAGAGATGTGCCTCACGGACAGTGGCTTTCATGGCAGCCCTTGTGCCAGCCACGCCACTGCAGGCTGTTTCTGCTTTGCTCAGCTGTCAACACTTGACACCACTTAACTCAGTCTCTGTTTCTGTGAAACTTTTCCTGACCCCAAATAGGTCTGGCCTCTCCTCCTCCTCCTGAGTCCCCACACGGCCTCTACTGATACTGACACTCTGTTACATGGGATTGCAAATTTGTAAATGTCACTTAGTCTCGCAGGCCTTCTCTGACCCACACAGCTGAATGCAATACTCTTTTCCTACCCCAATGTGTTTTCCTGACTCTTTGTTACCACTTGTAATGATGCACTTTTCCTGCCTCTGGCACTAGACTGTGACAGGAGTGCAGCAACCACTGAGTTTTGGTCATGGGTCCCCAGAAACAGACGTGAGACAAAAAGCCTGAGAGCAGATCTTTTGTGTGGAAGGTAATGCCCAGAAACCCGAGAGGGAGTGGGGACACCAGGCAGGTTTACCCCCAGGGCCTGGGTTCCGCCTGCTCAGAAAGAGGCTGGTAGAACATGTCTTGGAGTTGTCCAACTCAGGGGGTGAGGAAGCCAGGTTTAACCAGCTCCACCTCCAATGTCATGAAAGACCTCTTAGAGGAGGGGGCACCTGACCTTGGGTCTGAAATCCTACAGAGACAGAAGAAGAGGGAGGGGAAGGGAGACCAGGCCAGAGGAGCAGCACAGTGAGGGCTCAAGGCAGGAGGACAGAGCCCACTTAGGTGCAGCAAGAGGCCTGGTGTTGTCCAGGCATGCTGGGGATAGGGCCAGGAGGGAGGAAGCCAGGTCTGTGGAAGCCTCAGCCCACAACTGGGTACTTGGGACCAACACTGTGGTTGCCTGCAAGCTGCTGAAGGACTTTAGCCAGCAGGTGACATAATCAGACACATGTTTTAAGAAGTTAATCTCTTTAGCATCCTTGTGGAGGGAGAGTAGGAGGGCATGGCCCCAGCCAGGAGGAGCTAGGTGCGCCCAGGTGAGGAGTGGATCCCAGCTGTAGCAGCAGCCTTGGGGGTGAGTGGAGGAGGCAGATGTGGACACTCAGGGGCACAGTTCTGGGCTGAGAGGACATTCATGGGCACTCATTTGGTGTGGGGAAGGACAGGATGAGGAAGGATAATTCCCAGCAGGGGGAACAGCCCAGCAAGATCACGAAGTGCGACAGCCCGGAGGTGGGTGAGCCTTGTGGTTTGCTCCTGCCCGAGTGTGACTGTGATGAAATACTGAAGTTGGAGAGTTTAGAAACCTCAATATCAACTTGACAGAGTAACAGGGTATGACTATTCAGTCTACTAATAAAAAATTGGCGGCTTGTATTTCGCATGGCTTTAAAAAAATCTCATTTTTCTCATAACTCAATTTTTATTTTATTTTGCAAAAGTATTTGTCTGCAACTGATGTGAAATAAAAACCTGATCTTTCATTGCCACTGACTTGGGAAGCATGGTCATGGGGTCTCTCCATCAGCTTCTATTGCCAAAACCAAACTCTTCTTTGTCCCAGAGTTTGGTTTCCATTCATTTTTTTCTTTTTATGCCAGAAAAGTCCATCACCCCACCTGAGGTCAGCAAGCAAAGAATGGCCCCACCACTCTGATCCCCAGAATTTCTCTTGCCCACATTAGCTCAAATATTCTGAGAGAGGTTTCCCTAGCCTGGCTGAAAGTCAGTGCTGCTTACTCTTTGAAATGACAGGGACGTGGATGGTTGTACATGGTCCTGAGGCCAAGCCAGCACAGAGGGACTGTGCAGTGATGGCATCTGGCGGCTCCCAACTTCCAACGCCTGCTGTTGGCAGCCAAGCTCATTAGAGGTCATTAATGTGGATCAGCCGCTAATGGACTTGCTGTGCTGGCTGTTTTGTCCCCAGCACTACTTTTAACTCATTTTGGATTTTGAATTATTCAAATGCATTTTGACTTGTTTGTGAGTGTGGACCTAAATAAACCTGTTAGTGCTGTTTCTGTGCAGCTTCTCAGAGATTCAGAAACTGACTTCTCAATCCTTCATTCACTTTGCTGAAAGCTGAGCAGTTCTACAATTTACCAAGATGGTGCTGAGGACCAGCGAACCACAACCACTCCCAAAGGGGCGCTCTCGCGGGGGCACTCCAAAGGACAGCAACAAAAGCAGTGGCTGCTTTTCTGGCAGAGTTTCAGAGTGGGTACCCCCCATCCCCACCCAAAGAGCATGTGAGCCCAGTGGCCATTTGTGGAGGACCATTTGCTGAGCAGTTCAGGAACACTCGCTGTGGCAGCCACTGTGGTCCAGTTGCAAAGATCCAAGAGTAAAGTGCAGTCATTGTGTAAACACACAATATAACCAAAGCCAAATACAGCCAGCAGATGTGTTTGTTTTACTTGCACACATTTTAAAAATGGGAAAAGTGTACATAAAAGTACAGATTTCCAAGTTTCCTTGAAAATTCAGAACACTGGGAAGTACCACTGTAGCAATAGTATGAAAACATACATTGTCTGGGGCTGAGGGGCTGGGACATCGTGTTGTGGGTATTCACATTTTTGTGGGGAGCAGGGGAGGGGGGAGTGGTAGGCATTTAAGAAGAGGGAACCTCCTTGATTCTGATTCTAAGCTGGAAAGCAAAGCCTGAAAACACTGTCAGTATCAGGTCAGGGAAACCTGAGTGAGTGGTTTAGAAAAGATTAGAGGCTGGAGTTAGTTAGGCTAATAGAACCAGGTTTCCTGGAGAGATGGGCTTTGCAGAAGCATCTAAAGAAGCAGCACACCCCAGAGTACAGCCCTGCATGGTCTGTCCTCAGTACCATCAACTCCTGCTCTGGCTGAGCTGGGCATGCAGGCAGGGGCCATGGCTCTGCTCTGATCTCAGATCCCCACATAGTCATCCACCAAGTGTGTATTTAGTACCTGAGAGTCAGTAGGCCCTACCCTAGGGACACTCACATAGGATGAGAGATACAAAGGCCTTTCCCTTAAAGAGCTCCTGAACTAGCAGGGGGAGCAGGCAAGTTAAATTTCTGGGGGCTAGGAGAGCACATGATGAAGCATCAGACTCCAGGGGGCAGAATTGTTCAGCTGAATCCATGAGAGCATTACCAGCCACCTGCTTTGTGACAGACAGGCTCTAAGATGACCAACAGTGATACCCACCTCCTGGTGTTCAGACCTTTGTGTCATCCCCTCTCCTTGGGCTAGGTGGGACCTGTGACTTGCTTTTAATGCAAAGAATACAGCAGAGGTAAAGATGGTGGGATGTCACTTTTGAAATTAGGTTACAAAGACTGATTTCTATCTTTCTGGTAGACTCTATTTCCTTCTTGGCTTGCATGCTTCGATGAAATGAGCTGCCATGTTGGAGAGGTCCATGCCACAAGGAAATGAGGATGGCCCCTGACCAACAGTCAGCTAGTACTGAGGCTTTTAGTCCAACAGCCCTCGAGAAACTAAATTCTGCCGACAACATTCCCCAGTCAAGCCTTCACATGAGACTCCAGCTGACACCTTGATTGCAGCTTTGTTAGAGACCTTGCCGCTGAGGATTCACATAAGGTTTGCTTGTCTCCTGACCCACAGAATCTGGGAGATAATAAATGTGTGGTGTTTTCAGCTTCCAAGTTTGTGGCAATTTGTTATGTAGCACTAGAAAACTAATACACATCTGCATTTATGTCCCCTGGTTTGGGGATAGCTAGTCATATATAAGCACATTCACCAAGCAGCATATGGCCTGAATACATGTGTTGTTGAGTCCCTGACTATTGGCTGAATGGTGCTGAGAAGGTAATAGAGACAGGAGAAATGGTAAGTGGCTGTGCTCACCCCATTTGCCTAAAGCCACCGCTGTCTTCCTGCCAGTGGCTGGCACTTCCTTACATGAACAGTTGTCTGATCCCTCAAGTCTGGAGGGAGGTCAGGGATTCTGGCCCCACTTCTCACCTTGGCCAGGTCCCCAGCACGGAGTGGGCCCGAGTGTATCATAAATTCCTTCGCATACCTCGTAAGCACTTAGTTTGTTCAGGACTTGAGCCAGGCCTGGGGACATGGAGGGAGTGGAATCTAGCCTGTGTGTGGGTCTCTCAGCTGGCAGAGGAGAAGCTCATGGGTGGGGGGAATCAGGCACAGAGCCATGGTGTGGCCTTGCTGCTGCCAAAGACCCTACCTAGGTGACTCAGAGCTGGATGCTGTCTCAAAGAAAGAAAATGAGGGAACAGAGCCAGCCTGGACTGTAAATGAAGCAAGTGATTCAGTCTGAGGAAACCAGGAGGATCCTTATCTCAAAAATCTTTACACACCAAATGCCAAGATTAGCCCAATAGCTCATCATTCTTCAGGTTAAGCATGGTTTGAGTCCTCTTTTAAGTTGTAAATCCCTAGGAGAGCAAATCCTCTATGTCCTCATCACATTGGTTTGAAAGTTTTTATCAGGCTGATTTATCTCTGACAAGATGGCTTACGGTTTAGGAATCTCTTAAAGAAACCCATTGACACAAGCCAGTGGATTGGGCTTGGGTGGTATCAGACGAAATGAAAGCATGTGGACAGATTCAAGACCCTTATGGGAAAGAATTCCCAGAACTTGGTGATTTATGGGATGTGAGAGCAAGGGAGGGGGAGACACTAAAGTGACTCTAAGATTTCTGTCTTGACCACCTGGCAAACAGTGATTCCACACTCTGGAAAGAGGAGTTATCCAGGACGAGGGTTGGAAGGGTTTTGAGTTCCATTTTCAGCATGTCCACACTAAAGTGGCTGCAACATGATGTCTGATGGAGATTATTGGCCCCCTAGAGTGCCCTGAAGCTACAGGTCATTTGGCATAGCAAGGACATTTGAAGCAATGGCAATAGAGGAGACAGTCTGGAGAAAGTGGACAGAGCAGTGACCAATGTAAATGGAACTGCATGCCTTTTTCCCCAGCAATTCCACTCCTAGAAATTTATCCCAAGGAAACCATCAGAAATATACAAAGAGGGAAGCTTAAGGATAATCATGGCAGAGTCATTTATGCTTGTGAAAAGGAACCGAAATGTCCAACAAGAAGCGTGAAGTTCAATTTTGTTCCAAAGCATGAAATTCTCTATAGTCATAATTCCATAAATACAGTAATGGGGTGGAATGTTTGCTATAGACATATGTCAATGCTAAATTGCTGAGTGGAGTAAGCCAGCTGCAGAAATATATAGGAGAATACAATTTTTGTGGATGCACGCACACACACTCACACAGAAAACATACTGAAAGCTCCCACTCTGAAACGTTATGATAAGGACTCTCTCTTTGACCAAATTCTTGCCAGGCTCCTCTGGACCCTCTTATTCACTAGCCTTAACCTTGGCCTATAAGGACTTGAATGAACAATAACATAGTTTCTAACAGCTTAAGGCCTCATCCCTAGGATGATCCTAGTCCCCTTTAAAAAGCCTGCCTGACTGGTGTGAGGTGATACCTCATTACAGTTTTGTTATAAAGCAGAAACTAATCAAAAAAAAAAAAACCCGAAAACCCACATGTACATTAAAGAAAAAAAAAAGATCCTGCCTGGGAAAACTCAAGGTTCCCAAAAGTATACACTGTTACAGCCAATACCTGAAAATAGGGCCCGTCTTTCCCAAACTCTGTGGGAGGGTAGGAACCTAACTTCCGTAAGTGCCGGTTAGCAAACCCAGAGGATCTAATCACATTGACCGACCCCCATTTTCTGCTTTTTGTAATTTTTCATTTCCCTGGCTGTACTGAGCCTTGCTCACATCCCTCCTTAGTCCCTCATTCTCCCTTTAAAATATCTAGTTACATCTGTGCAAATTAAACTTGAGTTCAATTAATGTTGGACTTCTCCCCTATTGCAATAGTATATTACTGCTTAAAACCTATCCTAATCACTTTACCTGGTGTCCAGCTTTGTCTGTCTTTGACAGTGAATGGTGATGAATTTAAAGATGATTTGGTTTTTTTCCCATTTTTTTTCCTCCCCATAATTTTCTCTACATTGACTCTGAGCTGCTTTTGCAACTGGGAAAAAAATGTTCTATTTAAAGCATCCCTTTTGGTTCACTGGAGACTTCACAAGACCAGAGCTTGGGAATGATTCTTTTAATATCTCCCTCCCTGTCTTTACCTTGGGGGTAAGTGGGTCTCCACAGCAATTCCACAGAGAGGCTCCCTGCCCTTACATTACATTGCCAATTTTGCCCTCCACACTCTATATAACCACAGTTCCACAGCACTAGGTTCACAGCCATTATCAGGGCAAATATGTGCTGGCTTCTCTCAGTTTACAGCCCTTATCATATGTAACTCTGCTTTAAGACCTCAAAATTCTTGTCTGTTCATAGCCCACATAAAAGTTCAAGAAAGTCTTACCATTTGGAGAGCTGTGAAATGTGCCTAAGAGTGTGACAAACTCTTCCTAAGGGACACGTTAACCAATGGGCAGCCCTCCCTCCCAGGGATCGAGAGCTTCAGGGAGCAATGCCACGTTAGCACAATACTCAGGCCAGCACAGGCATTCAGCCTGGTGTTCTTGTGAGGAAAAACCAGGGCCTTTTCTGAACTCCAAGAGTAGCGAATTGTAACTCAGAAATTGCTCAAAGTATTCTATGGCTAATGGTTCCAGTATCTAGACTGAAGGTTTCTAAACTTCCAGGCCAAAGACCCTATGGCTCAATTACCTTACCCATTGCCACTTGCCATCATCACCACTGGTAAAATGTCTCTGACATTGGAATGGATAATGTTTAGCACAAACACAATGAAATTCTTGTTTGCCTTCAAAGCATCTTATCAAAGCTCATACATCTTGAACTCACACCACAGATCCAATTCTACTGACAATGAAGGTAATATAAAGAACAGCCACTGAGCCTGATGCGCTAGCCAGGATCATACAAATGCACGGCTCATGGTTCAAATCCAGCTTGCAGTGGCACAAGAGTGTGTTTAAAAGTTGAAATTTTCACTTCACACCTATTGGCTATTATCAAAAAGACAAAAATAGCAGATGTTGGAGAGGATATAGAGAAAAGCAAACCCTCCTATGCTGTTGGTGGGACTGTAAATTGGTGCAGCCACTGTGGAAAAACTGTATGGAGGTTCTTCAAGAAATTAAGAACTACCATGTGGCCCAGCTAGTCCATTTCTGAACACAAAAACACCAATTCAACAAGATATATATACCCCTATGTACATTCAACACTATTTACAATAGCCAAATATGGAAATAAGCTAAATGTCCATTGATGGATGAATGGATAAAGAAGATGTGGTATATATTTACAACAGAATACTACCCAGCCATAAAAAAGTATGAAATCCTGCCATTTGCAATAACAGAGATGGATCGTGAAGGCATTATGCTAAGTGAAATAAATCAAAGACAAATACCATATTATCTCACTCACAGGTGAAATCTAAAAAGAAACCAAATGAACAAACAAAATAGAAACAAACTCATAGATATAAGAACAGATTAGTGGTTACCAAGAGGGGAAGGGGTTGGAAGGTGGACGAAATGGGTGAAGGGGGTCACCTGTTTGGTGAGGCATGGTAACTAGACTTGTGGTGGTGATCACATTGTAATGTATACAGATTATAATTATAATGCTGTATACCTGAAACTTATATAATAAAAAAATAGTTTTTTAACCTTGAGTTTTTGAAAGCAGCTCTTTTGCCCCTTTCCTGTTTGCCCGATTCTGTTCCCCTCTAACCTTGAAAGAACCTAATTATAGGAATGAGATCACTAGGCAATTTAAACTAACTCTTGACTTATGCTCTCCTGAGTGCACACCATGCCTTGCCTAACCTATTGATTCTTTTCCTAGATTAAAAGAAGTAAAAATGAAGAATTAAGTAGTTAAAGAATGACTAGCTCTCTACCCACAACAGTCCCCTTAGCAATCCTTCAGGCTGATCACACGGGCAAAATAATATCTGAAGAGAGAGTCAGCCAGCCTGCATGCAATGGAGAATGAGGCAGATGGAATCACCACACAGTTGACGCCCTTCTGCCTTGATGATTCACTGAGATTCTTCCCCTCTTTTTTTTTTTAAATTATTAAATCATACTTTATTTTATATATCAAGTTGGATATCACAATAATATCCTCCATTATTAACTACAAAGAAACAGTTGGCTATTTGTGCTGCATCAGAATGAAAACTTTTATTCTTTTGACTTTTTTCAAACACATGCTAGTTCATTATTTTACTAAAAGGCACTAACAGATGTTAGGCAGAATGTGGCCACATCTGGGACATATAAAATACCATTCCAAGTCTCCATAGAAGGTAAATAGCAATATTGTTTAGTTCTCCCCAAAAGCTCTACCAGCCCATCTCATTTAATCTGTTTAAGGTGAACAGTTAAGAGTAGCACCAATTATTTTGGTTGTCTTAGGAATATAAAAAGGAATAATGAACTAAAACACCAAAAGGGAAGTGTCACAAAAAGAAATGCATTATGTTGAAATACAAATAAAAAAAACTTCACTAAAGCTTGTGGCTAGAGCTATATTTTTGCAGCTGAAGAGGTAGTAAATCTTGAGTTGCCTGCTTCCTGAAGCCACCTTGAATTATAGGTCTCTTTAGGCCTTTCTACAATGTTGCTACTTAATTTGACCTTTCAAAGAAAGCACAACACATCTAAAAGATGGCAAATAAAGATTCTGGTAGAAGATACATTTTGACAGTTTATATATATATATGTATATATACACACATACATATATATATATTTATATATACATATATATAGTGATTAAATCCCAAGATATTCCAGTCTTTTAACCTACCTTTTAGTTTTAATTTTGTTTTCTTAAAGTAACTTTTCTAAGAAAACAGAAACAAAACCTGATTTTTTTGGTCAACAGATCAGGTTCATATACTATTATATCTAGCATTATCTCTAGCTTCTTGAAAATAGACCACATTGAGGACTGGAATAAATACTAGTGTTGAGAGGAAGCTCTGGAGATGTTTGCCTCAGACTGCTTACCCATTAGAAAGAAGAAAAATGCTGGAGCTGTGTATGCAGCACAGAGTGGGAAGGCAATGTGGCATAATGGAATGTATCCTGGACTTGGAGTCAGATTACCTAGGTTTGAGCCTCAGCTCTGCCACTTATGAACTCAATGTTTGGGAGAGATAGTTAACCACAGAAATCACATTTCCCTCATCTGTGAACTAGGAATAATACCTTGGAGAACTGTTCTGAAGAGTCAGTGAAATAATGGATATAAAAGTGTTCTGTAAACTGTGATATATACATAGCTTGTTATTAACAAACTATTGGTGGCCTGCAATTTTCATCTCAGATAAGCAGATAACAATTAGATATTTGGAGCACAGCTGAAAAGAAATCCATGGAGTGGATATAGAATAGGCAGGCGTGAATTTCCATTTGAGACACACTGCCTAAACAGAGAAAGCCTCTGGGCACTAAATGCAATCTTGACAGGAATGTCTGCTTTCAAGTGGTAAAGTGAGGCAAACCAAGCTCATATGAACTATTCTATTTCATATACACACTGGGATCAAAGATTCCCAGTCTTTCATTCTCTTAACGCCTATTTAAGGAGCATCTATTACATGCCAAGCATTGTGCTAGGTATACGCCGGTGAACAAGACTTCTGCTCTCAAGGAACTTGTGTCCTAGTTACATTAATATCTTTATTCCAAGCACTCGGCAAAGTGTTAGCACATAGTAGATGCTCAATAAAAGTCGACTGAGCTGAACTAATCTAATTTTGTAGCATTACCATAGCAGAAAGCCAGTAAAGAAATGATTTTTGTGATCAGAGATGTCTACCCAATTCACCATGTGATTAACAGAGTACTACTTCTGAAGTTTTGAGGGAAAATAAACTTTCTAACTAGAGTTCATCTAGTATTATATAGTATTAATTTAATGTCTTCCTGCTTAAAATATAATTATTACTTCCAATTAGTACATTTAACAAAGGAGCAGGGTGTTAGTAGAAAATGTTTTTCAGGGTGGTATCCCTCATGTCAGGTCGAAAAATTAGCAAAAAGAATATAGGCTGGATATGTCAAATCACTATTGACAGGCTGACTATGGACTTGACATTGATTTAATACACAATTAAAACAAAGGGGAAGAAAAATGGAAAGACCATTCTATTTATATAATAATCAACTCTTAACAAGTACAGAGAGTTTATGTTTTGAAAGCATACCTTTCTTGAAGCCACTCAAGAGAGCTAGTGTTATGAAATAAAACTTCTTAGAGTTTTTTCATAATATTTAGAAGCTGACTGGTGGGGTCAGGGTGGTTGACGTCAGTATTGGCCACCAATATCACCACTTCTTCTGAACTCGGTTCAGCCTCAGCTCAAGGACTCAGTCCCCTTGCAGATGGAGGAGGCTATATAACTAGTTTTGGCCAATGACATGTGATCAGCGATCTGTTTCCTTCCCAAGCTAAGGCTGTGAAAAGTTCATAGGGATTCTTTGCTCACTTTCTTCCTCTGCCACAGAGACTCAGTTGCTGTGTTCTGGGTGATACAGCTACAAGATGGTGAGCCCTCTGTCAATCTGGAGCCCTCTGTCAGTCCTGGAGTGACTGAAATAGAATGAGTCTGATTCACATGAAGCATGAGCAAGCAATAAACTTCTGCTGTGTTAAGGCATGGAGATTTGTTACTATACCATAACACAGCCTTTCCTGATTAAGGTAGTCAGGGAAGGCCCATAAGACTCTGAGTCCAAGTTTCTGAGTAAGAGATAAAATAGATAATGAGTTCCATTAATTTGTCAGTAGTGTCTTTCATATTAAGGATGCTAGCCTGAGGTCTAGCTTTTTAATCACATTTAATCCAGATATCCCATAAGTTTTCCATCAATTGTCCTGTGAAGTTTTTTAAAGTACCGTATTTAACTTTTATCCATAAAGTTCCTGTGCTTTTTACAAATGATCACTTTCCTCAACATCAATTGAATTTCTTAAACTAACCACACATTATTTTCATAAGCATTTTCACTAGAGCAAAACGTTCTGAATTATGAGCAGCATTAATTGAACGACATGTGCAGTTGTGAACAAAGAAGGGAGATGCTTCTGCAACTGCCCTGTCTCTAGAAAGTGGACCTTGTAGAAGCAGAAGCATTCCTAATTATTTTGATTTTTTTTTCCACATTGGAAAAAGACCTTAACCTTGAAGGGGTGGTAGAATATGAGAATTGTCATTTCTTATTTAAAGCTTTAGATAGTTAGTGACAGTTTTGAAGTCACTGTCTTTGCTCTTGTTTACCTTAATGGATTGTTAGGTAGGGCACACAGTGTGTTGTGTTTAATATTTTAATGCCTGTCTTCTTTCTTTCTACCTATCCAAAGCTAACACTCACAGTCCTACTCGACTCCGAGCTCCTCAGGAAATCTCCCCTGAACACACCAGCTGGAACGGTTCCTTTGCTTTTCCAAAATCTTATGTAAATTCATACCATTTATTTGGCATTGCTTGTAGAGAGTTTTACAGAATTCAAAAGCTGGAAAGGACCTAAGAATCATTCAACACAATCCTCTCATTTTGCAAATGAGGAAAGTAAAGTCCAGAGCAATTATATAATTTAGTTAAGTCACATAGTTAGAGACACATTGGAAGCTATAAACCCAGTTCGCCCAATTCCCAGTGCAGTCCATTCCTTCGTGCCACAAGTGCCTTCACATTAACTATCTGGTAGCGTTGGTTACCTTTTCCAGAGAACAGATCACCTCACCAATAGTATATCTTGAGTTCAGGCAACTCTTTCACTTTGTTACTTCAGTTTGTAGCTTAATTTATACACATTTTATATACTCTTTGGTAGACTAACTGGTTGCGCTTTAGGGAGTCACAGGCGAGACCAGGAGTCCGAACCCGATCCCCAGCAGCCGGCCAGGGAGGCTTAATAGGGGTCGCAGGTACGGTCAGGAGACCTCAAGGAGGGAGAACGCCGAAAACGAAGTGGCGCAGTCGTCATCCGGAGATTGGCCGGCGGCTCCGTCGCTCCGCGGAGGGCGCCGGGGGGCGGGGCCGGGCGGCCCTGGGCGGGGCGGTGGCTCGGGCCCTCCTGGCAGCACGCGGCGGTGCCCCCTCCCCTCGCGCCACGGGCCTCCCGGCGCAGTGCAAGTCCCAGTCCCGCGCCTCCGCCCCCTCGCCCCCTCGCTCCTTCCCGCCCTCTCCGCTGCGCCGGCCGAGTCGGCTTCCCCTCGGTCTCTCATGAATATTGAGCGGCCACTGTTGTATTTCCCGAGCTTCATTGCGGAAGCCGAGGCTCGCCATATTGTGCGGCGGCACCGGCAGCCGCGGCGACTTGTACCAGAGTCTCGCTCCGGCCGCGGCTAGCGGAGCCGGGGACTGGGGCAGGAGCCGGTGAGCGGGGCGGGCGGGGTGGCGAGGGGCGCGGAAGCGGCGGGCTTGGCCGCGAGTTAGCTCGGCGTGGTTGCGGGAGGCTGACGGCCGCCCCGGGGCCGGGGGCGGGGTGTGTTCGCGGGGGTGTGAGGGGAGATGGCGCCGCCAGCCCCGTCCGCTCTCGGGGCGGGGATGGCGGGGGAGGCGGCTTCTCATTGTTCCCGTTTCTTCGAGGGTCTTGGCGGGGGTGGGGAGTCCGGCTTGGGTAGGACCCCGTGGGCGAATCTCGGGGATTCCTTCCTTCGTGCGAACCTCTCGCTCCTCTGCGAGGAGGCCGGGGCTTCGGTGCGGCCCCCTCGCCTCCCGGGGCGGGAGCCCTAGCCTCTCCACGTCCGCTCTCCGGGGGCGAACCGCGTGGAATGCAGGGTTTTCCTCCCCGGGCTTCCCCCTCGCAGCCCGGTGTGTGTGTGTCCGCACTGTGGAGGGTGAGGTAGGGGCGCTTTGTGCAAATAGCCCGCTTTCCCCCGGGGTGCTGGAGTCCCTTCCCCTCTTTTTACCTTTAAAAGCTATCATGGCTGAGTAGAATCTCAGTTGGTCTTGGGACATGAATCCGCCTTCTCTCCAGATTGCCACCTTTCCTGATTAAAGCATCTTTCCTGTTTACTGATGCTTGCTTCTCAGTTTTTGGCTTTGAGTGGCTAACAGCCAAACCTGAGCTGGGTAACAATTTTACCAACATTTTTTAAACTTAGAGATTCCACAGAAAAATCAAGGTATCAGTTTCCTTGAAAAAACTCAGAGGATTTGACATTGGGTTCTTTAGTACTTGCTGTCTCTTTTAAACAAAGTGTGTACTCCCCGACTTACCTCTGCCTGCCCTGGCCTCTTTTAGTCCTGAATGATGCCTGTCTGACTTTGGGAAGCATGGTAGTAACACCTTCCTCACTCCTACACACACCTAAGTTGGGGAGCAGGAAAAAAAAAATGCTCCTTCCCTTTGCTGTTCTCCACTGGAGTCTTAGCAACTTGGTGGAAGTTTCAGGACAGGCTCTGGAAGCATGGTGGTTGCCTCCCTTAACTGAGCAGTTAGGTAGAAGAAGGAACACACTGACTACTCAGTGTGCTGTCACCAGGAAAATCCCATCTACTACCCTCAGCCTTAGATCACCAGCCCTGTGGTTTAAGTGGAAGAAAGTGTCAGTGGCAGGGAGGGTAAGGAGAGCCCAGTCTGTGCCTAATAACAATGTCTTCTTCAAATAGTCAAGAATTTGAATGTGAATGCAAACGTTATTCAAATGAAAAGACTCCTAATGCAATTTTCATAGACTATTAGATCAGAACCTCTTACTTAATATAGTCTGCCCAGAATAATTGGGACTATTTGGATCTTTTGGGAGTGGATGATGACACACCACTGATGCCTCTGGAGTTAACAAAGTGAGTGTCATCTTTGGGGGTACAGGCCAGCTCTGAGGTAACAAACAAGATCATCTGGCAGGCTTTTGTTTGCAGGAGAGAAATGTGTCTTGTCCCATGACAGAGAGCACCCCCAGTCTCACATGAGGAGCTAGAATTGCTGGTGTCCTTTAACTGATCACTGCCCCTGATAGGCCGGCCCAAGCCAAGAATATGCTTTGTGAAAGGCAGGTCCAAAACAAAGCAGTGAAGTCATTGATGTGTTTGTATTCTCACCCTCCCTCCCAGGGCCCAGTAACTACCAGTGTCCCAGTCTTATGGGGCCTGGCTCTCATCCAACTGTTAGCTAATCAGAGCTACCATAATGCCAAAATTTTAGATAAGTGGAGACCCAGACTTTTAAATGAAATGCCAATTTGTAACTGGGCTACAAATGCAATTAGTTAGAAGGTAGGAGAAAGAGGGGACAGTTCTCCCCCTAACAAGCATGTGTCAACGCATCCTCCCAAATATTTCTAAGAAAATCTGGTGAGTAAAATGTTCCCTCCTCAGTTTACTAGAAGGGTGCCTTGCCTCCAAATAAGTTCTATCCCCAACTGTCCGAGGTCTTGAAATTCTAGCAGTCGGTTCAGGGCATCCCACAAGAGGAACAATGACTCTCCACTGTGGCATGGACCTCATGGTCCCTCCTGTGTTACATTTGACCTATTTCACTCTGTATACTACCACATGCACTTGGCTTCTGTCAAAATTTGAGTTTGTAACTCTGAACTTGGCCTTGGATAACTGAGTGTGTTCATCCACAAGTGAAGAAGCCCCAAAGGACATTCTGCAGGACCACAGCTCCATCATAGGATAGACCTATTTCACAGATGGTTCTTCAGTTCAGAGGTACCCCACCTCTGTGTTTCATCCCATCCTGGGCACTGTTCCTGCTCATTCTCCAATGACAGGCCTTTGGCCCTCTGAAGCCTGTTCTCCAGACATTCTATTGAGAAGTCATTTCTCCCCATTGGAGATTTCTTGATTCAAATGAACCACTGATTTCAGAAGGAAGACAAATACTCCTTTCAAAGGGGGTTTGGAATCATGGAGGTAGGTCTCTTTCTCAATTTTCTAGGCCCATCTCTTGCCATTAGTGGAGATGATTTTCAAGTTGCTTTTACCCCAAGTGTGGTACTTGGCCATGCAGGAATTCCTCCAGACAAGACTATGGAGGGCAAGGTAGAGACCTCACACAGGGTTTCACTGGCATCACAAACAGGGCTTTGAAGAGTCATTTGACCTGGGCTGCTTATGACTCTATATACCCTGGTATAAGATAAGGATAATAATATCTACTTTAGAGTGTCATAGTGAGCATTAAATGGGGTAACATCTGTAAAGCTGTTAGTGCTTAATAAGGAACATCTGTATCTGTGGTTGTTGCAGTTGTTATTTTTATGTCAGTCAAGGTTCTTCAGTTGTAAGCAACAGAATTCAACCCTGGTTAACCTAAGCAAAAGTGGAATATAACAGAAGGAGCTCACCAAATCAAAGGGCCATCCAGACAAACAGGCACAAAAGAGACAGAAATGGTGGCCACTCCAAAGACCCAGGCAGACAGAGATAATTGGCAGCTTTCAAGCCTAACCACTCCATCCATTCTTGCCTCACTCCACTAGAGAGTCAAAGTCCCAAGAGAAGAACCAATTGGGCTAGCTTTGGTCACATGGAGTGAGGGTGGCAGGGTGCTTTGATTGACAGTCCCAGTGAGACTTAATACAGTGGATCTGAGGTAATTTCCCAAAGGACAAAAATAATATTTTTAACTAGGAGAAGAGGATGTGGATACCATACTGAAATCGACAGATGTCTGATACAAACCACACTTGACCTTTGCAGAAGTTCATTGTCTTTCGCTTTTCCTATAACCAGATGATGCAGGCAGGGAGCCCAGGGCCATGATCATCAGCTTCCGTTCCTTGAGAAGCAATCCTTCCTGCCCACTGCTCTGTGGTTCTCAATCACCTTAGCCCCAGAGCCTGCCCAGCTGGATTGAGCAGGATCAGGTCACCCAGTTCTCTGTGGCAGGGATGTCACAATCATTCAGAGCATTGGGCCCAGATGATAGCACACATTCTGGAGTAATTTAACACCTGCTTGGCTTTCATGCTCTTATTAAGGAGCTTTATCTTAAATATTTGAGGCATGATTCTGCTTCCTCATGAATATGCTGATGAAGAATTTCACACCTGTTGGAACCTTGGCTCATTTGTTGGTGGAATCTGAAATAGCACCTTTATGGAAAATGGTAAAATTCTTATTATGGCCTAATGAATAAAGTCTATATGATCCAGCTGTAGCAATTCTCCTTACCTTTCCAGGGAAACTCATCCCAATGGTATTTGGGGGATCAGGGATGCTGCTTCATGGCTTAATTTTAAGATATTTTGAAAGACAATATCTGCAGCAATAAAATGCTCAAAGACATCTGAGATGTGCTTTGTCTCCTGCCCTAATTATACTACTAAGTAAATAGTATTTGTTTCTCTGCACTGTAAAATTAAATATCTTTCTGAATACCCCTCTCCTGCCTTGATGAGGGGGGAGATACTCCCTTGATGAGGACAGCACTTCTGATGAGAAAAAGGGGAAAACAGAGAAGAGCATTAACTATCCGCACACAATAATGTGAGAAGAATTGCTTCCTAGTTTCCAAACATGGTCTCTATGTGTGGTATTCCCTTTCTCATTGCCTGTCTCAATCCCCTTTGTCTGGGGAAACTGCCTCTTACATTTGTGCTGTTTAGGGTCTCTGTAAATTTTAGGTGTCAAGGGAATCACTGTGCACTCATCCACAGAGGGTGCCTTGGGGATTATCCTCATAAACAATGCTAAGTCTTGGCACCCAGGAACTGAATCATCCTGTAATTTCTAGAGAAATTGTGAGGACAAGGATGTTTCTATCACACTTCCCACCACATCCCCAGTGCCCAAAGCAGTGCCCAGCCCATAGTAGGTGTGCAGGTATGTTCACATTAATCTCAAAAGGCACTGATCCTGGAAACCAGGTGAGAATCAACTTTTACATCTTGATGGTTGAGTTCCAGGTCTGCCCCAACTTACCAGCTGGTTTGGAGCAAATTGCATTCCCCATCCATTCAATGGGGATAGTCTCAAAGGAAGGAGGCTGTGAGTTATTTTTGTTAAATTATCTGTCTGGACCTCAGTTTCTCCATCCCCAAGAGAGGGATGTATTACAAGATAACCCTAAAAGCCCATCCACCTCACACACTGTGAACTAAATAAAAGGTCCTTTGTACATGGACCTAGAAAACCCTCAAGATGAAAAGATAATCAAGTTCAACAGCCCCAACCCTCCCTCACTGCTGTCTGGCTGCAGGCTCTTCTATGTCCAACTGGCAGCAGAACACATGCCCTGCATGCCACCAGCCCTGCCCACCAATCTCCTCTGTGCTCACGCCACAGCACAGCTGAGAGCAAAATCCAGCTGCAAAGTGCCAGACATGAGGAACTTATTTCTCATTAGCAACATTTGGCCCATAGGTAAGGTGATTTTGTGTGTTCTTCAGTGCCCTGGTAGTGCCCTGGTAGCCGGGAGGTAGCAAAGCTGCCATGCTCGGAAGCAGCTTCCCTGTGTCCACTTCAGAGCTCACTTGGCAGTACTTGAAATGTCTTGGCATTTGCCCTTAAAGATTCCCAGGAAGCAGCGTGACGCACATGCAGCTCTGTTGGGCATGCTACATTGCTTATGACAGAACAGGAATGCACGCCGCTGACCACAAAAGGGAGCTCTCCACCCAGCTCCAGGTTGACTGTGATAAAAGCCCCCTTGCCTTTCTGATGCCAAGTGGGTGCACTGCTTCTGTGTCATCCTTCTGAGCTGGGGCCAAAGGCCCTTGGTAAGTATCACTCAATGTCTCACACGGAAGAATGTGCCCAGCCCCTAGGGCAGGAACCATAAGGGGCAAGCCTGGGGCAGAGAGGTGGGCTCAGTAAATACTTTCTGAGAAAAATGGACCACAGAGGCAATCAAGTTTGGAATTTGGGGCGGACATCTCCAAGTGTTCCTCTTCCTTCCCACAGGCTCAATTCTGGCCTTAATGACTCCCAGGGAAGAAGAAGTTCTGGTCGTGGCTACCTCAGAATTGTCACATGGAGAAGTAATTTTTGTAACACTTATACCCACTCTGAAGCTTTGCCAAGCCCTGCCCTGGTGTTTGATTCAGACGTTCCTGTCCTCACATACGATCATCGTAACAGTCACCTTCAGCCCAGGTGCTGCTTGAGCAGCCCTTTCTCTTTTGGGGTACATCCTTCTCTCCTTTCAGAGGGAAGAGGAATAAATGCTGAGAGAATCACTATCCCCCTCTCCAGGGGTTTTCCACCCACTGCCCACACAGAAGTTGTCTGTGGCTGGCCCTCGATGGAGTGTCAGGAGAGGCAATCTCTTCCCTCCCCATACAATCCCTAATTCTCAGAATCCTGGAGCAGATTCAATCAACTAAGTTCTCAGTGACAAAATTCAAAATGAACAGAATTAAGTGAAAAATTCCCATTGACCCCAGTCAAAACACTGCATCTCCTTTCGTTCCTCCTCCCTCAAGGCCATTTTCCCTCAACTTCTCTCTACATGAATCCCCCACCTTCATACTTTCCCAGGTCCTCTACCCTCTGTTCTAGACTTGAGCTTCTCCCTGTATGGTACCGGCATGGCACCAGGCGTGGCTTATTTCCCCTGGCATTTTCCACTGCTGGCTAGAGAAGGCACAGGATGACCTGCTAGTCTGGGTTGCTCTCTGCCTTGTTTTGGTCTGTTTCTCTTTGGTTGTTCTTGAGTATCTACAATAAATGCGTCACATCTTATATTGCAAAGACAATCTGCAAATGCCTTCAGTGGATTGACATAAGATATTCTTATCCTCATTGGGTTTCACATTTTTCTACATGTCTTATGAGCAGAGTCAAGAACCACTGACTTGAATAATTTCAAGTTCTGAATAATCTTAAAAAGAGTGACTAAAGTGAACAGCCTTGGAAGACATAATATCTCCCTCTGGAACAAAGATTAGGTTTGCTTACTGCCCATTATGAAAGATCCAGTTTCTCTAAGCTCAGGGTTCTCCCATAACTCACCTCCGAGTATGCAGATGTCACCTGGCTTTCTTTACATCACCCTGTGGGAACTGGGGCTCAGAAAAATGGCACAAGAAAATGCTGATACCTGGGTCACTGCTGTTGCTGTAATAAAGTTCTTGGTCTCTGATCCAGGACCTCTCCCTGCAGTGACATTCCTTACTTTGCTCTGAATCTCTCTCTAGTCCTCACACCCTCTACCAGGATTAGCCCACCCAGGATATGCTTTTAAGGTCTTTTCCAGTGTATGCCTTTAAGGAAGAGTGGCCACAGCCCCTCTGTCTTAGTCAGTTTGGGCTTCTATAACAACATCCCACAGACCAGATAGCTTATAAACAACAAAAACTTATTTCTTACAATACTGGTGGCTGGGAAGTCCAAGATCAAGGTGCTAGCAGATTTGGTATCTGGTGAGGGCCTGCTTCCATGTTAATAGAGGGTGTCTTCTCCTTGTGTCTTCACCTGGTAATGGGGGACAAAGAAACTCTGGGGGGTATTTTTATAGAGGCACTAATCCCATTCATGAGGGCTCCACCTCATGACTGAAGCACCTCCCAAAGGTCCCATCTACTGTACCATCACCTTTGGGGTTAGGATTACAACATATAGTTTTGTGGGGAGACACAAACATTCAGTCTATAGCGTTCTTCTACCACCAGGCTGGTTGTCTCCCCAGAGCTATTAGCATTTTGCCTGGGGCTCTCTGACAATTGCAGTTCTGTGGTTCAACTGCAAAAGAGTAGGACATGGGACAGCAAAGTTTTGATTGAAGGAAGGGTCTTGAGTAAAAGCAATGTCCCACCTGGAGAAAGCAGGCCTGGTACAGCACCTGGCGGTCAGGAGTAGGGCTGAGCTGGGATAGAGGTGAACTCCCAGAAGGTGAAATGGGAGAACTCTGAGATTTGCAGGTTCAAAAATATCCCTATGCCTATGCCTTTAGGACATTTATTGCTCCTAAAGACACACAGGAGCAATATCTAATTGAGGCACTCACTTACTGTCACCCCCAAATGGAGAAGGGTCTCTCCCAGGCCCTCTCACAGCTGTCTCCAGCACTCAACGCTCCAGACCCATCCAGAGCACCTGGTACTGGTCTGGGCTGAGTCTGAGAGGTGGGAGAAAGGCAGTAAAGCTGAGTTTAACACACAGGTGCACAGTACAGTGCAAGAACTTCACAGTGCAGTAGAGCAAGAGGCTGTCAGAGAAGAGAATGGGTCCTAGGAGGGAGGAAGAGAAATCAGGGAAGGCTGCATGACAGAGGCAACATCTGATCCTGAAGTAGAAGCAGGAGGCCCTGCAAGGGGACTAGCATCCATCCAAACAAGTGTAGGAGCCAAATATCCACCTTCAGAAGAAGCACTTTCTACCTTGGCTCAGGGACTCCCCCTGAGCCGACAGACCCCCTCCTAGCAGCTGTGCATATCTCCATTCAGCAGCTACCTGTGGAATGTCCACTAAGCTTCAGGCACTGAGCTAGGCACTGGGGTTTTTACATGTTATCAAGCATATGGGGTCCCTGCTGCCATGGAGAAGACAAACAAACAAGCAAAAAGTCAATTAGAATTTTGGGTTGGAAGAGGTTATATAGGAAATAATAAAGCAAGGGGTGTGTTTGAGAGCTGGTGGTCAGGAAGGCCTCACTGGGGACGGGGTGTTGGAATGTAACCTGATCCATGAGAGGAAACCACCTCGGTGTGAGGATCTGGGGAAGGATGAGTCTGGGCCAAGGCAGAGCATCAAGTACAACAGTCCCAGGTATGGCACAAATGGAAACAGTAAAGACATGTGTGCACACACACATATCCGTCGCCCCACCCAACCTGTCGTGAGGCTGGAGTGGATGGAGGAGTGGCAAGTTTAATGTCAGAGGTGTGGAGAGCACCTTGAAAACAGACAGGATGGGTTGTGCGTGACGCCGGGTGTGCCTTGCCCACAGTGGACTCTTCCCTTCCCTTCCCTTTCCTTCCCTTCCCTTCCCTTCCCTCCCCTTCAAGTCCAGTCTGGAGCTAGAATGGCTGGCCCAGAGCTCTCAGCATGGAACAGGATCTTTGCTCTCTGGGGAAGGCTGGGAGCCAAAGGAGCTCTGACCCCTTTCAGGGAAGCATTTTCCGGACTCTTCTATCCCCTTGTGGCTAAGACCCGCCCCCCACCTCATCCCCCAGATCCCCCCCCCCAACCCTTCAAGGCATTGATGTTGAGGGTTATCTCTCCATCCAACCTTCAGTGATCTGCAGAGCTTGCTAAGTGGTCCTGATGCAGACCTGACCCACAAAGATGAAAGCCAAAGTGATCCGTGAAACAGCGTTATTGTGCCTCCAGGTGGGGTTCATAGTACCTCTCTGTGTGCAGGCATCTCTGGATGAACCTATCCTCAGCAATGTCAATCACATCCCATTCCTCTGTAAACGGGGCCAAGGGGATATGGAGAAAATTTGTGTGGTTTAACTAGGATTACCTTAAGTAAACCATTTTCCACGTCTTGGTTTACCATTGAGAGTTTGAGCCCTGATGAGGATATGTGATCATGATGGAAGTTCTTGCCCCATTCGGGATTTGAATTAATTAATGAGGCCAGACGCTAATGGTCACTTGGAGCCCTGCAGGCAGAGGTGCTGCCAGGTGCAGGATTGGCTAAATGAGGCTTTCAGGAGCTGCTGTGCTGGGCTCACAACCAGGGCTTGCCCTCCTCATTAAGGTAGTGGGAATGGAGCCCAGCAGAGACTCTGAGCCCCCGTTCAACAGTTCTCCTGATGCACAGAGGACAGGGATTCCCCAAGATTCCTTTCTTTCCAGCCTTTCCCCACCAAAAGAAGTGCTTCTAAATACAGAATTAATCTTTGGAGCAGAGGAGTGACACAGAGAGAACCACCATGTGGAGACCAGGAGGAGGCACTGCCAAGTCTGCCCAGAACCATGGAACCTGCACTTCTCCAGGGGGGTTCACCCTCCACCTCCAGACTTTCCCTGAGCCTTACTGCTGGCTTTGGGTCTGCTTGAGTCTCTTAGAAAAAGGACTCTGGGAACACTGAGAGGACCTGGGGGTAGGAGAAGTGAGGTCATGGACACTAAGAGTCTAAGTGAAAGGCTGGTCACCAGCTTTGTATGCTTTACCCAGACTGCAGTATTTTAAAATTTGGGCAGCACACACACATACACACACACAATCAGAAGAGTTTACATAAAAACCCAGGTTTCTGGCTTCATTTAGAAGATCAAAAAATGTGGCCACCTTGAGCCCATATTCTCTCATGGTGACAAGGAATTCATCTAGCCACCTGTGGGCCAGCTTCCCTTATTTATCTCACCAACCCGGTCCCTGTGAACACCTGAGTCAGTGGACCTCATCTTCTAGACAGTGAGGTTATGTCAAAGAGGACTGGACTCAGAGCACCCAGGACCCCAGGGCAGAGCACGTGACCTGCTCAGATAGCCGAGAAGGGGCTATGCCAGTGGGGAGGAGTCTCTTCCAAACAGCTAGGGGAGTGGCATTTGTGCTGGATTTCTCAGATGGGCTAAAAGGGCTAGAGGAGGCATTCCAGCAGGGGAATGGCAGACATGGGGATGGGGAAAGCTGGGGACTTTCATGAGAGCTGACCACAGTGATGCCAAATCCCAGGGACATAGCGAGGTTCCCAAACCTCTTTTCTGCGCACAATTCAACACACCACAGACATCCCCCAGCTGACATAGTTCAAGTAGCCTCTGGTCTCAAGTGGGGTCTGGACCAGAAACAGTATCCCATCACCACACAAGGAGGCTCTCTTCTGCCCTGAGAGCCTCAGCAACCTCTCACCCTCTCAAGAAAGGAAGGAACGCCTACCAGCCCTTGACAATGCTGGGGTGTGCTAGGGCATGTGGACAGTAGGCAGGGTTAACACTCCAGAGAGACTCAAGTTCATATTTTGTTAATAATGCAGATGTCATGGAGGAAATAAAGACAGGCAGGTTCGTGCCTCCACAGCCAAACCAGGCTCAGAAGCCCATTTAGATCTTGGCTCCCCTCCTGCTCTTCCTAACTCTCATGTCCACATTCTACCTCTTCCAGGAAGTCCCAGCCATTGATAGGCCTGGGGTGCGTGCGCGCCTGTGGGTGCGAGTGCGCGCACGCATATACACACACACACTTATACCCCTGCAATCCTCAGAAGCCTTGTGCATTATTCAGTGCAGTCCCCACAGCCATGTTTTAGGCCCATATGGTCTCCAGAGTGTTTCCAAAGCAACATATTTTGGAGCGGAATGACAAGACCAGAAGAGTTGGGGAAATTGGTGCTTTAAAACAACCCTGCTGAGATAAAATTTAAGGGTGGAAGAAATGCAGTATTTTGAAAACATGAAAATAAACATTGTGCAGAGCCTGGGTATATGTGAAGCTGTGCAGTGCGGTTTGTGAAAGCTGCTCTGTTGCAGAAGAAGTCTAATAATTTTTAATAGTCTTGTAAATCTCCCTTATAAGATGCAGTTACTGTAAACATTTCTTTATATTTTTTTCCTGTATTTATGTAGTGCTGTTAGAAGTTATTAAACGGGAATGATTTTCACCGATAACTCTCTCATTCTGAAGGAGTTGCCAAATGACTCAGACTGGAGATGGTAAGAAGCAAAAAGTCCCCGACAGGGTCAGATGGATGAGGCTGCTCCGGAAATCTTCCTTCTGAACTGAAGGCAAATTTCTTGACTCCCCAGGCCTCTGTCTCCCCAATTATAAAATGAAAAGTGATCATTCCTGCAGTTCATTTACTTTGTAGCATATATTAGCACCTACTACATGGTTCCAGGCATTGTACTACGCCCCAGGAATACAATGACAAAGAAAAAGAACCACCACCCCTGCTTTCACAGGGCTTCTGGTCCAAAGGCAGACAGAGGTATTAATCGAAGGATCAATTTACATTTTTTACAGAAAATGTAAAATTATAAATGTGAAACTGCCTTAAAGGAAAGATATACAGTTTACTGGGGGTTTCTCAGAGGGAGATCTGGCTTGGCCCAGTCTGCAAGGGTGTAGGAAGCTTCTCCTAGGAAGAAACCCTTGAGCTGACATCTATGAGATGTATAAAAGTAGAGTCAAATAGGCTAAGGGGGAGGGAAAAGTATTTTGAGAGCAGGAAGAGCATATGCAAGGTCCATGTGTGGGAGGAAGAGTAGGATGTAACCCCACAGGTGGGGAATGTAGCAGGAGTGGAGGCTGGAGACAAAGGCAAAAGCCCAGCCATGAAAGGCCTTGGAGGCCAGGGTAATAGATGTGTCTTTATCCCAATGTCAGGGGAGAAAGCTTGGAGGGTTTGTAAGCAGGGTGAGGAGGGATGCTATACACATATGTGCTTTGGAAGTAATCACTCCAGCTGCAGTATGGTATAGAGACCGAAGGGAGTGCAGAGCACAAGGAGGTGGACAAGCAAGGAAGTTACTACATGGCTGGGACGTAGGGTGGATTAAGGAGGGGAGAGGAAGTATCAAGGAGGGTCCTTCTGCTTATGAGCTGTACAGTTGGATGGAGGGTGGTGCCATTCATCAAAATGGAAACAATGGGAAAGTACCAGGTTTGAGGGGTGAAGGTCATGAATTTGGTTTTGGACCATTAAATTTGGGGTGTTTGTGAAAGAGATTTTAAATTGGCTCTGTACTCAGGTGTGGAGCACAGAGGAAAGATCTAGGATGGAGATATGAATGTGTAAGGAGGGTAATTGAAGCCATGAGCTTGCATGCAATTGTTAAGAGATGATATAATAGTAAGATAATAGAAATGGATCAATCTCTATAAAGTCCACGTTAATGAAGTGGTTCTCCACTTTGGTTGCAAGTAGTCATGTAAAGAGCTTCAGAAATGCTGGTGCCTGAGTTCCACCTACAGAGATTATGAATTTAATTATGAATTTATGATTGAATTGGTCTGGGGTGTGACCTGAGCCTCTGAATTTTTAAAAGCTTCCCAGGTAGTTCTACTGTGTGGCCAAACTACTGACTTAACAGCTGGGAAGAGGAAAATAAGCTGCAAAGGAAACAGAAAGTATCAATATCATCCAGAGAAATAGGAAAATCAAGCAAGGAGGAGGGTCAGCTGTGCCAAGTGCTGCCGCTTGTCAGTAGGATCAGAACTGAAAGTGCCCTCTGGATTTGGCAACATGAAGGTCACTGGAAACATTGGTGAGAATCATTCGCCATCTTCTTCCATGGCCTCGCAGGAGCTGACATGATGTGGCCGTCACACTGCTCAGGCTTTATAAAGATAAAGCAGGTGGCATCCAGCATCCAGGATTTGCAATGAGTCGAGTCAAGGGTGGTGGGGACTACTTGCTACCCTGCATATGTATTGCTACAACCTCTGTGGAGGGCAGTTTGTTGATGTCTATCAAAATTATAAGTGCATATACCAGGAATTCCACTTGTAGGAATCACAGCACAATGACAAAGGCACAAGGTTATTCATTGAAACAGTGCTTATGACAGCAACAGATTGGAAATCATGTAAATTCCCATCAACAGGGTCTACTATAACTGTAGTAGGAATACAGACACCCATGTGTACTGCCAAGGAACAATCTCCAAGTTGCAGGGAGTGAAGACAAGCACAAGAACAGTGTGTACAGCAGTGAGCTAACGCTTGTCATACAAAAGGGGGTTATAGATACCTATTCGTTTGGATCTACTTTCTCTGCAAGGACACTTGGAACAGGTGACATTACTGGGTGCTAGGTGACTAGAGGATGGAATGAGAGAGAGAATTTTCACTGTGTTTGTTACCTTTTAACCTTTTGAATTTTAAACCATTGAAACTTGTTGAAAATAAAACTGTGATGGGAATGGCATTTCCCTGAGAAGAACAGGGTAGGGTGAGGCTGTATTCTGAGGTGTAATCGGAGTAGACTCTTTCAGGTACCACACTGGTCACTACATGGCTTCTAAAATGCATATAAGGGTGTCGAAGCTTTTTTTTTTTTTTTTTAACATCTTTATTGGGGTATAGTTGCTTTACAATGGTGTGTTAGCTTCTGCTTTATAACAAAGTGAATCAGTCATACATAAACATATGTTCCCATATGTCTTCCCTCTTGCGTCTCCCTCCCTCCCACCCTCCCTATCCCACCCCTCCAGGCGGTCACAAAGCACCGAGCCAATATCCCTGTGTCATGCGGCTGCTTCCCTCTAGCTATCGACCTTACTACGTTTGTTAGTGTGTATATGTCCATGACTCTCTCTCGCCCTGTCACAGCTCACCCTTCCCCCTCCCCATAACCTCAAGTCCGTTCTCTAGGAGGTCTGTGTCTTTATTCCTGCCTAACCCCTAGGTTCTTCATGACATTTTTTTCTTAAATTCCATATATGTGTTAGCATACGGTATTTGTCTTTTTCTTTCTGAATTACTTCACTCTGTATGACAGACTCTAGATCTATCCACCTCATTACAAATAGCTCAATTTCGTTTCTTTTTATGGCTGAGTAATATTCCATTGTATATATGTGCCACATCTTCTTTATCCATTCATCGGATGATGGGCACTTAGGTTGTTTCCATCTCTGGGCTATTGGAAATAGAGCTGCAATGAACATTTTGGTACCTGACTCTTTTTGAATTTTGGTTTCCTCAGGGTATATGCCCAGTAGTGGGATTGCTGGGTCATATGGTAATTCTTTTTTTTTTTTTTTTTAACATCTTTATTGGGGTATAATTGCTTTACAATGGTGTGTTAGCTTCTGCTTTATAACAAAGCAAATCAGTCATACATAAACATATGTTCCCATATGTCTTCCCTGTTGCGTCTCCCTCCCTCCCACCCTCCCTATCCCACCCCTCCAGGCTGTCACAAAGCACCGAGCCAATATCCCTGTGCCATGCGGCTGCTTCCCACTAGCTATCTACCTTACTACGTTTGTTAGTGTGTATATGCCCATGTATAAGGGTGTCGAAGCTTTTGGTGGTTTTGTTTCATTGTTTGTTTTAGGTCAATAAGATTTGAAGAACTGAGATATATTTTTTAGCGTTTATCCTGTGTGATTGTTCATCAATGTCAAAGATATACTTTAGGTAATATCTCATTCCTGAAATTCTAATTCCTAGTAACTGAACTAATTTCTGAGGTTGGTATAGAATTCACTGGTGTAGGAGCTAGGGATCTGGATTTGAGTCCTGGTTTTGTCAGGGATTTACTGAGTGGTCTTGGGTGAGTTACTTCATCTCTCTTCACCTCAGTTTCTTCGTCTATGAAGTGAGCTTGGTAATCCCTGTCTTTGGCTGCTTACGCTAAACTATAAGGAACAAACGACATCATGGCTATGTGTATGCTAGGTGAGCTATAAAGTTGCTTACAAACGTGGTGTCAGCACACACACACACCGCTGCTTGAAATTTGAAGATCTCTTAGAATAAACATACACCTCCAAGAGAACTGACAACATCCAGATTTAATTACAGGTCAAATAACTCAGTGATTTTCCAAACTTTAAACCTTGTCACATGCCCAGGAGAAAACAGATGACTATCTGAGCTAAGCCAGAGTTTCTCAGTCTTTGGAAAGGGCTTCTCTCTGCAAGATGAGTACAGTACACAAAGAGGGGCTGTGTCGGCCACATGCACAGATAGGAGGATTGGCTAACTTCCTAAGGGGCCTATCAAGAAAGAGTCTTGAGGGGTAGCCATTGACACACCAGCCAGCCAAGAGGATCAATCCACAGCCTCCCTTGGCAGGGCTGGCAAGACAGCAGAGTGACTGCCAAACTCTCCCAGAGGTCTTCAGAGCTTTAGGCGTGTGATGAGGTCTGTAAAGTATGACCTCTGTAGTATGTAGGTAGTCTTTGTTCATTTACTTCATCTCTAAAGGTACCATTAACAATGTATTGATTTTTCTTTTCACAGAAAATTGTAAAATTTCTTTGTAAGACAGAGATTTGAGACTGTACATCTCACCAACTCCCACTTTCCTGCTGGTATATATAAATGGGGAAAGCATGTATTAGTGCTGGAAACTCAGGAAATGGAAGAGCCCCAGGGCAGAAACACTGCAGAATTCTGCCAGCCAGAGAGTAGTGGGAAGGCGGCGGCAGCAAGAATCTACCCGATGCAAGAGAGGGCATTTGCCTGGGTGGTGACCAGAAGAGAACTCAGGGCCTCCACCAGCACCTTGAACTTGCAGAATGAGCAGGGGTGCAAGTGATGAGGGGCAAGGGAGCCACCAGGATACACTGGAATCTTACCAGTATTCGTTTAGGTGAAGTGGTCCCAAACTGCACCCAATCAAGGTCCAATTGCAGCTATTCTATCCCGACAAGTGTCAAGGTCCCCAGGGGCATCCCAGCATCCTGAGAGGGAGAGGCAGGGAAAGGGAGAGAAAAGGTAGGAGACCCAGAGTTTTCTGCCCCACCTCATGTATTTTTGTCCCTCCGTGGAACAAAAGGGGTACTAGGTCCCCTTCACCCCCAATGTCTTGCTTCATCCCACCCTTAATAGGAGGAGTCCTCGGGAGAAAAAAATATGAATTAGCAAGAGAAATCTGTGTCAGTCTTACAGATGTTTCACTCTGATGAAGGTGGAGATACAGGGAGGCCAAGATTTGACGTGAGAACTGAAGAAGGTGGAAGAAAACCCAGGAGGAAGGCAGATGAAGAGAGAAGGCTGTTCAGGGCATGCGTAGGAGGGGAAGCTAGCACTGACTCAAAGGGGAGCTTGAAAAATGTCTTGACTTCAAGTGCATTTTACTCCCTGACAAGCGGGATGGGATCCTTCATGGTGAAAAACCAAGCCTGCACCCCTCCCTAGTCATTGATGGAATAAACACAAAATTCTGGAAATAAATCCTCTAAAATTCTGGTCAATTGTGGGACCCTTCACTATTTGCTTTTCACTTTTGCTTTCATTTTTAATTTCCCAAAGTGTATCACTGTAACTTTTATATCAACAAAAAAAAAGATGTTTTAAAATTAAAACAAACAAACAAAACCGTTGAATCTCATCTCCTGCAGACCAGTATCCAGGGTCATTCTCTGGACACAGGGACCCACTGATGTAGCAGGCTGCGCATCACTTCCCCCTCAACACCACACCCACACCTTTCTCCATCCAGCTCTCTTTTTCTCCCTCACGCCCCGTGGCCCAACCCTTCTGACAAACCCAGCTCAGATAGCGTATCCTTGTGGGTGCAGTTCGTCTGCCTCGCTGCACAGCATGCACCATTTGATTTGTGACTGGAGCCCTACTAGACTGTGGGCAGAGTCTGTATCTAGCTCAGAATCTGACAGCGAGTTTGTTGTCAGAGGCTGCCGGTGTAAGTGTCTCCAGGTCAGTTGAGTCCCCCTAACATGGCAGCCAGGGAAAGGACATGCCAGGAACAGGCTAAATGCCTCGTATGTGTCAACTCATTTGATCATGGAAACTACTCTGCAAGTGAGGTTCTGCCACCATCTCCCTCTTACATGGCATGCAAAGTCACAGGACTCAGTCCAGGAGGCAGTGGAGTGGGGGTGTGAACCTCTGTGGCCTGCCTTCAGAGCTGGGTATGTAACCAACATTAGGAAAGCTCTTCTATACTTTGTTTTCCCTTTAGAGAAATGGTGCCCATGTCACAGCTTCTTCAAGGGTCGACGGGAAAGCCTTCTGTGCCACCTGCTGTAAGATTAGGACTTGGGAGGAGAGCAAGTCACCTCTTCCCGTTAAAGACAGCCGTGGAGCCTTAGGCCCAGACATTGAAAGGGGAGGGAACATCATGAGCAGAGAGTTCTCTTTGGGTCGGATTTCCTTTCAACTAGTGTCTCCCAACCCAGCAGTGTGACATTTTTTGACTACCTTCACCCTGCATGCTGCAGAAAATAAGTGCATTAAACACCAGCATATAGAAACTCCTTTTATCACTCAAAGATTTCTGTGATCCCCAAATGAATGGCACTCTAAGCAGGTTTACAAGGGAAAGGGAAGAGTGCTTTGCTTTGTCAAAAGTCCTAGGCTTGACGTAGGATTGACTCCAGGATTGCTTTGGATATAGAGTTCTAATGCCTTTTTCACGGGATTATTTTACATATGGTATTTCCAGGACTCTCTCTCTCTCTCTCTGCTCCAGAACCATTCTGCCCTCACTGCTCCCTGCTGTCTGGAAAATTGGCCCATGTCAGGGCTTCAGGATGATTCCTGGCTGTCTTCCAACCCTGCAGTGATGGTCTCAGACTGGGCCCTCCACCCACTCTGTGACACTGTCCCCTCCCCACTGCAAGATTCCCTCTCCACCTCTACTATAAGAAGAGGGAGTAGGTGGGAGGGGAGTCAGATTCCCACAAACTCATAGAAAGGGGGAAGTAAGAGGGAGAAAGACAGCTCAGTCCAAGGGACCCAGGACATAGGATGTGTGGATTCCTCAGAGCAGCAGGACAGTGCTGGAAGGCTGGGAGAAGCAGGCGTGAGGATGGTGCTGGGAGTGTGGGGAATTGGCAGTGGTGCAGGGTTGTGGGTTCATAGGGTAAAGCTAGAAGTGGAGGATGGTGGGGCCATGGGAGGCCGGCCAAGTGGAGGATGGCATTTGCGGGAAGAAGATCTAGGGGAGCAGAAGAAGGGAGTGGGCAGGCCAGCCTCTGATGGTCTGTCTCCCCTGGGGCTGGTGAGCCACAGCTACAGCTGCTCTGCCTTCCTGGGTCCCCATGGTCCCGCAGAGCAGCAAGACGAAAACCCCAATCATTTGGTGACTGATGGTGAGTTCCTGCACAGAAGAGCATCCACACATTTCTGTCCAACCTGAGGAAGATAAAGAAGCCCAGGTAAAGGACCGGAAGGTGTCCAGGCTGTCACACTAACTACAAAAGAGAACTCCAAGATAGGGACGCCCTCCCAGAGACCATGGGAACAGGCAGCCAGGCTCTGAGACCGTGGGGCAGGATCACTGCCTGCTGTGGCCCTGAGCTGGGGTGCTGGCACAGCCAACGCTGTAACCTGCCAGGACCTACCACAGGCTCTGCTACCCCACTGTGGGGGAGTGGTGCAGATAAAAGCGAGGCTCCAGGTGAGCCAGCTGTAGGAGCTGGCATCTCTCCTGCAACAACCGCCACCTGGTCTTCTGTGTCACTGCTTGTGATGCCACCCCTTGCCTTCTAGGAGCTCCCTTAGGGGGGATGGGGGTGTGTGGTCATTGGCAGCCCCACTCTTGTCCTCCTGTCTTGGGGGACAAAGGAAAACAGATGTGTGTGAAGTGTTTGTGGTTGTCCCAGCTACTGTTGGGGTGGGAAGGAGCCATTACTGACATTAGAGTGGACGGGGTCCAGGGATGCTAAGTGTCCAGGCATGTACAGGACTGTCCCTCATAGAAAGGACCTCCCACTCCAAATTCCAGAGGAAATGGTGAAGAGAACAGTCAGCGGCACGTATGTCAGCTTTGCCCTGACCTCCCTCTGCTGAGTAGGGATTAGCACTGAAATTCCAAGGGCCTCTGGGCCCTGTCTCCCTATCCCAGATCATCCACATGGCTGTTCAGAGGAGTTCCTTCTGCTTTGCCAGATCCTCCATTTAAGGGGGATATTGCGTCTCCTTGCTGGAAATTTGCCCCACATCTTAGCTCACCCAGACTTGCCCTGTCTACAGGACAGCTGAGTCCCAGCCCCTCAGACCAGAAGAGCAGCTGAGGCATAGGCCTGGCCCCTCATGAGGAGGTTTGTGCATCAGGAGTGGGGGAGGCCTGAGGCAGCCCCTCCCAATACCATGGCCCTGGATTCCACCCTCAACCAGGGGAGGCCCTGTCCCATGGACTCCCCAGATCCTGCCGTCCTGCCCAGGCTCCTCACCTGCTCCCATATCTCCTGTAGAGCCCAGAGTCATTGTCCCCAGCCACCTGTGCCCCCTCTTCCCTGGAGTGATCTTGGAGAAGTGCTTGGAAAGGTGGAAAACATCACCTCACCCCTCTAGAAGTGTCCTCATTGGTTTCTGAGTGCAGGTGAACAAATTCCTCCACAGGATGTGGATATTGGAGGCTCTGGAATCGGCTCTCCCTCCCTCTGAATGGAATCATGGGCACCCTCTGCAAAGCTGGCTAGTTGGCCTTGTGTGGGGGCAGGTGCTGAGGGTCCCCACAGGGGAAGGGGTAATGAGAGATGAACTTCACAAGCCCTGGGGGCCTTGAAGGCCACATCATATACTTTGGTGACCTTGTCCTAAAGGTGATGAGGGCCCCCAGCAGAACCCCAGGGTGCTTGGGCAAGATTTCTTGACCAGACTTGAAGCAGCTTTCAGCGCCCACACTGGCAGAAGCCCAGATCCTGGGCAGTTCCTCCTGGTAACTTATGTGATCTCCACACACTGAGCCTGAAATGAAGACAAGGCACCACAAACTAATCTCAGGCACAGCTCTCCTGAACACTGAGCCTGGACCCCTCTCTGCACTTCCAGCCAAATTCTCCCAATCCCTGCTGCACACAGCTCCATCCTAGGGCCCAGAGAGGCAGAGAGCCCACTGTCAAGGAGACTTGGCCATTCAAGGTGCTCTCAGTCTTCTGGAAAGAGGGATAGGACACAAAAAACACCTTATTCAAATAATATAATATGGCAAATGCTTAAATAGCACTAATATGCCAGGAATAGATATAAGCATATTACATATATTGATATTAACACATTTAGTCCTCTGAGAAGCCCTGTGGGGTAAGGCCTGCTGCCATCTCCATTGCAAAGATGAGGAAACAGACAGGCAGAGGTTAAGGAACTCACACAGCTGGTGAGTAGTGGAGCCTAGTTTCAAACTGAGACAAACCGGCTTCAGAATGTGTTTAATCATTGCAAAGCCCTGTCACTCAAATGTGGTGCCATGCACAGGCTTGTATGGAGTCCTGTGGGAATGAGAACAGCTTTCAGAAAGGAGGTGACATCCAGCCTGGCCTTGAAGAGGCCTAGATGTCCTCCTGAAGACCAAAGGAAGGGTGCTCTGAGCAGAGGGAACAGCATGGAGAGATGCAGGCCACAGAAGGGCAAGCCACGTGGAGGATAGTGAGCAGGCAGCCCTGTGAGGTTTCCAAATTGCTCAGGTAGGAAAATCTCTCTGACATCAAAAACGTTGCAGATTTTTGCTTCCAAAGTACATAGATTTCATTTAGTTTGTTCACTCAGTGACACTTAAGTGAATGTGTGTTTTACTCATCACGCAGCATCTACCTCCAATAGCCAAGAGCCAAGACGTTGACTCAAAGCCACAGATGACACTGCGGCAAACGTTGAGTCACCACAGCCCCAGGAGCCCAGCACCCTGGGAGGCTCTTTGAGGCAGGGCAGTGTGCACACTGGGAGCTGGAGAGAGGTGCAGGCACCGGAATACAGGGTTTGGGTTTTGTCCTGCAGGCAGAGGGAGCCAGCGGCTGGTTTCGAGTGGTGGGAAGACAGGCTCTCTGGAAGCGGCAAGGAAGCTGTCCAGGTGAAGGGGATGGACGTGACATGGGAGGTGATCTTTTGGGAGGCTCTGAGATAGTCCAGGCAAAGGAGAGGAGCCTGAGTGAGGGCAGGGGCAGCGGAGATAGAAACAGAGGGCACGTGATAGTGCCAGCGAACACGTGCAACACCCATGCTTGCCAGGCTCTGCCTCACCTCATCCAGACTCACAACCTCTCGAATTACCCTATTTTCCAGATGTGTAAACAGAGGCACAGGGAGGCTAACAGAACCTGCCCAAGCACACACAGCTGGTGGCTGTCGGGCTGGGATGTGGTACCAAGGATCAGGTTCCATGGCTTGTGCTAGCAGCCAGTGGCCTTCTGCCTCCACAGACAGCAAGATGGGTGGGATGTAGGACTGACAGGCCTGGGAATTGGTTCAAGCATGAGGGAGGAGCGAGGAGGATGGTGGCATCCAACAGTGAGGGATGGGAGGACGACGGGGAAGGCTCGGGGAGCAACTGGTCAGTCAGAAGGCAGGGAAGGAGTGGGATGCTCCAGGTGGGGTGAGACTGGGAGACAGGGCTTACTTCTTCCTGCCTCTGCCCTCTTCCCTCCCAAACAGTTTCTAAATGAAACTAGAAGGGAGCAGATGCTTATCTTTCTAACAAATAAATTGAGATTTTGAACTGACATGACAGGACTACTATGCAAAGATAAACAAGGAAGCTGATTGAAAGCAAGATGCAGGCCCAGGCAAGAGGCACTCGGTGGGGAGGGGGGGGCGGAGCGGGGAAGATTGCGGAAGAGTAAAACGCAGAGATCACCTTCCTCCACACAGATACATCAGAAATACATCTACACGTGGAACTGCTCCTACAGAGCACCCACTGAACGCTGGCAGAAGACCTCAGACCTCCCAAAAGGCAAGAAACCCCCTCACGTACCTGGGTAGGGCAAAAGAAAAAAGAATAAAGAGACAAAAGAATAGGGACGGGACCTGCACCAGTGGGAGGGAGCTGTGATGGAGGAAAGGTTTCCACACACTAGGAAGCCCCTTCGCGGGCAGAGACTGTGGGTGGCGGACCGGGGGAGCTTCGGAGCCGCAGAGGAGAGCACAGCAACAGGGGTGCGGAGGGCAAAGCAGAGAGATTCCCGCACAGAGGATCGGTGCCGACCGGCACTCACCAGCCTGAGAGGCTTGTCTGCTCACCCGCTGGGGCGGGAGGGGCTGGGAGCTGAGGCTCGGGCTTAGGTCGGAGTGCCGGGAGAGGACTGGGGTGGGCGGCGTGAACACAGCCTGCAGGGGGTTAGTGCACCACGGCTAGCCGGGAGGGAGTCCGGAAAAAGTCTGGACCTGGCGAAGAGGCAAGAGACTTTTTCTTCCCTCTTTGTTTCCTGGTGCGCAAGGAGAGGGGATTAAGAGCGCTGCTTAAAGGAGCTCCAGAGACGGGCATGAGACGCTAAGCCTGCTACTGCAGCCACCAAGAAGCCTGTGTGTGAGCACAGGTCACTATCCACACCTCCCCGCCCGGGAGCCTGTGCAGCTCGCCACTGCCAGGGTCCCGTGATCCAGGGACAACTTCCCCGGGAGAACGCAAGGTGCGCCTCAGGCTGGTGCAACGTCACGCCGGCCTCTGCCGCTGCAGACTCGCCCTGCACTCCGTGCCCATCCCTCTCCCCTGGCCTGAGTGTGCCAGAGTCCCCGAATCAGCTGCTCCTTCCTGTCTGAGTGAAGAACAGACGCCCTCAGGCGACCTACATGCAGAGGCGGGGCCAAATCCAAAGCCGAATCCCCCGAGCTGCGCGAACAAAGGGAAATTTCTCCCAGCAGCCACAGGAACAGCGGATTAAATCACCACAATCAACTTGATGCACACTGCATCTGTGGAATACCTGAATAGACAACGAATCATCCCAAATTGAGGAGGTGCACTTTGAGAGCAAGATATATTATTTTTTCCTCTTTTCCTCTTTTTGTGAGTGTGTATGCGTATGCTTCTGTGTGAGATTTTGTCTGTATAGCTTTGCTTTCACCATTAGTCCTAGGGTTCTGTCCGTCCGTTTTTTTTACTTAAAAAAAATTTTTTTTTCTTAATAATTATTTTTTATTTTAATAACTTTATTTTATTTTATCTTACTTTTTAATCCTTTCTTTCTTTCTTTCCTTTCTTTCTTTCTTTCCTTTCTTTCTTTCTTTCTTCTTGCCTTCCTTCCTTCCTTCCTTCCTCCCTTCATCCTTCCTTCCTTCCTTCCTTCCTTCCTTCCTTCCTTCCTTCCTTCCTTTCTTTCTTTCTTTCCTTCTTTCCTTCTTTCTTCCTTCCTTCCTTCCTTCCTTCCTTCCTTCCTTTCTTCCTTCCTTTCTTTCTTTCTTTCATTCTTTCTTTCTTTCTTTCTACTTTTTCTCCCTTTTATTCTGAGCCATGTGGATGAACAGCTGTTGGTGCTCCAGCCAGCAGTCACTGCTGTGCCTCTGAGGTGGGAGAGCCGACTTCGGGACACTGGTCCACAAGAGACCTCCTAGCTCCACATAATATCAAATGGCGAAAATCTCCCGGAGATCTCCATCTCAACACCAACACCCAGCTTCACTCAACGACCAGCAAGCTACAGTGCTGGACACCCTATGCCAAACAACTAGCAAGACAGGAACACAACCCCACCCATTAGCAGAGAGGCTGCCTAAAATCATAGTAAGGCCACAGACACCCCAAAACACACCACCAGACGTGGACTACCCACCAGAAAGACAAGATCCAGCCTCATCCACCAGAACACAGGCACTAGTCCCCTCCACCAGGAAGCCTACACAACCCACTGAACCAACATTAGCGACTGGGGACAGACACCAAAATCAACGGGAACTACGAACCAGCAGCCTGCAAAAAGGAGACCCCAAACACAGTAAGATAAGCAAAATGAGAAGACAGAAAAACACACAGCAGATGAAGGAGCAAGATAAAAACCCACCAGACCTAACAAATGAAGAGGAGATAGGCAGTCTACCTGAAAATTAATTCAGAATAATGATAGTAAAGATGATCCAAAATCTTGGAAATAGAAAAGAGAAAATGCAAGAAACATTTAACAAGGACCTAGAAGAACTAAAGAGGAAACAAGCAATGATGAAGAACACAATAAATGAAATGAAAAATACTCTAGATGGGATCAATAGCAGAATAACTGAGGGAGAAGAATGGGAAAGTGACCTGGAAGATAAAATAGTTCAAATAGGGCTTCCCTGGTGGCGCAGTGTTTGGCAGTCTGCCTGCCAATGCAGGGGACATGGGTTCATGCCCCAGTCGGGGAAGAACCCACATGCCGTGGAGTGGCTGGAACTATGAGCCATGGCCACTGAGCCTGCACATCCAGAGCCTGTGCTCTGCAGCGGGAGAGACCACAACAGTGAGAGGCCTGCGTACTGCAAAAAAAAAAAAAAAAAAAAAAAAAAAATAGTGCAAATAACTACTGCAGAGCAGAATAAAGAAGAAAGAATGAAAAGAACTGAGGACAGGCTCAGAGACCTCTGGGACAACGTTAAATGTACCACCATTCGAATTATAGGGGTCCCAGAAGAAGAAGAGAAAAAGAAAGGGACTGAGAAAATACTTGGAGAGATTATAATTGAAAATTTCCCTAATATGGGAAAGGAAATAGTTAATCAAGTCCAGGAAGCACAGACAGTCCTATACAGGAAAAATCCAAGGAGAAACATGCCAAGACACATATTAATCAAACTATCAAAAATTAAATACAAAGAAAACATATTAAAAGCAGCAAGGGAAAAACAACAAATAACACACAAGGGACCCCCAAAAGGTTAACAGCTGAACTTTCAGCAGAAACTCTGCAAGGCAGAAGGGAGTGGCAAGACATATTTAAAGTGGTGAAGGAGAAAAACCTACAACCAAGATTACTCTACCCAGCAAGGATCTCATTGAGATTTGATGGGGATATTAAAACCCTTACAGACAAGCAAAAGCTGAGAGTGTTCAGCACCACCAAACCAGCTTTACAACAAATGCTAAAGAAACTTCTCTATGCAGGAAACACAAGAGAAGGAAAAGACCTACAATAACAAACTGAAAACAATGAAGAAAATGGGAATAGGAACATACATATTGATAATTACCTTAAATGTAAATGGATTAAATGCTCCCACCAAAAGACACAGACTGGCTGAATGGGTACAAAAACAAGACCCATATATATGCTGTCTACAAGAGACCCACTTCAAACCTAGGGACACATACAGACTGAAAGTGAGGGGATGGAAAAAGATATTCTATGCAAATGGAAACCAAAAGAAAGCTGGAGTAGCATTTCTCATATCAGACAAAATAGACTTTAAAATAAAGACTATTACAAGAGACAAAGAAGGACACTAAATAATGATCAAGGGATCAATCCAAGAAGAAGATATAACAATTGTAAATATTTATGCACCCAACATAGGAGCACCTCAATACATAAGGCAAATACTACCAGCCATAAAAGGGGAAATCGACAGTAACACATTCATAGTAGGGAACTTTAACACCCCACTTTCACCAATGGACAGATCATCCAAAATGAAAATAAATAAGGAAACACAAGCTTTAAATGATACATTAAACAAGATGGACTTAACCGATATTTATAGGACATTCCATCCAAAAACAACAGAATACACATTTCTCTCAAGTGCTCATGGAACATTCTCCAGGATAGATCATATCTTGAGTAACAAATCAAGCCTTGGTAAATTTAAGAAAATTGAAATTGTATAAAGTATGTTTTCCGACCACAACGCTATGAGACTAGATATCAATTACAGGAAAAGATCTGTAAAAAAATACAAACACATGGAGGCTAAACAATACAATACTTAATAACGAAGTGATCACTGAAGAAATCAAGGAGGAAGTCAAACAATACCTAGAAACAAATGACAATGGAGACACGACGACCCAAAACCTATGGGATGCAGCAAAAGCAGTTCTAAGAGGGAAATTTATAGCAATAAAATCCTACCTTAAGAAAGAGGAAACATCTTGAATAAACAAACTAACCTTGCACCTAAAGCAATTAGAGAAAGAAGAACAAAAACAAAAAAAAAACAAGGTAAGCAGAAGGAAAGAAATCATAAAAATCAGATCAGAAATAAAAGAAAAAGAAATGAAGGAAACGATAGCAAAGATCAATAAAACTAAAAGCTGGTTCTTTGAGAAGATAAACAAAATTGATAAACCATTAGCCAGACTCATTACAAAAAAAAGGAAGAAGACTCAAATCAATAGAATTAGAAATGAAAAAGGAGAAGTAACAACTGACACTGCAGGATTACAAAAGATCATGAGAGATTACTACTACCAACAGGTCTATGCCAATAAAATGGACAACCTGGAAGAAACGGACAAATTCTTAGAAATGCACAACCTGTCAAGACTGAACCACGAAGAAATAGAAAATATGAACAGACCAATCACAAGCACTGAAAATGAGACTCTGATTAAAAATCCTCCAACAAACAAAAGCCCAGGACCAGATGGCTTCACAGGCGAATACTATCAAACATTTAGAGAAGAGCTAACACCTATCCTTCTCAAACTCTTCCAAAATATAGCAGAGGGAAGAACACTCTCAAACTCATTCTATAAGGCCACCATCACCCTGATACCAAAACCAGACAAAGATGTCACAAAGAAAGAAAATTACAGGCCAATATCACTGATGAACATAGATGCAACAATTCTCAACAAAACACTAGCAAACAGAATCCAACAGCACATTAAAAGGATCATACACCATGATCTAGTTGGGTTTATTCCAGGAATGCAAGGATTCTTCAATATATGCAAATTAATCAACGTGATACACTGTATTAACAAATCGAAGGAGAAAAACCATATGATCATCTCAATAGATGCAGAGAAACTTTCGACAAAATTCACACCCATGTATGATAAAGAAAACCATGCAGAGAGTAGGCATAGAGGGAACTTTCCTCAACATAATAAAGGCCATATATGACAAACCCACAACCAACATCATCCTCAAGGGTGAGAAATTGAAACCATTTCCACTAAGATCAGGAACAAGACAAGGTTGCCCACTCTCAGTACTCTTATTCAACATAGTTTTGGAAGTTTTAGCCACAGCAATCAGAGAAGAAAATGAAATAAAAGGAATCCAAATCAGAAAATAAGAAGTAAAGCTGTCACTGTTTGCAGATGATGTGATACTATACATAGAGAATCCTAAAGATGCTCCCAGAAAACTAGAACTAATCAATGAATTAGGTAAAGTAGCAGGATACAAAATTCATGCACAGAAATCTCTGGCATTCCTATACATTAATGATGAAAAATCTGAAAGTGAAATTAAGAGAACACTCCCATTTACCACTGCAAAAAAAATAAAATATCTAGGAATAAACCTACCTAAGGAGACAAAAGACTTGTAGGTAGAAAATTATAAGACACTGATGAAAGAAATTAAAGATGATACAAATAGAGGGAGAGGTATACCATGTTCTTGGATTGGAAGAATCAACATTGTGAAAATAACTCTACTGACCAAAGCAATCTACAGATTCATTGCAAACCCTATTAAACTATCAATGGCATTTTACAGAACTAGAATAAAAAAACTTCACAATTTGTATGGAAACACAAAAGACCCCAAATAGCCAAAGCAATCATGAGAAAGAAAAACGGAGCTGGAGGAATCAGGCTCCCTGTCTTCAGACTATACTACAAAGCTACAGTAATCAAGACAGTATGGTACTGGCACAAAAACAGAAAGATAGATCAATGGAACAGGACAGAAAGCCCAGAGATAAACCCACGCACATATGGTCACCTTATATTTGATAAAGTAGGCAAGAATATACAATGGAAAAAGGACAGCCTCTTCAATAAGTGGTGCTGGGAAAACTGGACAGGTACATGTAAAAGTATGAGATTAGAACACTCCCTAACACTGTACACAAAAATAGGCTCAGAATGGATTAAAGACCTAAATGTAAGGCCAGAAACTATCAAACTCTTAGAGGAAAACATAGGCAGAACACTCTGTGACATAAATCACAGCAAGATCCTTTTTGACCCACCTCCTAGAGAAATGGAAATAAAAACAAAAATAAACAAATGGGACCTAATGAAACTTCAAAGCTTTTGCACAGCAAAGGAAACCATAAACAAGACCAAAAGACAACTCTCAGAATGGGAGAAAATATTTGCAAATGAAGCAACTGGCAAAGGATTAATCTCCACAATTTACAAACAGCTCATGCAGCTCAATAACAAGAAAACAAACAACCCAATCCAAAAATGGGCAGAAGACCTAAATAGACATTTCTCCAAAGAAGATATACAGATTGCCAACAAACACATGAAAGAATGCTCAACATCATTAATCATTAGAGAAATGTAAATCAAAACTACAATGAGATATCATCTCATACCGGTCAGAATGGCCATCATCAAAAAATCTAGAAACAATAAATGCTGGAGAGGGTGTGGAGAAAAGAGAATACTCCTGCACTGCTGGTGGGAATGTGAATTGATACAGCCGCTATGGAGAACAGTATGGAGGTTCCTTGAAAAACTACAAATAGAACTACCATATGACCCAGCAATCCCACTACTGAGCATATACCCTGAGAAAACCATAATTCAAAGAGTCATGTACCATAATGTTCATTGCAGCTCTATTTACAATAGCCAGGAGATGGAAGCAACTTAACTGTCCATCATCAGATGAATGGATAAAGATGTGTCACATATATACAATGGAATATTACTCAGCCATAAAAAGAAACGAAATTGAGTTATATGTAGCGAGGTGGATGGACATAGAGTCTGTCACACAGAGTGAAGTAAGTCAGAAAGAGAAAAACAAATACCGTATGCTAACACATATATATGGAATCTAAGGGGAAAAAAATGGTCATGAAGAACCTAGGGTTAAGATGGGAATAAAGACACAGACCTACTAGGGAATGGACTTGAGGATATGGGGAGGGGGAAGGGTAAGCTGTGACAAAGTGCAAGAGTGGCATGAACATATATACACTACCAAACGTAAAATAGATAGCTAGTGAGAAGCAGCCGCATAGCACAGGGAGATCAGCTCGGTGCTTTGTGACCACCTAGAGGGGTGGGATAGGGAGGGTGGGAGGGAGGGAGATGGAAGAGGGAAGAGATATAGGAACATATGTATGTGTATAACTGATTCATTTTGTTATAAAGCAGAAACTAACACACCATTGTAAAGCAATTATACTTCAATAAAGATCTTTAAAAAAAAAAAAGAGGCAGTCGAGGGGCATGCCAGCTCTCCCTCACTCCCCAGGAAACAGGCAAAGGACCCCTGCCCCACACTTGTTGCCCTGAATTTGAAATCCACCTTGTGACCTTGGCAGACATTCATTTCAGGAGAAGGAAGAGGAAGGCAGGAGAGAAAGGTGCAAAGAAGTCAGCTGCTAACAGGTCCTGCCAGAGCAACCAGGGCCCTAGCTGGTAGGTTGAGAAGACAGTGCAGACAGCCGTCCTGTCCCATTGTGGGAGAATGCAAGCAGGTGGGAGGGTTTGAGCAAGCACCAGCTCACAGGCCCTGGGAAGGGGCAAGGACAGCTATTCATCTTGGCGGGCAGCGTTGTGCAGAGACAAGTGTTTCAGCCCCCAGGCTCTCTTTGCACCAGCACCAGAGTCCCTTCCTCTCTCTTCACGTTTTCACTTACTGGGCACTCCTTGGGTGCTAAGGACAGGCAGAGGCTCCCGGCACAGACCCTGTTCCCAAGGATCACCCGTATCCACTGCAAAAGCAAGTCCAGTACATGCAGATTGAGAGAGGGAATGAGAGCGTCCTGTGCCTGATTAGCTAAGGAAGGGGACCTCCGCCGGGCTGACTCCTTGTTCCATCTTCCCTGTAGAGAGCAAACTGCAGAATTCCAGCCTGTGCCAGTGTCTGCAGCAGGACCTCAAGGAGGGCAGCACTGTGGGTAGAAGCCTGATAGTATCCCTCTTCACGATGCCCAAAGATGTGAGTTTAGGGGAGCCCCGTCTTCCAGGCCCTTGCCACAATCCCCTGTTTAGTTGTTTTCCAGCCCTGGGGCAATTGACTCTGTCAATCTTACCTGTAGTTATTTCCCCAGAACCTGCCAGAGTATTCCAGTAATTAAAATTTGTTTAATGGTGCAGAGTGATACAGAATGGCTAGTGGGTGTGCTGTAGACTCAGGGACTGTCACCTGCCTGCCAGTGTTAAGGAAGAGCAGGTGTATTGGCTCTAGAACAAACAAACTCCAGGGTATGAGCTGGGCTCAGTCCACACCCTGCCTGTCCCTGTCCTTCCTGGGGTCTAAGCAGCTCATGCAGCTGCCCTGTGGCCCCACCCAACTAGATCCATGGTAGCCCCCTGACTCCTGGTGGGCAGGGAAGGAGCCCCAGACATCGGAGGCATGAGAAGTGTGACTCTTCTCATATCCCTGGAGCTGCTGCATATGACCGACCACCACACAGTTCCTCCCAATACCTGCTCCCACTCTGAGAGCCTCAGTCCAGGGTCCTCTACCCAGAACCAGCACCCTGGCAAGCTGCAAAGCAGGGTCTGTCAGACATACATCCTGGCATCTGCACTCCTCGGGAGCCATTAAACTCTTCACTTGTCTCCAAGCTCTTATTGGGAAGTGAGCTTCCCAGACCTGTCCTGATAATGAGAGTCTGTTCTGTTTTTGCCCACAGAACGTGGTTCCTCTCTGCCCCAATTTGGTTGTCTCAAGTGTTGACCCAATGTGACCCTTCTCTGGCCAGCCCATCAGTGACCAGGTACAGATTCCTGGTCTGTCCTACTGGCTTCTCGAACCTCACTGGCTCATGGGCCTGCCCAGGGCTCCCTTGCAGCTGCCACTCACAGAGCTTAGTATCTTAGTTTTGAGGGGGCCTGAGCATCATCCCCAACCCGGACCATTGCTTGGGCCAGCAGAGAGGCAATTAAAGAGCTGTTTGCTAGTTGTGTGGTTTGCATCCCTCTTCTCCTTCAAGACGAAACAAATATCCTGAAGAGGTGAATCCACAGGGAAGCCACATTACTCAGGGGTCTGTTTTCCAGAGCTCCCAAGGTGAAGGCAGGGAGCAGGGGAAAGGCCAGCACTGGCACATTAATAATGCATCTGCCGTGCTGCCAAGAAGCCTGCTGTCGTCTGCACGTGTGCTTTGCAGAAGTCCAATTAGGGCTGAATTATAGTAATCAATAGAGCAGCAGGATTTAGAGTGAAAAAAAAAAAAGGCCCTGTTCCACTGAGGGGAATTTATGAGAGAGAGACGTGTTGGCATAACTGAGGATAAGCTTGAGACTGCAGGCTCTCCCGGGTCTAGGATGGTTTGAGGGAAAATCCAACTGACTGTATGTAAACCAGAGCACAAGGGCCTTTCCTCCAAGGAGGGATGGAGAAGGTAGTATCCCAGCCAAAGCCGGCAGGTGCAGTGTGGGGAGGGCCCTTTGGAATCAGACAGGGTCTGGTGGGGCAACCGTGGCAACAGGTTTACCTCTCTGAGCTTCTCTCTGCATAGGTCCTCACGTGCAAAATATGACAGTTAATAATGATGTACTGTATACTCGAAATCTGCTGAGAGTGGACCATAAGTCTTCTCACCACACACACACACAAAGGTAACTATGTGAGCTGATGGATATATTAATTAGCTTGATTGTGGTGTGATCACCATGTATATGTGATCACCATGTGATCACCATGTTCACTATGTATATCAGAACATCACTTACACCTGAAATATCTTTGTCAATCATACCTCAGTTAGGCTGGAAAAAAATACCTGCTCCCCAGAACTATTGTGAGATCTCTGCAAGCTGCCTGAACCAATGCCTGGTCCCTGGGGTCACAGAGATGTACTTTTCCCTCCACCTCTCCTTCCCCACAATAGCATCTCACAGGTCCACCTCCACACCTTTGGTCCTGCTGCCCTCCCTCTCCTCCGTGCCGCATTCTTGGGTTATCCCAGCCTTGCTCCTCAGCGGTCCCTGGGTGCATGTACAGTGCTCCTTAATCCTCCCTTTATAATAGAGCCCTTTTCTTGTGCTTGAACCTGACCTCTGATGGAGCACGTGCCACCCCAGACAGCCCAGTCCAGCGGCCAGCTGGAGGGAAGGAGAAGGCTTCCTGAGGCCCCAGCTCCAGGCCTTGGGCCCAGCCTGGCCCTGAGTGATCCACCCATCCCCTCTAAACACCCATGTCTTGCCAGCTCACGCAGGGCAACCAGTGACAGCATGTCTCAGAGCAGTCGCTCCACTGCTGGGAATCACACATCACCTTTGCCAGGGGCTGGAAAGGTCCTTGCTCTGAGGGGTGCTGCTTATATCTGTGTGGCCTGATTCATGATATTTCTGAAGCACCAGGGAAGACAAAACAGAGAAAAAGGGGATTAGGAGGAAAGGACGTAAGAACAGGAGTGGGGCTGACTTCTGAATGGCTATTTGGTATGTAGGAGTAGCAAATGTATTGGGAAATGAGCACAACAGAGCAGGAGTCTTGGTCCAAATGGGCACAAAGATTGTTTTTCACTCAAGTGGCCCTTTATTTTCCTGCCTAGGAACAAAGTGGGGTTCTACCTCAGCAACTGGAACACAAGCCGTAGTTGGGAAAACAGAAGTTAGAATTCTTGGAAATGGAAAAGGAAACCCAGTGCCACGGCCTGCGTGCTTCTAGATGCCGGGGCATTCCTGAGCACATTGCCTCACTTGGCTTCTTGTAGCTGCCCCATAAAAGAGGTACTCCTTCCGTCCCACTTTACAGATAAGAAAGTGGAGGCCCAGAGCCGCACAGATACTCTCTGGATGCCCCCTCAGTGGCAGCAATAGCTGAGCCATCAATTTCAGAAAATGCCTATGTGTGGCCCTGGCTCATGATCTCAGCTTCTGTTGCTTTGCCTTGGAGGCTACTGTCATTTAAACATCATTTTAGAGAGCTAAATCACAAAACTCCCCTTCAGTTCAAGTCAGCAAGTGTTCACTGAGCGCCTGTGCCCTGAAGACTGTAACTGCCACTGCCTGGGGCCTGTCATGCCTGGGACACCCAGGAGTCTGGATTCCCCTGCAAAACACTGCCAGCCTCTGCACTCAGACCTATTCAGACACCTATTGCTTTTCTAACCATCAGCGTGGAACCATCTATTTTCACATCTAGGGGATAGAATGCCAACTGACCCCTGGCTTGGACCGCAGAGTTGGCATTATCTATCAGAAGAGGCCCCTCATTCCATTAGCATAATCACTCCAGGAGAGCACAGAGCATCATCCTCAAAAGCAGAAAATACTTGCTGCCTGACAGCACAATTTCCAGAAATGACTGGTATCCCCTTACACCTGGAGCCGAGGTGGCCCTCAAAGCATGGCATAGTACACACTCAGGGTAGATCCTGACCTCTGATGGTCAGGGAAACAGCCAAGAGCCAAGAGAAAACCTTAGCCCTCCTAAAGCTCCTAAAGATGAGCCCCTCGAGCCAGAGCAAACCCTCAGGCACTCTGTTCACCTCTCACTCCCACCGAAGCCCCAGGCAGCTTAGCTTGGCCTACTGGCCCCACATGTGGGTCTTCTAACTATATCTCCAAGATTATCCCCCTTGCAGTGTTCTCCATGGCTTGCTGGCAGAATGCTCACAGTAACTTACTGAGGCTATGAAACTTGATGGCTGACTGGATGGATGGATGAATGGAGAAATGGATAAATAGATCATCAGACCCTTATGTCTTCCTGACCCTGTGGTCCAGTCTTTTATAGACACACACAGTCTGGGTTAAAAATGACTATTACTACTAACAAAGTCTTTAACTTCCTTCCCCCAAAATCATTTGAAAGGAATTTCAACCCATAACACACATACAAACACACACACACACACACACACACACACACATACACACACATACCCTGACATGACCCATCTCTTTCCCCATCTCCCACAGCCCTGATACCCCCTAAAAAAAACCTCTCTCCCCTGCCCCAGCTTGCTCCCTCTGAGCTTCTGTGATATGCTCACCTGCTCTCCTGTCCCTAGGCCCCACTGCTCTGGACCTGTCCTCTCCCATCAAGTCCCAGGTCCCAGTGGTTGAGAGCAGGGAGAGGGATGGAGAAGCCGAGGGCTCAGGCAGCTGGCCATCCATCTGTATGGGAAGGGAAAGGGGACAAAGAAAACACAGTGCACGCCAGGCCCCAAATTGGCAGTTAAGAGCTTAGACCCACCCAGTCTGGATCCATGCATCACTGTGCACAAGCTATGCATCCTCAAGCAAGTTGTTAAACCTCAGCAAGGAGAGGAAGGCAACTGCTGTCCCTCAGGGATGTTGGGTTAAAGACAAATAGATGGAAGTGTTTAGAACAGTACCTGCACAGGGGAAATGTCAACTTTCATCGTTTAGGATTGTTAATTGTCATCTCATCTGTAAGTGGGTTCACATATAGATATTGATAAAAGTCTTAGATTGAGTGGGAAAAAAATCTAGAGATCATTTAATTAAATCCCCTTTTCCCAGCTGAGTTTAACCCCTACACTGTTTCCCTAACCCCTGGGAACTCACTGCCCGCCAGCGAGTGCTGCAGAAAGAGAGAGAAAAGAATAAGAGAGTCTGAGGTACACACTCCAGATGAGATGAGGGGTAAATGCTGTGCTGTTGTTTCCCCAAAGGAGGACAAATTAATCACAACTCTTGTGGTAGAACAATCAACTCAAAATGCTTTAAACTAAAAAGGACACAGTTCCTCTTAACTAAAAAGTCCAGGACCAGGGCTCTCAGGCAAACTGGATCCAGGGGCTCCAATGATGTGGTCATGACTCAGTTTCACTTTCACCATCTCTTGATTCTATTTTTCTACATGTTGACTTATTTCTAAGCACAATTTCCTCTTGTGGTGACTGCTAGCAGCCCCAGGTTTATATCCCATGAGCTCAGTGGTCCCATTGAACACAGGTAACCTTGCCCGGTAGGCCTACATACGTACCAGGATTCGTTCTGGTTGGATGGCCTTGAGTTACATGCTACCTCTGAAGGAGTGAAATGCACTGGTTGGCCAGGTCTTTATTCCACACCCTCTCATGAATCCAGAAGTGTTGGCAGCCTCTCTCACTCTGCACAGAGTGAAATATAAAAATGGAATCTGATTTCTAAGACAGGGGAAATGGATGCTGGGCAGGCAGAAGCAGCAGGGATCCGCTCAGACAAAAAAGGGTTTGGGGGATGAGAGAAAGCTGTTTGGACTGCATGGGAAGCCCTTCCCCATCCTCCCTCAGGAACCCTGTCCTGGAACACAAGAACACCCATGGGAGAGCAGCACTCACTATTGTGCCCTGCCGACAGATTGGCAAGGAGCCAGCAGTGAGTGGAATTGGGGTTATGAGGAGGGACCTGTGGAAACCTCCTCCTTGGCACTATGTCTCCTTCCTTCTTCCCACCCAACAGGCTGGCTATCGTCCTGGGTCCCAGGTCATTTTCTCTCCACACTGCACACCAGTCTCACCCTACTGCCCTGGGGCCTCTGTGATCTGCTCAAGAGCCCACAGGCTCCTCGGCTGGGCTCAGGATTCTTATGGGCAGGGGCTCCATCAGCCCACCCTCGTGGTCTGGCATAAACTAGGTCCTGGGTGAGTACTGATCTGAGAGACTGAACATACAAATGGACGATGGCCACGCAACGCATGAAAATAGAATTCTGACCCTCAATCTGCAGCAACCAGCCCAGAAAACAAACCCATGGTCTACAGTAACCCATCCAGGAAGCCAGCCCATTACCTACAAGTCAGACTTGCAGTCAGGCCACTATTTCTAGCAACGAGTCCAGGAAGCCAAACAGTCACCTCTGTAATAATTGGGCCAAACTGGCCAGAACTTGATTCATAACTGATAGCTTCTCTAATTTTTGTCTTGGCTTCCAATTTAAGGCCAAATAGACAAAGTCAAACATGCACTGCTAACCAATCACATATGATGCCCTGCCTCTAGTTAGGCGATCTGCAGCCTCCCTGTGCCAACAGGGCCTTCCCTTCTTTCTACTATAAAGCTTTCCCACTCCTCTGCCCGCCCTTCAAATCCCTGCCAGAACACTCGTACGACGGCTGCCTCCCTGGCTATAGCGAGCTCTATAAAGCACTTTTGCCTCCTCTCATGGTCTCTGTTTACTGCCACAGAACTGCCTCGAATCCAGGCGAGCCCTAGAGCAATGCCTGTTCTCCTCTACCTCCCGGGTGATTGGCATTTCATCCCAGTAGGTTGTGTTGGGATGCCAAGACTCCTGGGTGAGCTGGAGCTGGGTTTTCTGCCTTCCCTGACACACAGTAAGACTCACCGCTGAGTGGTCCACACCCACAAATCCACGCGGAGCCTGGAGCCTGCAGGGTGAGCTCCAGAGCGACAGTGGGCAGGGAGGGAGGAGGGCACAGGAGGCCGGGCCAGGGTGGAGTTTGATCTTGAAAGCCCCAGGAGGACACAGGAGTGGCATCTAACCTGGGCTTTGAAGGATGAATTAGGAAGAGCGCAAAGGAGGGCTTGGGGCAAATTGGGAGCCAAGTGGAAGCAAAGCCTGGAGGTGGGAGAATCTGAAGGAAACATGCCATTCGTGGCTCAGAGCTGGTACTGCTTCCCTTCAGGGCCCTGAATGCTTGTAGTTCAAAAGCTCTTTCCAATAAACACAGATTAAAAAAGCTTAAATCTCTGTTTCCCTTTTCTCCACACCCATAAAATGATAAACAGCCCTGGGATGGCTGGGATTTATGAGGCAGATGTTTTGCAAATTTGTCTTATATATCTGGACAGTGGTGTATAAATCAAATTTGGTTCTCTTTGCTAGAGAGTAAATTTTTTATGCGAGGCAGAGCACCAGGCTATAGAAGGAGAGGCACAGAGAAGGTGCTTTTTCTTGGATGTCATTTATATCCTCCAGATGAGGTGGTATTGAGTGGAAATTTCCACCATACCAACGTTAGTGTTCCTTCTGGAGTCCCTGTGCTCTCTGCTGGGAGCCATGGACTCTGAGATAGGCTTTCTGTTGAGATCATCACTCATGGAATTCAAATCCTGGTCTCACATTTGGGTCCAGCACTCTCTGCCCATATTTGGGGGGAAACAAACATGTCCAGCTGGAAATTAGGAGCCAGCAGGAAGCGTTGGGCCTCCGTGGGATTTGGGGTACCCACCTAACCTCTCTGGCCCTCAGTTTCCTCACAGCTAGAATGGGGCAGTAATGGCTTTCCCATAGGGTCCTTGCAGGATTGAACATGACTGCATCTGGCACATGGCGAGTGGTAATAAGTGGGTCAGCCCTCCATATCCTAGTTAAGAGTCACCCCAATGTGAATCATCTGAACGTGGCCTAGGGCTCTTCCCTACAGCCAGAACCCTGCAAGTCATCTCTGAGGAAGTGGGAAATAGCTACACTTTTAGTCAAATCTCTAAACTCACTGGTTTTATTTTTTTCTCTGTGGGAACAGGGTCTGGGGTTACAGCAGTGTTGGGCTGAACCAAGCCAGCCTCTCCCTTTGTCACCCCAAGCACTGCAGACAGCACAGGAACAAGCCTCCACCAGGGAGGGCGGCTGGTTAGATTTGCTTAAAAATTCAGCAAAGAATTATAAAGTTTGCGATCCCAAATAGAACTCTCTTCTCTCCATGTTTACTATGGGATGATAAGACTGTCTCTGTATGCCTAGTCCCACAAGGTCCCATGACCTTCAAGTCATCAGAATTATTTTTCTCAGAATTTGGCATTGAGGAGAAAGAAACAGCTGACAGAAAATGATGCAGTGATACAGGCCTGGAACACCACTCTTGGAGTCTGCTCCAGTCCCCACAGACACCTCCCAGTCAGCCACCCATTCCACACCTGTTGCCTGAGTAGTGAGAGCTGTGCTCGGAGCTGTAATTCCCCAGGTGCTGCTAGTGTTCAAATTTAGATTTCCTGAGGCAGAAAAGCAGACTTGTATCTTTCAGAAAGAATTCCAATAGTGTTGAAATAAAATAATTGTCTGAGCTCAAGTTGATTTCAAAATTAATCTAAAATAATCCATTTCCTGAGCCTTTTACTTTAATGAGCATCCTTCCCACCATCATGCAACAAGTATTTCCAGACTTCCTCTGAGCCTCCTGTCAGCATGGTAGGCCCAGGATCTCAGCCTGGGACCCCCGTGTAGGACTCAGAGGCACCACAACCCCAGGCAGGCAGGGATAGAGTCCATCAAGAGGAGCTCCCAAAGTGCAATGGGTGTGCGGGAGAGCTGGGTGCTGAGGGTGTGTCTGTCTCACAGTCGGAATTGAGGGGATAATGGTTTTACCCTGGAATGAGGAAGCAGAAGAAACAAACATTAGCCTCAGAAGAGCAAGGAGGAGAAGGGGGGCTGAATTGTCTCCTAGAAATATCTGCTGAAACCCTAACCCGGTAGCACAGAACATGATCTGTCCAGAAATACGGCCTTTACAGAGGTAATTAAGTGAAAATGAGGTCACTGGGCGGCCCTTATCCAAAAAAGACTGGTTTCCTTACTAAAAGGGGGGCATTTGGGCAGAGATAGACACACACAGAAGGAAGACACTGTAAAGACACAGGGAGAAGATGTTGTGTGACCAGAGTGATGTGTCTACAGACCAAGGAACACTGAGGATTGACAGCAGACACTGGAAACTAGAAGGGCAGGGAAGGGGTTTCCTGTGAGCCATCAGAGAATGTGGCCTGCCAGTACCTTAATTCTGGACTTCTAGCCTCCAGAATTGTGGAGAACAAACTTCTGTTGTTTTACATTGCTCTGTATGTGGTCCTTTGTTACAATCACCCTAGGAAACCAACACAGGCGGCATTTTAGCTCTGGTTCCTCCAGAAGCCAACGCAGAGACAAGGATGCAGCGCAAGTAGGTTTGGGGGTAAGATTTAGGGAAGCACTGATGTAGGACTGGGGAAGTGAGGCAGGGATGGGAAGGCAGCCGACACAGGGCGTGGTGTCAACCCAGGGACCTCTGAGGCAGTTGGAGCTGAAGCCACTGGGAATTGTGGAAGCCAACATAGGACATGCCCCACAGAGCTATCCAACTGCAAGGTGAGGGAGCTGGTTATTTATATTCCACCTCCCCTGCACTGAGGGCTGCTGCTGGGGGGCAGGGAGGAGCAGGGAATTGTTAATTCTCTGGTACTTGGTGTGGGCAATAAAGTGGGCTCCAGAGACCAGAGAAAGCCCTTGGGCAGGAAAGCCCAGAACTGGCAGTAAGTCCTTAGTCTAGTGCTCACTGAGGGGATAAGGATGAGAGGATATGCAAAGCTCACCAATAGTGTCTGCTTCAGGGAACATTTTGAGAAGAGGGAGAGAAAAAGGCAGGAAAGTTACGGTGAAGCTCAATTGGGAAACTTGAACATCAGGCCAAAAAGTCTAGACTTTGCTCCGTAAGCAGTACGGAAGCAACGAAGGTTTTTGAGCAGAGAAGTGACCAGATTAGAGCTTGGCTTTTAAAAAAAATCAATGTGGTTGGGTATATCGGAGAAGAAAAAACAGAAGAGAGACAGCTAATTAGGGGTAACAGTGCTAGGGAGGGTGTAAGGCTAAAACGACATGGAGCACAGGAAGGGACGAGTAGGAGATGTTGGTTCTCTGCCCCATAAGCCACATGGTCCTGACTCTGGAAGCCTCAAGGAAGCCAGAGCCAGGGTGTGGAGAAGCCTGGCTCCCAGGCACCTGGGATGAGCAGGTTTAGGAGAACTGTCCAGCATGCCTCTCACTTCCCTTCCCAAGTCCAAATTTCGGAACAAAATAGAAGCATAAGCCACTGAGAGTTGAGCAGATGGCTTTTCCAAAGCTTTCCCAGTTCTCATTCTATTCAAAGCAAATATGGATTGGAAGCCATAGTTTTGCAAATGCCACCATGCCTTTTGGAGCTGTTATCTCATTTGCCAGTTTTTCGCCTGTACCTTTGACTTTGCTGCAAAAGAAGGGTTATCCACACTGACCTATATATAAAGAAAGAATCTAAATAATGAATTCTAGCCTAATATGGCTCCGATTTCCTTGACAGTGATATAAAAATCACTGACATAAATTGCCCAAGAGATAGAAGACCCTCAAAAGGAAACAAGGGAGAACACGTCCCCCACTAATTCCATATAAGTCATGGAGATACCACTTTTCCTCACTCCTGCCTGGAGGAGCCCTCCAGGCTGGGCTGCACAGGGAACTGGCTGCTCCTTTCTCCTCCCTCCTGGAGGTTAGGTCATCTCCTGGCTTCTCTCTCCAAAGGGCTTACAACAACCAGTCTCAGTTTAGGGCTGGATCTGTCAGTTCCTGTGTGACCAACAAGCCTGGTGCTCACGGAGAGCTGGGGATGGAAGCATTTCTGGGAGACCCAGGCATGGACTCAGCCAGCTGAGGCAGAAGAAAAGATTAACCCTGCTCAGGCCAAACCACGGTGTGCTCCAGCCGATGAGCTAATGGCCACCTTCCTCATGAGGTGGCAAAGGTGCACCTGTCTTGAGTATAACCATTCTCCTAGCTGGAAGCCAGCTTTACATTGAAGCCCCACTCTAAACACACCACAATAATGTGCTCTTTAGGTAAATACTGTTCTGGAGTCTTTAATGAAGTGAGGACTCTCCTCAGAAGTGAATGGCCCGCCTTTCGTTTACCATGCTGCATCTTCAGAGAGCGAAGGAAGCGTGTGGTTTGTGCATATGTGGGTAGGTCTGTACCTATAGACCTACCCACATATGCATGTACATGACAAATGACAGCACACAGTGCTATATTTGCTGAGAACTTACAAAGTGCAGGGCCTGTCCTAATCACGTCACAGTATTCTGTCATTTAGTTAGGACAACAACACTGTGAGGTAAGTTCTGATATTACCCTCACTTTACAGATTATATATCAATCCAGAAGGATCAAGGCAGTGATACAAAAAGAGTGGTACCAGATCAGCAGCAGCAGCATCACCTAGGAATGCATTAGAAATGCATCGCCTCATCCCACCCCCCCTCAGAACCTCTGGGAGGGGCCCAGAGGGAGAGCAATCTGTGTACTAACAAGCCCTCCAGGTGATTCTGACATATGTTAAAGTTTGAGGTCCAGCCAGCTAGGAAAAGCAGAGGACCCCAAACCCCAGTTTTGGCCAAAGGCCAAACCCAGCCCACTGCCTATTTTCATAAATAAGGTCGTATTCAAACACAGCTGTGTCCAATCATTTAGATGTTGTCTGTGGCTGTTTTCCTGACATGGGGCAGAGCTGAGTAGTTGTGACAGAGGCCACATGGCCCACAAACTGCAAAATATTTCCCCTCTGACTCTTAACAGAAAGGCTGCCAAACCTTGCTTAGAGCAACTAAGGTTTGCGTCTCAGTCCCCTTGCAGTTCTGTAGAGGCAGCCATGACTGTGTAACTATCTTTCTCTGGCTTGGCTATGGGGCAGCCCCTAGCTGGGTCTTTTCCAGTTGTGCCGGTGCTTAAAGCTTTTGCTCTGAAATAACAGGAGTCATTCATTCACATGTCACTGACCAAAGCCTAACATCCTTGGAGTGTGGAAGTATAATCCACCCCCAGTCCCAGGAGGGATAAAACAAATATTTGCCAATATTAATGTAATCCTCAAATCCAGCCCTCTCCTCTGCTCACAAATACAGTTTGCTCTCCCTCCACAAGGGGAATACACAGTCCTTACACAAGGGAGATGGCTGTCCCCTCACAGCCTCAGGCTGGGAGGCCAGCATCTCAGGACCATCTCTGCAAGCCAAAAGTGGCCTCTCTTACCCCCCACACTCAACATGAGGTGGTGGAGCAAGGCTACAAACACATAAACACCCAGTGAAGAGGTGGAATGGTAGTGAAGTCCGCCCCACTGACAGGGGGGGCACTGAGGATGTTGATAACACTCCTCGGGAAGCCCTAGGACCCTATTTTCTGCCCGTATATTTGTGCCACGGGAGGACTTTCCATTCCACTCTTCTTGGCCACCTCTAAAGAAGCCAATGGGGAACATGCTCTACTTGGGAGAATGGCTTCATTTTCTCAGCCAGTCTCTTGCCCAGATGAGGCTTAAGGGTTGTCTTAAGTCTCAAACAGCCTCAACCTCTATTTGTCCAGGGTGGTGATTCTTTTGGTGGCAGAAATGTATTTGCTTCTTATTTATATGACTCCAGGCAGATCCATGTAGTATTAGCTATACCCATGGTCCATTTCTCTTGACAATTGTGGGTACCCTGATCCTATGGCGTTTCTGTAGGAGAATTGAACCCCTAGTCTTCCATCCCTGAGCCATAATGGGGAATATAAGGCTCAGATGGGTGAAGTAAGTTTTCTCTGACCTCACCCCCTGGGTCTGGACCCAGCTCTCTAGGTGGCACAGTTGTCTATACCACCTCTACTCATCATTCAAAATCTCCAGGCCTATTCTTTCATTCTATAATAAACAATTCCAAAGCCATTTTTGCAGGCTCAGAGGAGCTAAATTAGATGTTCCCTTTAACCCAAAGACATTTTTCACAGCCATCCCCCTTTGCTTGCCTCTGAAGACTCAGATATCCTTCTCAAACTTTAATGACACTAGCGTCACCTGGATGTAGGGGATGTGCTTGTTAAAAACACAAGGTCCCAAGCCCCACTCGCTCAGTATATGATTTCATAGGAGTGGGGTGGAGCTGAGAACAGACATTTTAACAAAGAATCCCCCCAACCCTCCCCACCCCCTAAACACCCAGTGCTTCTGGTGCCATTGGCTGGCTTACCGCTCTTTGAGAAACATGCCCTATTAGTTCTCTAATTTCCACCTGGTAGGAGGTGAATAACATTTTGTGAGAAAGTAGCAACTTCTTCTAAAAGTGCTTGAGAGCATGTGAGAAGCACTTTATTAATTTTCACCCCAGTCCTTGAAGGCGGCATCATGATGGTTATAATTGTCCCTTGATTACTTGGAGGAATTGAAGGGTTCTTAGAGAATAAACTTAGACACAGAAGCCAAGTGATGGCCTAATTCACCCAGCACGCCAGCAAAGGGTGAGGTTATAAAGGAGCAGACCAGGATGCACAGGGCTCCTCAGAACCAGACCTCAGAAATGCCTCCCCACACCCCTGAAGAAAGAGGAAGGAAGCAGAGAAGGACAGGACAAAGGGGAGGAAAGGGGAGAAGGGGGAGCCTCCAAGTCTGCACTCAGTTTTATAAAATGTTGAATTCATTGCCAATATTTTCAACTCAGATAGTTGCATATAAAAGTTCAAATATGGCATCTCATGAAGACTCAAAATCTCTGGAAACACGCACAGCTGACTGCAGCATTCACTTCGGGCAGGGCTTGCAGTCTCCTGCTGCCAATGACAGCTTCTCTCACCACCTTAACCTTAGGTGGTTGGACAGCAGCCCTGGCCAGGCTGGTCATACTTCCTATCACAGTTAAACCTTTGAGAAGAGGACTGCCATTCCTCTTCCTTCTCACTAAATGGTCAAAGATCTGACTTGCAGAGTCTGAGGAAGTGGGAGCCATGAGAAGGCAGATGCCTCTGAAGGAAAGTGCTCATCATCTTCAAGAGAGCTTGGCCTCTTGCAACCTCACCACACCTCCAATGGAGGAGACCATGGTTGGAACATTCTGTCACAACTTTGGACTTCACTAAAACCTGCTCCATCAACATCAGCCATTGTCAGGCCAAGGAAACAAAGGAGAACATGTGGAAGCAAAACAGGCCCTGCCATGAGAAGAATCTTGCTTATGTTTTTCCGGTGGCAAATGTATTTGAATAAAGAACTTCTAAGAGAAAATGAACAGATTTAGAATGAGTTTATCACCCACAAAGCTATCATAGGTTTTTTCATGATATTTGAGAATTAAGTTAACATTAATTTAAAATTATGTCTCACATAATTAAACAGAGATTTAACAGAGTCTATAGAATAAATCTGGCCTTTGAATGAGGTATCTAAACTTTCATATTAATATGCAAAAAATGTAAAATAATTGCACTCAAACAATAGTTCAAAAACATTTTATCATAATCATACATTCACAAAAAAATTAGGAAGGAAATATCTGGGAACCACTACAGCATTTTCAACATGAGGAAACTAAAAAAGTAATAGTCTTTAATGCAAAGCCAACCAATCTGACATGTAGATAATTACCCAATTACTGTGCAGTCTCTGGGAGTGAGTAGAACCAAAGCCACACACTGCAAAGCAGCCAAATGCACAGCCACCTCCCCCTCACTGGTTGTCATTAACCATCCTTGGAGATTCATATCCTTTCTAAGAAGCCAACCAGAATTCCAGAATCTCTACTATCTTGTCACAGCCTACCTATTCATAAAGGATGTTTATTGTTGATACTATTAGCTCCAGAAGATATCCAGAAACTCTTTTTCAAAAGTGGTTTTTAAAAATTGCACTAAATAAAATGAATATTTTCCTTCAAGTGTATCAAATTGATAAACAAAAGGCATGGAATTACAGAGCAAAGTAACTATGTTTCATAGGATCAAATGGAAGCCCTTATTTAAAAATAAAGCATAAGTAATTTGAACCAGTAAATTTTTCTTTATTCATCCAGCCATCCATTTATCCATCCATCCATCCAGGTGTTAATTAAGCACTTCCTACCTAGATCACTGCAAGTGATATTAGAGATGCAAAAATGACTCCAACAGGCTTCCATGGAAGTTGAGGGTGATGTGAGCATAAAAAACTAGTTTATACATGGCAAAACTACTAAATGATGTCTCAGAACACTTTTGGTGATAAGTGACATAACCCCACTCAACTCAACTTCATCAAAAAAGGGACTTTATTGATTATAAATATTCATAGAATATTCAAATAAAATATTCAAGTAAAATATTGATTATAAATATTGATTATTTATAGTTGAATCATTAGGTATGGGGTTCAAGGAAGCTGGACCCAGGAGATTAAACATTATCATCAGAAATCAGTCTACATCTCTCCACTCTGCTTTCCTGTGTTGGCTTCATCCTCAGATAGTCTGTCTCTACATGGTAGATTCCTACAGGTCAGGTCTACATCAGCCTTACTGAAATCTAAGAAGAAAAAGTTTCTCTTACCTTGTGCTTATAGCAGATATCCCAGAATTTGCTTGCTCTGACTGGATCATATTGAATTATGAAAATATCCCCAAACCCATGGCCATTTGGGGGGGATGCACTTTCTGATTGCCCAGGACTAGTCCATGGGTTCACTCAGGAGCCTGGGAGAAGAAGATCTCAGGTCCATCCAAATGTCATAGATTGAGCTTGAAGGAAGGGCAACCCCCTGAGAGAAAATAGTGGTGTTATTATCATCATAAAGAGAAATGAATAATAGACAGGTAAAAATAACTGTTGCCTCTTACAAATGTTCTAAGAAAAATGCAATTAATGTGCAGTCAGTATCCAGAGGAGAGAGAATAGAAGTGTTATAACAAGTGTAGTGATTTGCACATACTGGGAAATGTACAAAGAAAAGGGAGAAACTGAGGAGGAAGCTGCTTGCCCCCTTGGTTTGAGTTCAGCTCCTTTGGATTCTCTATTTTCTGATAAACCATGGCATATTTGTCAATAAGAGTCACCTCTTTCAGTACCCAACCACCACCTAAGGATCCAGTTAGTTTACCAACCTGGACATCATTTGTTATTAACTCATAAATATGCCTTGAGTAATTTCTCTGTTCTGGGTGCTCATCTATGTTCTAAAGTTATGAATGAGTTATGAGTAATGAAAATAACACAAAAAAATCCTGGCCCTGATGAAACTTACAGTTCAGTCAGTGAATACAGACAGTAAATAGAAAAGTAAAATGTAATACACAGGATGTTAGATGATGATAAGTTCTTTGGGAAAAACAAGGCAGGGGAGGGAAAGACATGACTAAAGTAAAGTAGACATGAGAAAAGTCACAATCTTACAGTAAGAATTTTTAAAAAGATGTGAAGGTGAAGGAGTGAGTCACATGAATATTTAAAGGAAAAACAACCCAGGCATAGTAAACAGCAAATGCAAAGACCCTGAGGCAGGAGTGTGCCAAAAATCTTTAAGAGGACTGTTGTGTCATGGCAAGAGAGGAGAGAGAAGTAGGTAAGATGAGAATGGTAGCAAAGAGGCAGAACATGTAGGGCCTTAGATGTTGTAAGGACTTCGGCTTTTACACTGAATGGATGGGAAGCAATTGGGTATACTGAATAGAGGAGGTCATAATATGACTTCCATTTAAAAATAATCACTCTGGAATTGACTACAGAGGGAAAGGGTGGAAACAGGGAGAGCAGTTATGAAACTTCTGCAATGATTTAAGTTAAAGATGTTGTGGTAGCTAGGAAAATTTGATTAAATGTTGAAGGTAAAGTGACCAGATTTGCTAAAAGGCTGTATTGGGGATACTCTCAAGAAGAGTAGTCAAGGATGACACTGAGAATTTTGACCTCAGGGAGTGGAAGGATGGAGTTGCTACCAACTGATATGGGGAAGACTGTAGAAGCAGGTTGGGGTGGGGTGGGTGGAAGATAAGAGTTCTGTTTTGAACATGTTGAGTTTGAGATGACTGTTACACACCCACGTGAACGTGGAGAGTATGTAGCTGGGTATAAAATTCTACAGTTCAGAGGAGAGGTCTGAGATGGAGAGGACAATTAGGAACTTACTGTGTAGATGACATTTAAATCCTGGAAAAAATACAATCACTAGGGGAAAAGGGTCAATAAAACAAAGAATAGGTATAAAGACTCCACCTGGGGACATTGCAATTTTAGTGATCAAGGAAACAAGGAGAAAATAACAAGGGACCTGAGAAGTAAACACCAGTGAGGTAGAAGAAAAACTAGAAGAGTCTAGTTTTCCTGGAAGCTAAGCAAAAAGTGTTTATGGAGAAAAAAGTCTTCAAATATTGCAAGTATTCGAAAATATTAAAATATTGCAAACAGGCCAAGTGAGGTGGACACTGATCATTGACAATTTTGGTCATCATTATGTAAGTCATTAGCAGTTTTAGTGTAGCTATGGGACAAAAGAAGAACTGAAAACAGAATACATCATTGACTCTTTTATAGAATTTTACTGTTACATCAGGTACCTAGAAAGATAACCTGCTAGTTCACCAACTCCCCATCCCCCCAGAAAACTTAATTTGTCATCTAATATGTCTAATATGATGAAAGAGCCAGACTCTGTGTTTGCATCATCCTCTGCATAACATTTTTCAGAAAGGATAAAAATCACAAAGTTATATCTAAAGTAATTGAGACCAAAGTATTTGCAATTAATCTCAAATATGTTAAATACATTGTTTACATGCAATAAATCAGAAGTTCCCTATGTCACCTTTGATGTCAACACAAAAATTACACATTCATTTATTTATTCTTTCTTCTCTTTTCAATAATATTTATTGAGATTTCCAGTTCCAGGAATGGTGGAATCTTCCCACAGACAGCAACTGTAAACTCTGGAAAACATTATAAAGCATGGCTACTTCAGGGAACTAGAAAACAACGAAAATCAGGCAGAACCTGGATGGGGTTTTTCTTTGAAATAACAGCTAACAGAGAGTGAGAGCCATAGTCATACCACTTTGCCAGGGAGTTACAAGCTAAAAACTGTGGTCATATTAACTTAACATGTCATAGAAGGGAGTTTGAAACTGTCAGAGTGGCTGGAAATTGATGGTGGAAAACCTTCAAAAGAAGAAGCTGGGAGAGAGGGGAAAGATGGCGGAACAGAAAGACAGGGAGATCACCTTCCTCCCCACAGATACATCAGAAATAAATCTACACATGGAACAACTCCTACAACACCTACTGAATGCTGGCAGAAGACCTCAGACCTCCCAAAAGGCAAGAAACTCCCCACGTACCTGGGTAGGGCAAAAGAAAAAAGAATAAACAGAGACAAAAGAATAGGGACCGGACCTGCACCAGTGGGAGGGAGCTGTGAAGGAGGAAAGGTTTCCACACACTAGGAAGCCCCTTCACGGGCAGAGACTGTGGGTGGCGGAGGGGGAAAGTTTCTCGAGCCATGGAGGAGAGCACAGCAACAGGAGTGCGGAGGGCAAATAGGAGAGATTCCCACACAGAGGATCGGTGCCAACCAGCACTCACCAGCCCGAGAGGCCAGTCTGCTCACCCGCCAGGGAGGGCGGGGGCTGGAGCTGAGGCTCGGTCTTCAGTTGGAGCAAATATGATCCAAAAGCACATTAAAAGGATCATACACCATCATCAAGAGGGATTTATTCCATGAATGCAAGTATTCTTCAATATATGCAAATCAATCAACGTGATACACCATATTAACAAATTGAAGGAGAACAACTATATGATCAACTCAATAGATGCAGAGAAAGCTTTCAACAAAATTCAACACCCATTTATGATAAAAACCCTGCAGAGAGTAGGCATAATAGTAGAACTTTCCTCAACATAATAAAGGCCGTATATGACAAACCCACAGCCAACATCATCCTCAATGGTGAAAAACTGAAAGCATTTCCACTAAGATCAGGAACAAGACAAGGTTGCCCACTCTCAACACTCTTATTCAACATAGTTTTGGAAGTTTTAGCCACAGCAATCAGAGAAGAAAGTGAAATAAAAGGAATCCAAATCAGAAAATAAGAAGTAAAGCTGTCACTATTTGCAGATGACATGATACTATACATAGAGAATCCTAAAGATGGTACCAGAAAACTACTAGACCTAATCAATGGATTTGGTAAAGAAGTAGGATACAAAATTCATGCACAGAAATCTGTGGCATTCCTATACACTAATGATGAAAAATCTGAAAGTGAAATCAAGAAAACACTCCCATTTACCATTGCAACAAAAAGAATAAAACATCTAGGAATAAACCAACCTAAGGAGACAAAAGACCTGTATGCAGAAAATTATAAGACACTGATGAAAGAAATTAAAGATGACACAAATAGATGGAGAGATATACCATGTTCTTGGATTGGAAGAATCAACATTGTGAAAATGACTCTACTACCCAAAGCAATCTATAGATTCAATGCAATCCCTATCAAACTACCACTGGCATTTTTCACAGAACTAAACAAAAAATTTCACAATTTGTATGGAAACACAAAAGACCCCGAATAGCCAAAGCAATCTTGAGAACGAAAAACAGAGCTGGAGGAATCAGGCTCCCTGACTTAAGACTATACTACAAAGCTACAGTAATCAAGACAGTATGGTACTGGCACAAAAACAGAAAGATCAATGGAACAGGATAGAAAGCCCAGAGATAAACCCACACACATATGGTCACCTTATCTTGGATAAAGGAGGCAGGAATGTTCAGTGGAGAAAGGACAGCCTCTTCAATAAGTGGTGCTGGGAAAACTGGACAGGTACATGTAAAAGTATGAGATTAGATCACTCCCTAACACCATCCACAAAAATAAGCTCAAAATGGATTAAAGACCTAAATGTAAGGCCAGAAACTATCAAACTCTTAGAGGAAAACATAGGCAGAACACTCTATGACATAAATCACAGCAAGATCCTTTTTGACCCACCTCCTAGAGAAATGGAAATAAAAACAAAAATAAACAAATGGGACCTAATGAAACTTCAAATCTTTTGCACAGCAAAGGAAACCATAAACAAGACCAAAAGTCAACCCTCAGAATGGGAGAAAATATTTGCAAATGAAGCAACTGACAAAGGATTAATTTCCAAAATTTACAAGCAGCTCATGCAGCTCAATAATAAAAAAAAAAAACAAACCAATCCAAAAATGGGCAGAAGACCTAAATAGACATTTCTCCAAAGAAGATATACAGTTTGCCAACAAACACATGAAAGAATGCTCAACATCATTAATCATTAGAGAAATGCAAATCAAAACTACAATGAGATATCATCTCACACCAGTTAGAATGGCCATCATCAAAAAATCTAGAAACAATAAATGCTGGAGAGGGTGTGGAGAAAAGGGAACACTCTTGCACTGCTGGTGGGAATGTGAATTGGCTCAGCCACTATGGAGAACAGTATGGAGGTTCCTTAAAAAACTACAAATAGGTCTTCCCTGGTGGCGCAGTGGTTGAGAGTGCACCTGCCGATGCAGGGCACACGGGTTCATGCCCCGGTCCGGGAAGATCCCACATGCCACGGAACGGCTGGGCCCGTGAGCCATGGCCGCTGAGCCTGCATGTCCGGAGCCTGTGCTCCGCAACGGAAGAGGCCACAACAGTGAGAGGCCCGCGTACCACAAAAAAAAAAAAAAAAAAAAAAAAAAAACTACAAATAAAACTACCATATGACCCAGCAATCCCACTACTGGACATATACCCTGAGAAAACCATAATTCAAAAAGAGTCATGTACCAAAATGTTCATTTCAGCTCTATTTACAATAGCCAGGAGATGGAAACAACCTAAGTGTCCATCATCGGATGAATGGATAAAGAAGATGTGGCACATATATACAGTGGAATATTACTCCATAAAAATAAACAAAATTGAGTTATTTGTAATGAGGTGGATAGACCTAGAGTCTATCATACAGAGTGAAGTAAGTCAGAAAGAGAAAGACAAATACCGTATGCTAACACATATAAATGGAATTTAAGAAAAAAAAATGTCATGAAGAACCTAGGGGTAAGACAGGAATAAAGACACAGACCTACTAGAGAATGGACTTGAGGATATGGGGAGGGGAAGTGTGAGCTGTGACAGGGTGAGAGAGAGGCACGGACATATATACACTAACAAACGTAAGGTAGATAGCTAGTGGGAAGCAGCCACATGGCACAGGGAGATCGGCTCGGTGCTTTGTGACCACCTGGAGGGGTGGGATAGGGAGGGTGGGAGGGAGGGAGACACAAGAGGGAAGAGATGTGGGAACATATGTATATGTATAACTGATTCACTTTGTTATAAAGCAGAAACAGACCATTGTAAAGCAATTATACTCCAATAAAGATGTAAAAAAAAAAAAGAAGAAGCTACAGAGAAGGGGAGTCCCCACATCTGTCTATAAACTCCCCTGCAATTCTTGGCTCATCCCTAAGCTGTATATGAATTGTGGAGACTTCAAGAAGAACGAGAAGAAAAGAACAGCTGGAGAGCTAAAAGACTGACCTGATATGTCAGCTCCTATCCAGTGCATGTGAGACACAGATTTGACTTTGTATCCCAGAAAGCTAGAGGGGCTCAGGAAAAACCTCAGCAATTCCACTGAAACCCTAGAAGGACTATGCCTTAGGAGGTAAGATTCTTCCCGGGATTAAGGGTATGTCCTAGATCTAAGGGCAAAACAATAGACCTGCCTTAACAAAACATAGGACCAAGCTTCCAATAACTCAAGTGGGCCTGCCTACTATTTAACTGCCTGATAGAACAAAACTCAACACTCTTCAGAAAAAGATAACAATTCAGAGTCTCTACAACATATCATTTATAATGAGTGGCCACTAGGACCTCAGCTGGGTAAACTGGATTCCATGCTCCAATCCTCCCCAGCTCTCTATGGAAGGAAGTGCATGGAGCCCCTGGAAGGTGGCTTTCCTAGTAAAAATTAATCCTCCTTTACAAAGGAGGAAGCACAGGATCACATAGTCAAGCTATAAGACCCAATTCTGGGGTCTCCGAGAATGCTTCAGGAGGAAGTAATATCCAAGCTAGAATTGGGAGATCAAGCAACCCTGAGCCAGGAGGAGGGAAAAGCATATCAAATGCTTGGAGTTGAGAGAGACTATGGGTGCATCTGGAGCAAGATCCCAAGGAAATTAGGGGACGGACTGGTAGAATCAAGGGGACAGACAGGCAAATAATGAAAGGCCTTGTTCATTGTGTTAAACAAGTTGGACTTTCCCTGAGAATGATGGAATACCAACAGTTTCAAGAGGAGCAATATCATCAAAATTTTAGTGTCAAAATATTCTCCTGAATAATGCAATGAGTCAATCTGGAGAAAATTGTGTTTGAGGTACCCAGAGAATGTCCAGATTCCATAAGAAATTGAGTTTATTTGTCCGGAGCTTAGCAGAAATGTTAGATTGATATGGGTACATTGATTCTTCAGCCTACTGAGAATTACTGAAGCCTTGGAAGTAAATAAGATACTCAGGGAGCAATCAAGGAAATAAAAAGACCCCAGGAAGAAACCTGAGAATCACCAGTGTTCAGGCTTAATTGGTTAATGCATTAACAGATAGCACTAGCAACAGAGTATTTTATGTTACTGATGGGGCCTCCCTGCAATCAGTCTAAATTAATGAATCTTCCAACATCAAATTCACTTCATTAATGTTTGTCTCTCTCTGTTTTAGATGATCTTCTAGAACAGCAGTTCTCAATCAGGGGACATTTGGCAATGTCTGGAGACATTTTGGTTGCCACAACTAGGGGATGCTACTGGCATCTAGTAGGTAGACGACAGAGATATTGTTAACCATCCTACAGTGCACAAGACAGACTCTTACAAAATGAATTATCCAGCCCCAAATGTCATTAGTGCCAAGATTAAGACCCTGTTCTAGAAGATCATTGGCAGTTGTAGACCTGCTGGTCTATAGATACTGGTAACTTTTGTGTTTTCTTCCCAAGCATTCCTATCAGGGAGTACCAGTTTCTAAGGCTAATATGAAAGAACCCTGTTATTATCATATAACTGAATGAAATCAAAATCTGAAAATACTAAGTTGCTCGGATCTGGGGAGATACAGGAACTATAGCTTTCACCTGTGACTTATACGTGGGAAAACTAATCAGACAATCTCAGGGGCAGTAGTGCATGAGTTTCATGATGCCATGGAAACAAACCAATCAAATTATGCAAGAGACAAACAACAAGTACTTCCAGGAGGTGCTTAACATTTTATGAACAGAATGGTCTCTCAAGTCTCAGGAAATGGTCAATCAGTACTATTGACTGCTGGTTTTGTTTCTGTTAATAAGATAAGTAAGTGAGGGATCATGTGATCTCATCCTCTGACTGCACTGATATAGAGTGGTGCTGTGCTGTCCAAAGGAGAGAGGGAAGACATGAGATTTGCCTGGAGCTGAGTCCCATGTTGGCTTTGTCTTCCTAGAAATGAACCTCCCACGTCTTGAGCCCCTGCTCTGACCCAAAACCAGGGCTGAGTGATGGGAGCCAACAGGAGCAACGGACCAAGTTTGAGGCAAAGTTCCAGTTAGACTGGGGTTCTGATAGGTATGGGCACATGTAGCAAACTAGTGAGACAATGGGCCAAAACTCTATTTGGATGGAGAACCAAAGAGCCTGCCAAGAGAGTATTGAAAGCTAAAGCAAGAGCAAGAGCAAAAGATAGAGAGAGAAAACACTTACCCAAATGAGGCAGAGCCAGGCCACTTTTCTGCTCAAAGTGTGTTTTACCAACCAGCAGCATCAGCATCACTTGGAAACTTAGAAATTCAGGTCAGGTCCCATTCCTGACCTACTGATTTGGAGTCTGCGTTTTTTTGTTTGTTTGTTTGTTTGTTTGCAGTACGCGGGCCTCTCACTGTTGTGGCCTCTCCCGCTGCGGAGCACAGGCTCCGGATGCGCAGGCTCAGCGGCCATGGCTCACGGGCCCAGCCGCTCCGCGTCATGTGGGATCTTCCCGGACCGGGGCACAAACCCGTGTCCCCTGCATCGGCAGGCGGACTCCCAACCACTGCGCCACCAGGGAAGCCCTTTTTTTTTTTTTTTTCTCTGAAACTATAAGCCAGCATTTATTAGGAAGAGAGGCAAGAAGGGCATCTCAAGTAGAAGGAGCAGCATGTACAAAGGCCCAGGGGTAGGAATGAACATGGAGGTTCAGGGGATGGCAGATAGGTGAGCTGAAAAGCAGTCAAGGGTAGGAGGAGCAGTTGAGTAGCAGGACGTAGAGCTGGAAATGGACACACGATACCTGTCACCATTATTTAGCCAAAGACAAATCCAAGAGTTTCTGTGGACAAAAGAAAGTAACCAGCAACCCAAACCATCCTTTGAGATTTTCCAGTCAAAACAATTCCCTGATTAGGTGCTCACCTCCTGGTGGCAGTAACTTTCCAAAGTCTCCACAGCCCAGCCAAGTCCAAACACAACAGCTCTGGGCTCTGGAGAAGAAATCGAGTGTACGTTTTAACAAGATCTCCAGTTAAAGTCTAAGAAGCACTGATTGTGCTCTGGGTTGAGGGAAAAGGGGTGATGTACTCAGATACATGTGGATCCCAGCAGACTGCCTCTCCACCCAGACCCTCAGGTTCATACCTAAATGCTGTGGAACCCTTAGAAGAGCTATTTCACTGAAACTCTCTTAACTGGTTGAGGAAAGGAGAGACATGGCTTTGGTACACAGAGAGCACATTACACAAACGGAGGGAGGGTGTTCCCTCCCGCTTTGCCAAACACTGCTGTGGCACCTCTCAACTGGTATTCAAGGCCCTGTTCAGGCTCCTCAACATCTGTTCTTTCCCTCTCAGCAGATGACCTCACACAGAGTTGACCTAAGCAATCAGATAGGAGTACTCTTCTACCAAACTCAAAAACGCACCTGGTTTCCTCTCACTCACCTCTCACCAGGGGAGATGGACCCCTCCTCCCATGTGAGGCTGAATCCTGGGGCACTGCTTTCTCCTTAGGCCCATGCTGATCAACCACGCTCTCTGCTGGCTCTGTCCTGGTAGCATTGAAGCATGGTGAATTCTCTCCCAGATTTACTTTAAAAGGAAGAATCGGGACTCCTTCCAGCCACCATATCCTCCAGTTAATACCCTGTAAACTTACCTTTCCAGTCATGTTGACTTCAAAATAATCTGCTTACTACAATATTTCAAATGTACAGAAATGTCTGTGTACCTACTACCCAGATTGGACAAATCTTAAATTTGCCTCTATTTGTTTCAGATATATTTGTATATCCAAAATAAATAATTATAGTGACAACTGAAATGTCCTCTGTCCCTCTCTCTGATCTCTCCTAATAGGTAACTACAACCCTTAAATTGGTGTGTATGCTATTCATAAATTCTTCATACTTTTACTATATAAGTATGCAACCATCCAAAATGTGCAGTATTACCTAGCAAGCTCTTAAACTTTAATTATCAATAAAAGGTGTATTACCACATGGATTATTCTGTAACTCTCTCTCACACAACCATTGTTTCTGAAATGCTAACCTCCTGCTCTCCTTATTTCTATGCTATTGCTGGCATGTATGTTACCTCTTTTTTAAGCCCTGTGACGTATTCTAATCATTGTTTTATGCCACCAGAAATTGTTAAATCCCCTACATTTTTATGCCATCCCCTGGTCGTGATTTTCCTTCATACTGGCCTTCTATTTGTGATCACAGTCCATTAGTCTGAAGTGTACCCTTTAGAATCCTCATTAATTAGAGTGTGTTGTGGGGAAACATGCTCAGTTTTTGTCTGAAAACATCTACATTTTACTCTCATTCTGGAAAGATATTTTTGCAGAGCACATAATTCCAAATCAACAGGTTTCTGTCCCAGCACAGGGAAATACTTCCCCATGGTCTTCCTGCTTCCATGAGAAATCTGGTTATCAGTTTAATTGCCATTCCTTTGGAGGGTATCCCTTCCCTAACCTGGCTCTGTTTAAAATCCTGTCTTTGCCTTTGGTGTTTCTCTATGATGTACAGGATGTGGGTTCTGAATTAATCCTGCTTTTGTGTGAATTCACAAAGCTGTAGAATGGCTGCTTTTAACTCTTCTGGAAAATTCTCAGCCATTGCCTATTCAAGTATTGCTTCTGCCCCACTCTCTCTTTTCTTCTGCAACTTCTCACTTGATGTGATCTCTTAACTTCTCTTACCTCTATCAGATTTTCCATTTCTTTGATTCTGGGTAAGTTTTTCAGATCTATCTGAAGTTCACTAATTCTCTCTTTTAACTGTGTCTAACCTACTATTAAACCCATTCATTGTACATTTTTATACCAATCATTGTAGTTTGATATCTAGAATCCTTTTGTGAATATAACCCATCTTATTTTATAGTCTCTTACTCTGTTTTTTCTCTTTTTTTTTTTTTTTTTTTTTTTTGCTGTACACAGGCCTCTCACTGTTGTGGCCTCTCCCGTTGCACAGGCTCCGGACGCACAGGCTCAGTGGCCATGGCTCACGGGCCCAGCCACTCTGCGGCATGTGGGATCTTCCCAGACTGGGGCATGAACCCGTGTCCCCTGCATCGGCAGGCGGACTCTCAACCATTGCGCCACCAGGGAAGCCCGAGTCTCTTACTCTTTATTTGCATTGAATTCTTTTCTATTTCTTGAAGCATATTAAACATACTTATTTTATGTTGGGTGTTTAATAATTCCATTATCTGAAATCTTTTCAGGTCAGATACTGATATTCCTGCTGGTTCTCATTCATTATGCCTCATTTCCTTATATGTGAGCATAGGTGTGTGTTATTTTTTTATTGTGAGCTCTTTTTCTAGAACTTTATCTCTAGAAATTATATGAGATCTGACTTGAAAACAAGATCTCCAAGGAGGATTTGAATTTGTTTCTGCAACATCTCTGGAGGAATCTACCAACCAGAATCAACTTGAACTAAATTCTTGGCTAAATGTTTCTTGGCCTATTTGGGTGGCTTGATTTTGGACCTCAGACCTACATGAAGACTGGTTTACCCCTTTTACCCCTAGGTTTTTAAATGTTATTGCCACTCTTTCTTCTTTCCCTCTTTCCTTATTTCTTCTAGGTCCCAAATTTTCTTACCTAACCCCTCCTCATCTTCAGGTTTCAGTGTAAATGTTACTTTTCCTAGAAAGGAGTCTAGACTCAGGATCTTGGCTCTATGTTATCACTTTACCCAATGTGATGTAGTTGCATGCTTCCACGTCTGTGTTCCCTAAGATCCAAGATTGTGCTTTGCATCCCCAATGCTGGAACTTTCCAGTGCAGTGCCTGGCACCCAGTAGGTGTGCAATGCTGGGTCTTTGAACTGAACTGTTGCTAGAGGAGTTCTCTGGGGCTCTGGTTGTTGTCATCATGGTCAGGAGACAGTGGTGGTACAGAAATGGCTGTGAACCCTACCTGCTCTAGCTGTGGTCATCAGAAGCAGAGCTTGGGTGCCCGGTGGACAAAGTTTTCTGGGGCCTCAGTGGTCAAGTGCTGCAGACACATCAGACCTGGTAGGTATTGTGGATCCAGCCAAAGGAGCCTGGAGTAGAAATGGAAGCAAATGACAGATAGCTCTGAACAGCCGAACACTTTCATTTGTGAGCAAGGAGTAAGGGAGCAGAACTTGCCACCCAAAAGTGTCTCTTACTATGCAGAGTATTTCCAGCTGAAAGCAGTCAAGACTCAGGAAGAAACTTTGACCATCTCCCTAATTACCTGAAAAATTTAGATAGAGAGCCTGTTAGAGGGATAGGCTATCACCAGAGATATCTGCAAAGAATATGGCCTAGGTGTGGTGGGGGAAACTCTGAGATGAGTCCACTCTGTGTCCCATTGTCTCTGCATGGCCCAGCAAACATTTGCTTTTCCATCTCCATGTCAATTGCTCTCTTCCCCTTTGAAATCCCAAACCCCTACTCCCAACATCCTCTTTTGTCATTAGCTAGAGACGGTATTTAAGGTGAAGGTTTCTGCCACTTTGGAGAGTTAGTTTTCCTGGGTCTCTCCCATGTACCCATGTTATTAAACTTTGTTTGGTTTTCTCCTGTTAATCTATCACATGTCAATTTAATTCTGAGACTTGACAGAAGAACCTAGAAGAGTAGAGGAAATTTTCTTCCTCCCCAATAAAGGTGAGCCACCCCCTTGAACTGCCTAGAAATCCTGAATGACCTTTTGCAGAGGACTAGAGTTCTGAGTTAGCAGCAGAGCCAAATGTGTGTGATGGAGTATGCTGTTCCATTGTACCTACAGGTAGGTGAGGCCTGGGAAGACTCAGTCTATACCCAGATGGGTATGACATCAACCCTGCCCTTCAACGAGCTTACTAACTAGTGGAAGAAAGAGCAAGTTAAAGTATTAACTTCACAGGATGAGAAGTGTTAAAAAAACTAAACTGCCTGAGCCGTGATAACATGTTATAAGAACAGGGACTCCTCTTACCTAACATGATTGCTACTTCTCCCACTGTCCTTGTCTACAAAAAGCCCAAAGTGTGACAGAAAGTGGAGCTGCTGGCTTCCCATACTTTTAACTTCATTGTATATGCTTGTTTTATCACTCAGATTATTTATTTTATTTTCTAATCTTCAACTAGGTCATGTTTCTTCTCTGCTGAAGAAGTGCAAGGCTGGGGCTTTGGTGATGAGGAAGGGAGTGGTGAGAGCAGAGCCTGGGAACCAAGAGGCCAAACCAAAGGGCCCTGTGTGTCGATCCAGGAGTCTAGGCTCTTCCTGAGTGCAAAGCAGAAGTCTCTTATGATTAAGTTGCCTACAGTCTTTGTCAAGTTCTAGAGTCAGTGGTCTCTGGTAGAGGACACAGACTCAATATCTGAAGTCCAAGAAGGTGAGATAATTAGTGAACCAGGCCAGAGAGAGGAAGATAACCTGTGTCCTGTCTAAAAGAGACAGAGTGTCCTTCTCTATGTGATTCAGAGCCTAGTTTTATCAGATTTCTAGTGTTCTAAGAAAGACACCCCCCAAATTGTAGATTTTTAAACATTGACCCAAAACTCTTTTTAACCCTTTGAGAACAGATGGAACACTCTGAGTTTATCACATTGTGACCTCTGGTCTATAAAACAAGACTTGAATACCCTGAGCCAACTCAGCTAGGACACCCCTGTCTAGTGCCCTTTGGAGAGGAATCCTTTCATTACTAAATCCTTCCTTTCCTCTCATCAGCCTCCTGGTCAGCTGGTGAAGTCAGAAAGTGTGAACGGGCTCTGTTGAATTGTCTCCAAGTGGGCCCAGTGATCACAGCGTGACACTTGCCACAGAGTCTCATAGGAGAGGCACAGGGAAGAAAGGCAGAATACAACAAAAAAATAAAGAAACCAGCTATTTCCAAGAATAGAGCCACCATATCCCAATTAGCCTGTACAAAATCTAGAGAAAGGACAATGTGGAGATAAGATAAAGCCGTTTGTGTAATCATGATTCTGCATTCGTCCCAATCATGCCCTTGAACTAGAGGTGCTGAGCATAGCGTCTGTTTACAAATGAGGCAACTGGAGGTAGCTAAAAATATTCATCTCTTTTACTACTTCCTTCAGTGTGTATAATATTAGCCAAATGTCTCAATGGCTGATAAATCATCTTTAAGTCCTTTGGAACCCATCATAATAATGTTAACCGTGATGGATTCTTGTGGTACTTAAAGAACTAGATTGTCAATTAGTTTTTATGAGATACATCACAGTCATCAGCCTTGTGTCATACCTCCTATTCACAGAAGCCAGTTATTAAAATGTACAATAATTTGCTTTTATTATAATCTATCTAAAAGCCAAAGCTAGTCTCCAAAATAAAGTTTTAAGTTGCAATCTAAGAGACATTTTCTTCAAAATGACTGCAAAATATAGTGTCACCATTCTTGGTTAATTATTTTGCAGAGTGTGAATTTTAGTTAATCATTTCTTGCAAGGACCAAATAACATAGGTGCTTCCTAACAGCATCTCTGGAAATAACTACAGTCCTTTCAGAAGCTAAATAATCAAGCCATGCTTGTAAAAACTTAAGTAACTACCCACCAGGGTGAGAGTCCCCAGAGACCTCCCACTCCTGGAAATCACTTGCCCTCAGTGTTGACCTTGGCAAAGAGAAAGGGCGGTGAGTCAACTCTAACTTGGCACAGCATCCACCAGAGACCTTCAATGCCATCCAGTATGGTCATCTGCTCAGGATAACCTGGAACTTTAAAAACCTCATCATCACTGAAGGTGCCCTTTAGAACTTACCCCAGGAGCCTGTAAATTCCCTCAAGGCAGGAACCCTTCATCTCTATATCTGCAGCACCTTACACAGTGCTGGACTCATATTTGTTTAATGAACAAATGAATATAATAATAACAACAGTAATAAGTAACATTTAATGAGCATATACTATAAGCAGGTCCTAGATTGGGTACTTTACAAGTATCTCATGTAATTCCTCCAATAATCCTTCAAGGGAAGCTCAAGGAAAGTATTATACTTCACATTTAACTGATAAGAAAATTGAGGTCTGGAGAGACCAGAGTAATTTGCCCAAAGTTCCCTAGGTGTTAAGTGGCAGAACAGGCATTAGATCCTCGGTCTAAATCCTAGGTTCAAGTTCTTGACCATTATGTAATATTATTTTAATAAAAATTCTAGAAAAGCTTACGAAGTCACACACACACACACACACACACACACACACACACACACACACACACACACACACACACACACACACACACACACACACACACACACACACACACACACACACACACACCATGACAGCTTCAGGGAGGGGAAACAAGCTCAGTGGTTAACAGCCTCTGGCCAAGGAAGATAACATTCCAGGCCTGATTTAAACCACCTGTGTGTCAACAATTCTTGCTGATGGGCATCTAACAATGAATGTCCTAGGCTTGGCTTTATCAAGCCTCCTCCAGCCACAGCTTAGTCAATGTTGGGGGCAGGAGGAATGGGAGGGGAAGGGATTGTCAGGAAAGTTGTGTAAATGGGACAGGTTCAGGGGCCAGGGCACCTGCACATTATTTCTGTCAGTTTGTTTACATAGCCACTATGCATTCTCTTGGATGCCCTAGAAAAAATCTGCTAGAGGATTTAATTCAAAGTATATTATGTGAGCTAAACATAAATAAGTGCCTTGGTATGAGGGGGAAACCCCTTCTGACCCATCATTTTGCCAAAATGAACTCCTCACGGTTGAGTGACCCTCCTCCCCTTTCCTGAGATTAGTTTGGTCTTGCTCTGGAATAGTTATTGAGGAGACCGTTTATTATAAAGCAGCCAAGCACTTGTTACCTGAAATATACGCAAGTTTTTAAAGTCTGCATTCAAGGTTTAAAATCTTTTCAGTTATGAAAAATGTCCTACCTGGCCTCTCCCTGTCTCATTTGGGAGAGTAAACGGTGGCTATATAATTGAACTGTAATTCGCTTGGCTCTGAAGAAGGCATTATCACTGAAATTCAAGACCCTTGATCTAAGGTGTCTTGGAGAACTATAGCATGTTATATACTACATATTAGAGTACAAAGTACAATGAAAAATTAGTCTTTATAAAGAGTTACAGGAGAAAGTTTGTATGAAACAAAATATAGTTGTCATAACAATTGATCTGCTGGGTTGTATGTCACCCAGGAAGTCTGAGGTGTGGGTTATCCCAATCAAGAGAACAGCTGGAGACAGTCGAGATTACAGCAGGTAGGGTATTTTCCTCTGCTCTGAAGAGGGATTTTTCCTCTTGAGTGAATAATGCAGGCATACCACTAAAGCAGAGGTAGTGTCAGTCTGGGAGGGACAAGGAGAGTAAAAGCTGAAGAAAGATTCCATTAGGGAAAGGATGAGGAAGGGAAGTGCCTGAGAGATAAGATTTTACCAAAGCAGAGAGCAGAATTCATAAGGTCATTTCACACCAAATAGTGTCAAGAAAGGTTCTAAGCAGAAGGAAAGACAGAAGAAAAAATAAAGATATAAAAAAGAGAACAGAGGCTTCATTGGAGATATTTGCCACTTGAAGTTATACTGATTTTAAAAGGTGTTCCAAGGTTCTTACTAAGGTTCTGCTCTCTTTTGTGTTCCTATGAAGCTGTTCAGATTTCTTCATTCACTAATATACTACTCTCTTAATCTAAGTGTGGGCCTAAAATTATGCTAGTCACCAGAGGATATTATCAGCAGACCACCTGCAATACAGTCACCAAAAGCACTTGTTAGAAATACAGAGTCCTGAATTCTTCCACAGATCTACTTAATCAAAATCCCTAGGGATGGGGCCTGTGAATATAAACTTTTAAAAGAATATCCCAAGTGATTCTTAATTATACTAAATTCTGAGAAGAACGACCATATTGGGCAACAAAGCAAATATGAGGCGTGGTCCCTGTCATTGAGAAGCATGCAATCTAACTGAGGAATTTAGATAATGCTTAATAATCTTATGGGTGCTATAGAACCCTCAAGACAGTTACAACAAAAAAAGTCCTCCAGGCAAACTTGCTTGGTTTCATCCTCATCCCCCTACCAAGTGTGCCTTTCATTTTATTTGTAACCTTCAGATGACATTGTCTGTTTTCTACTTAGTATTCATTTATTTGTGTGCCTCCTCTCCTACAACTTAAGTGCTTTGAGAACAGGATCCATGTCTGATTCATCTCTCTAATTCATGAGTGCTTAAATAGATAATTCATGCATGGAGGGAGGAAGGGTGGGAAGAGCTATGAGGGTACAGTAATTAAGAATGTCTTCCTTAAGGAGGAAAGTCTTGATGTAAAAACAGAATTTTACTAAACACAGAGAAGAAGGAACGGCATAGGTAGATATGGGACAATTACATAAACAAAGTGACAGAGAAAAGAAAGAACGTTGCATATGCATAACTCCAAATTTGTTAGCTACTCAGAGCAATATTATAGTTTTAACAACATTCCAATTTAAAAATTCCACTAAAAATTTCCATTTCAAATTGCATTAAAAATATAAAGCACTTAGGAATAAATTTAACAAATATGTGTAAGACTTCTATACTGAAAACTAAAAAATATTGCTGAGAGAAATTAACAAAGTCCTAAATAAATGTAGAGATATACCATTTTCATGGACTGCAAAACTCAGTATTGTTAAGATGTCAATTCTCCCTAAACTGATATATAGATTCAATGCAATTCCAAAAAAAACTTCCAGTAGGCTTTTGGGGGGAAAAGAAAGCTAATTTTGAAATTTATTTGTAAATTCAAAGGACCAAGAATAACCCAAAATCTCAAAAAAGGAAAAAATTAGAGGACCTACTCAACCTGACTTCAAGACTCATAAAAGCTATCATAATCAAGAAAATGTGTTTTGGGTGAAAGAATAGATAGATCTATGAAGCATGTTTGAGAGTCCAAAATAAATCCATACATATAAAATCAAACAATATTTTACAAGGATGTCAAAGCAATTCAATGGGAAAAAGAAAATTACTTCAACAAGTTTTCTAGAAAAACTGTATACTCATTAAAAAAAAATCTATGAGTGCTATCGTACACCATACACATTAATTAATTCAAAATAAATCTTAGACTGAAGGCAAAAACTATAACGTTTCTAAGAGAAAACAGAAGGATATCTCTATGACCTTGGTGTAGGAAAAGATTCTTAGCACACAAAAAACACTAACCATAAAAGAAAAATTTGATAAATTGGACTTTATCAAAATAAAATTATCCTCTCATCTAAAGACACCATTAAGAAAATAAACAAACAAGCTATATAGACTGGGAGAAAGTATGCACAGCATATCTATCTGAATAAATCCATACATATAAAATCAAACAATATTTTACAAGGATACCAAAGTAATTCAACGGGAAAAAGAAAATTACTTCAACAAGTTTTCTAGGACAACTATATATCCATTAAAAAAAATATCCATGAGTGCTATCGTACACATGAATTAATTCAAAATAAAGCTTAGACTTAAGGCAAAGCCTAAGATTTTACCCTTGAATGACACAGGTTTAAACTGGGTGGGCCCACTTATGTATGATTTCTTTCACTAAAATATGTATATATTATAATACTACATGATCTGCAATTAGTTGAACCTGTGGATGCAGAAGTTCAGATATGGAGGGCCAATAGTAAAGTTATACTCAGATTTTCAACTGGATGGAGCATAGGTGCCCCTAACCCCTACATTGTTTAAGGGTCAACTGTATATATAATATAGATATGTTTATAGATAGATAGATATAAAATATTTTACAACTCAATTATAAAAGAACAAATGATCCAGTTTTTTAAAAAGCAAAAAATGTGAACAGATGTGTCACAAATGAAAATGTGCAAATGGCCAATAAACACATGAAAAATGCTAAATACTATTGGTTATCAGAGAAATTAAAATTAAAGATACTTTAATTTAAAACAATGAGGTACATACCCACTAGAATGGTTAAAATGAACGACAAGAACATTCACAAATACTAGAGAGAATGTGGACCGAACAGAATTCTCATATGATGTTGATAGAGGTATAAATGATACAATTATTTTGAAAAACAGTTTGAGAGTTTCTTAACCTTTTAAGGAAGTTAAACATACATCCTATAACCCAGAAATTCCACACCAAGATGTTTATCTAAGATAAATGAAAATATATGTCCACAGGAAAAGGGAACCCTCATCACTCTTGGGTGGGAATGTAAAGTGGTGCAGCCACTATGGAAAACAGTATGCAGGCTCCTCAAGAAATTAAAAATAGGACTACCATATGGTCCAACAACTCCACTTCTGGGTATTTATCTAAAGAAAACAAAAACACTAATTTGAAAAGACATATCACCCCTTCGTCTGTTGCAGCATTATTTACAATAGCCAAGATATGGAAGCAACATACGTGTCCATCAATAGATGACTGGATAAGGAAGATGTGGTATATGTATAAAATAGGATGTTACTGAGCTATAAAAAGAATTAAATCTCGCCATTTGCAAGAACGTGATGGACCTAAAGCGTATAATGCTAAATGAAATAAGTCAGACAGAGAAAGACAAATACCATATGATTTCACTTTTTTGTGGAATCTTAAAAAATAAGACAAACAAACAAAACAAAACAGAAACAGACTCATAGATACAGAGAACAAACTGGCAGTTGCCAGAGGGAAGGAGAATGGGGGCAGGCAAAATAGGTAAAGGAGAGTAAGAGGTACAAACTTCCAATTATAAAATACATAAGTCACAGGGATGTAATGTATAGCATAGGAATTATAGTCAATAATATTTTAATAATGTTGTATGGTGACAGATGGTAATTGGAATTGTGGTGACCATTTCATAATGTATACAAATATTGAATCATTATGTTGTACACCTGAAACTAATATAATATTGTAAGTCAATTATAATTCAATAAAAAAGATAGAAAATTTGTGTTCACAAAAAGCCTTGTAAACAAGTGTTTATGGGAACTTCATTAACAATAACCACAAACTGGAAATAGTCCACCATAAGGAAAATGGATAAACTATGGAAACTTCATAAAATGAACCATTATATATCAAGAAAAGGAAAATTGCTAATGCATGCTGTCAAAATGAATAAATTTCAAAAAATATTACACTAAATGAAAGAAGCCAGACACACACAAAAATGTACATACTATATGATTCTACTTATGTGAAGGTCTAGAATTGGCAAAACTATAGTAAAAGACATCAGATGAGTGATTTTTCTGGAGGGAGGGGATTGGCTGGAAAGGACCACAAGAGAACTGTCTGGGCTGATAGTAATGTTCTGTGTCTTACAAATGGGCATGGGCTACATTAGTATAGGCATTTGTCAAAGCAGTTCAAACAGTACACTCAAGATCTGAATATTTCACTGTTTGTGAATTATGCCTCCATTTTTTTTTAACTTAAAAAAATTATTTATTTATTTTTGGCTGCATTGGATCTTCATTGCTACGCATGGGTTTTCTTTAGTTGTGGCAATGGGGGCTGCTCTTCATTGCGGTGTGCAGGCTTCTCATTGCAGTGGCTTCTTTTGTTGCAGAGCACAGGGTCTAGGCATGCGGGCTCAGTCATCGTGGCACGTGGGCTCAGTAGTTGTGGCTCACGGGCTTAGTTGCTCCGCGGTATGTGGGATCTTCACGGACCAGGGATCAAACCCGTGTCCCCTGCATTGGCAGGTGGATTCTTAACCACTGCAACACCAGGGAAGTCCTGTCCCCATCTTTTACGTCCATAATTTCTACATTATGCAGGACGAGATAGGCTGTGTTTTGGTAACATGCAACCCCTAAATCCTAATGGCTTAATACAATGAATGTCTATTTCTTGCTTAAAGTGCACGGCCGGACCAGGCAGCTCTCTTTCAATAATGTGTCTCTGCCCTCACATGGACCCTCCTCCAGTTCCCTTGACAGGAAGAGAGAAACTGGTGAATCATCAGGGCTTTAAACTGCCTCAGCCCAGACAGGACACAAGTCACTTCCTCTCCCATCCTATTGGCCAGGATCCGTCATATGGCCCTGACTAAAAGCAAAGGATTGGGGGTGTAGTTTTTCAAGTGCCCATGAAGGAAAAGATTACCACATACTGATGAACACTAGAAATGCCTGCAATAGTCTATGTCCTCAGCATTCTTCCATTTTAGCAAAGAAGAATAAAACCTAAAATCTAATTTTCTATAAACTGATTACTACAATTTCATCTGTGTGCCTAGGCTGAACTAATACTTCTTGGTAGACAGAAGTAAAGAATTCTGGAAATGTACCTGGGGAAAATACAGCAACAGCAGCAAAAAATTTGTGAAATTAACTGCAGAAGTCAGAGCAGATACACATCCAGGAGACAACTGGTTTACAACACTGCTGAGGTAACTCTGAGGGACACAGAGTGACAAGTGACTGACAAACCAATCTGGTCCAAAATAAATTATATCAGGGAATAACGGCCAGCTGAGTTCCTGCTGCTGTGGAGAAACCAGGCATTACAAATGAAAAAGGGGGTATTATTTGCCCCAAAGTGATCATTTGTTGCTTGTCAAAAATTATCCTCATATTCCTAAAACTTTCTGAATTTGTAGGTGCCCTGGAGGAAGGCCCACTGTAGCACACACAGAAAAAAGGAGAAGACAAAGCCTGTTTTGCAATTCCCTTTTCTGTTTTAAATTTTCACAAAAGGTCTTGAACACTATAACAATTAGAAGAGGACAAAAATATGTTTGGCAGATCAAATAGGTAAGATGTCAGGACCCTTTTCAAAATGTCTGGGAGACACTGCTGATTAATTTTGGCTGAAACTTGAAAAAAAAAAAAAGCAAGCATATTTTCTAAACTAACATGTAAGATTTTCTGATCATGTAAGCACCTTTAAAGTCCAGTTATACCAGGGACAGCCAGAAATTAGACTGTGTAACAGTTCCCACAAATTGCTCAAAGGTTACCTCTAATCCAGTAGACAGGAACTGAGGTTGCATAATCACTGGAGCCCAGCTCAGAGAAGAAACACACAGAATGCTAATATCCCTGAAGAATTTCCATCCATTTGGGAAGAGAGATGTGGTCTGATTGCAGGATGGGTTAAGAACATGCAGCACACAAACATATCATCAGTGTTGTTGATCTAGTGCCTGCCTCCACTTATTCTGGGAAATTACAGGAGAATGATTTCAGGGTGGCAAAGAAAGGCTGTCAGCTGTGAATCTGGTGATTGACATGGTTTGCTTAAATGTGTTCAACCAAAACCAAGTTGTAATGACCAGGCCTAGCTTTTCATCTTTGGGTGCAATAATTGGCACACTCCACTTAGGCCCTTGACTGATGTGCCAGTCAGGATTATTTCTGTTCTAAGTGAAAGAGACCCCAACTCAAACTGGCTTTTAAAAGAGAATGCATCTAATTCACACAACTGAAAAGTACAGGCAAGAGAGTCAGATATAACTGTACCCAAGGCCTCAAATGATTTGACTCTGCTCTCTTCTGTACTTTTTAAATCTCAGTTCCTTGTGATGTCAACATAATGCCAATAGCCCTACACCTACATCTCTATGGTTTCAAGTCTGAAAAATAAGCAGGAGTTTATTTTCCAGTACCTTCTGCCCACATTCCATGATTCATGACTTTTGGGGCCAATATCTTCATCTTGATACAATGAAACAATTTCTGTGGCCAAGAGATATAATAACACTAATCTCTAGGTTTGACTTGCACGGAAACCCCTAAATCAATCACCTATGACTACTGAGATTTGGTAGTCAGATGTTCCACCTCTGAACTGGGTGGAACACCACTTGAATCATATGGCCTAAGAGAGTGGGGAGGGAAATAGCTCTCCATACAAAATTCTAGGTACTTATCAGAAGAAGCGAAAGTGGACTCTGGGTAGAACAAAACAGAACAAAATTTTAAAAATAGCATCTATTATACCAAGCTCTTGGTATACTTTAATATTATATAATGGAGGCACTTTCACAGAAATTAAGGGTAGGGACCATACCTAATTCAGAATATTGTAGATTCCGAGGATTGGGAGGAACAGCAGAGGTCATAAAATCAATTCCCAATTCTGACAAATTGCAGTCAAATCTTAACTTGTAAGAGAGTGTGTGGCATCCTTGGTAGATCCTTGAACAGTCTAGGGTTCAAAAAATATTAGTTGAGTGAATTCAAGAAGGAATGAAAATATATACAGAGATTCTTGGTTCAATCACAGAAACTCCTCCTGCTCTCTAAAGGCTTTTAAAAAATAAAAGGTTTTTAAAAAATAAAAAATATACTTGGACAGGTCACTTAGAGCTCCAGTAATGGCACCATAGTCAGATAACTAACCCTCCTCCCAATAACAAGTATAAACTTTAGACAAAATATAAAACACAACTGTTTGAAGGCACAAGAGAGCAACCAAAAAGAGAAATAAGCTGAAGTAAATATGACCTCAAAAAGAAGAAAGCAAACCAGGTAATATTTACATTACCTCTTCTTCTCAAGGGTCCTACCAAGTTTTCAGAGATCAGGGTATAGCGCTCAGGTAGAAAGTAGCCATCTTTCTGGTCCAAAGAGTCAGAGTTTGGAACTGCCAGACACAGCTGAAAATTGAGGGAGGAATTTCCAGAATGAGGGAATCACAAAAGGTGGATCCCTCATATCTGTGTATAATTGCCTTCAAAATCTTAGATGACTCCTAAACAGCATATGTTTGTGGCAATGCTCCCAGGAACCACATATATAGCAACAGCTGTAAATCTAAGAGTTGAGCAAAGTTCAGCGGCTACTGGTGCTGGAAAGGCAAATTTGACTTCAAATCCTACGAAGTTAAAGGATCTTGTTCAATACCTTTAGCTATCCACTGAAACCTCATAAGAGCCACACCTTTAAGAATAAGTACTATAAGCTATGACTAAGGACTTTGTCCTAGGAATAAAGAAAAATCTGAAATAGATATGCTCTAATACTGCTTAAAACCAAGCCTCCACAAGATCAAGATTATTCTCTAGTAACTTAACTGTCCATTACAAAAAAAACCCTAAGGTATTCAGAAGAAGATAACAGAATCTAGAATCTCTACAATTTATCATCTACAATGTTAAGTATAGAATAAAAAATTATGAGACTTACAAAGAAGCAGGGAAATGTAACCCATAATCAAAAGAAAAGAATAAAGGAAAAAATCCATAGATAAATCAGATGTTAAAATGAGCAAAGGTTTTTTTAAAAACTACTATAAATATATTAAAATTTACAGAAAATATAGATATAAGTGAAATATTTCAGGAGAGATATGAAAACACTAAATATTGGAAATATTAGAACTGAAAAAACACAATACCTGAAATGAAAAGTGTATTACATGGATTTAACAGCCAATTGAACAATACAAAAGAAAAAAGCAAACTTGAAGGCAAACCATTATAAATTATTCAAACTGAAGCCCAGAGAGAAAGGGTTCTTTAAAATGTAGAGAGTCTCCAGAAGCTGTGAAACAATTCAAGTGGTCTAACACATGTAGGCAGACTAACCAAACTACTGAAAAAATAAACATGAAGGAAAACATCATTAAATCAACCAGAGTGGGGAAACATATATTATATGTAAGGAAATAACATAAAGATAACAGTTAACTTCTCACAAGAAATAATGGAGACCAGAGGACATCTGGAACAATATGTTTAAAGTAATGAAAGGGAAAAGAATGTCAACATTAAATTCTATATCTAATAAAAATATCTTTCAAAAGGTGAAATAAAGACATTTGCAGCTAACTGGAAGGGGGAAAATTTGTCACCAGTAGACAGGAAATGCTGAAGAGAAATGAAACAAGGTAGAAATTCCTATCTATAGAAGGAATTAAAAGCACTGAAAATGATAAACATGTAGGTAAATTAAAAAATTATATTTTCTCTCAATTTATGGAAAAAATATGGACAGATATAATCTGACTCTGTCTCTCAATGCATTCACCTACCCATGAATCAAGTTTCTACTGACACTCTTAAGTTTTGTAAATTGGGTCTGCCTAGTGTTGCTTAGGTTCATGCCTTGAATTGATAGAGATACAAACTCTGGAAATCTGCTTGTATATCTCTCTTCCTGAGAGAATAAAAGTAAAAGTGTTCAAAGATGCTCCAAGTGCTGTGGGATGCTCCATGTGCTGTGGGATACTCCAGGTGCTGTCTCCTCAAGGACATCATAACATGGGCAGGCACCAAGAGATAACACACAGGATGAAGATCTCACTCAAGACAACTGTCTGTAGCACACTCATGTCTCTGAGATGACTCTGTGAGCTAAGGACCTAGAAATAGGAGAAATCACAGAGGGTGAGCCAAGCTGGTTTTCTGAAGGGTTTCTAGTACAGGGTTATTCATTCAACATTCATTATGTATTTACTGACTATCCACTATGTGGCAAGCGTTGTGATTAGCACTCTATGGGGTGAAGGCCTGAAGCAGTCATAATCCTGTCCTCACAATCTTGTAGGGGAGATATGACAACAAATAAATCTAATATGAGGCAATAATAATGTTAATAAAAATAAAAATTATAATAATGATAGCTAACATGAAGTGAGCTCTTATTATGAGCCAGGCACTGTGCTAAGTGGTTTACATGCACTAACCCATTTAATATACAGGACAACCTCCTGAGAGAGGAACCATGATTATGCTCATTTTCATAAATAAGGAACCTGAGGCTCTTGAAGTCTCCTAGATAGTGTGTCTTGGAACTGAAACTTGAACCCCAGTGCTTGGCTCTAAGGCCCAGGTACTACTCACTGCAATGGGGGCTTCCCAAGAAGCGCAGATAGAATATGTTGGGATCTGAGGGTAGAGAGAGCCTCCTCACAGGAGAAGCCATGGAAGCCTCCATGGAGAAGGGGCTGTGGATGGTCTTTGAGGGTAAAATGTGGACTCATAAAAACTGGCATTCATGAAGAAGGAATAAGATTTCAGGAGTGCCAGGGCAGGAAGGGTGGGAACATCTTGTCAATAAGTGCTTCTGGGCACTGGGGATGTGCTGAGCTCTGAGCTGAACAGTATGGAGCCTCAGGACTGCATCAGATGTGATCTCAAAGGAGATCCCAACCCATAGCTCACACAGGGGCAGGTAGGCCTTAACTAAATCTATGATGCATGAGAATGTAAACCAAATTTGTCTTTGTCATTGGCTCTAGTCACTTATGAATGAAAACATGAAGTCATTTTCTTCCCTACTATGAAAACAAGATTTGTGGAATTTGAATAAACCTGTGGAATGTAAACACAGTTTGGCAGGGCCTTTCTTCACCAAAAGAGATGACTTAAACAAACAAGAATGAAGGAAGAGAGGAATGTAAAGCCAAAGGTGGGAATATCGCATCTCTCTGACCTGTTATAAACACCAACCAATTGGGCCAATAGTCCTAATATAAAATCATAATGCTAATATCTAACAATCATGTTTTCATGTAGACAAATCTGGTAGCTCACAGTAGGAACCAGATGCCATCTGAGACTCTCTTGCCATTTCCCATGTCACATCAATCACCAAGTCCTATCAATATTGGCAAATTTAAAATAAACAAAAATATCCCTATTTCTTTCTGTGTATTCACAGACTCCTCTTCTCTCTCCAACCCCTCTGCCATGCTTCATCTCCTATATCTCTGAATGCCATTGCTTCCTCAGTGATTTTCTTGCTCCTAGTTTATTTCCTGCTTACTCCATCCTCTGCTTCTGCCAAGTCCGCCTTCCACAAATGTAAAGCAATTTCAACTCTTTGTCTAAAACACTTCAGTGTTTCCTTACTGCGCTAAAAGTAGATTCCATGTCATGAACTGAGACCCTCTGTGACCTTGTTCCTATCTGCTCTCCACCCACTCCCCAAGGCACCCCAACACCCCTTTATTTCCCTTTGTATGCCCGGCTGTTTCATTCCATCACATTCCATCACAATGTACACATATCGTAACTTTTCCCAAGAAAGTCTTTCCTCCCTGTGTCTACCTGAAGAACTCAGCTAGAGCATCACCCCCTCTGTGAAGGGTGCCAAAGGCATCACCAGTCCTGGAGAGACTCCACTGCCCCTTCTCTTTTGGGTGTCTACTAGATCATCACAGCACACACCATGCTCTAGCACAGCTACAATATAGCAGATAGGCTGATGCTTCCTAAATAAATGAGTGCATTTTGTCCTTTGTTTCTTCCACCCGTCCCTACTCTAATTCTACCCCCCCACAACAAAATTTGAATAAACCTGGAATTTGAATAAATTTGAAAATTCCATGGAAGCCCCCAAATCCTTTCCTGATCATGAGTTGCCCCCCTTCTGACAGATTCTGAGCCTCTCTGCAACCAAGCATGAATTTCCCACAAGTCACACATTCCCTCCCTCTCACTGCTGCTCACCTTCCTTTGGTGTCACTGCCCACAAGTGATAGTAAGGGAAGTGTTAGCGGGAGCCAAAAATGAGAATCATTGGTGTCAGTCAGTAGAGAACACAGCCTTGCAAAGTAAGCCTGCTGACAACCAGACATTGCTAGAAAACCAGGGGAAGAGCTCACAGATTCTTGGAGGTGCACTGCTCACCTTGTCAGCTCAAAGGAATTCAATTCAACAGATTATTTCTGTGTACCTGTGAGGTGCCAAGCATGGGATAACAAGTGCTTGCCCTCCCTGGACTTCTACCCTGATGAGAAGATGGGATGTAAAATGAAGTAGTGTTGCCAAGGGGACTTCAGTGGAAAATGAATAGATGGGATATTAATAACTAGTAATGAAAAGGAGCTCTGTGTTTAAAAGTTTAGAAAAAATGAGTTAAAATTGAGTAAACTTCTTTACTCTTGGACTTCTTGGAGCTTTTCAAATGCCAGTGGTAGAGGTGGTAGAGAGGGACATCAGTAAGATGGTGGAATAGAAATTTTCAGCCCTCTTCCCCCACACAGAAACACTGATTTTGACAACCCATGGATAAGAGTACCTTTGTGGGAGGCACTCCCAAGTCCAAGTCCAGTGGAGAGGTCCCTGTACCCCTTTGGAGGAAAAAATACAAGAATAGATCCATTGAAGAGGTTAAGAAGAAACTTTTCACGTTACCCTTGCTACACTTCCTTCAAGGCACCATAGTTCAGGGCCAAGAGAAACCCCGTCAGCCCACAATGTCTCCCACAGGGGAAAGTGAGAGCATAGTGAGTGTCTGGCTTCCCCAGCTGTGCAGGATGCTGCCCAAGAGGCCCATTACTTTCTCACCTGACCCAGAACATCAGAGCTGAATAGTCTGGGACAGTAAGGAAAAGGGAAAAGTGTGGGTCTCAAGGAACTGGGGCATGAAACTCAACAAAGGGCTATGGTTTGTAATAACTACCTCAGAGAATCCACCAAGAAGCCCACCCACGAACCTCCCAGGATGCATCATCTGCAGTTCCACACAGATAGCCTATGTGCACCACCAGTTTTCTGTGTTATTCTCCCCCTTCCCCCTTTATTCAACACTCCATGCATGCCCTACAGAGGGCATCTGCGCTGGCCGTACTCTGCTAAATTGGAAGAAAATACATAAACTTAAATAATTTAGGACACAGCCCTAAGGAGCCTCTCAGAACCTGGCCTGGTTTTGTGGGATCTAGAGAAGGCATAACATCCTAAGCTTTCCCCTTCAGGAAGAATCAGGAAGAGCAGAGCAGGCACATCCATAAAAATAGTTTGAGGAACCCCCAGAATCCTTAGCCAGGCAGACTGGTGAAGTTTTCTCCCTCCCTAAGCCAGTCAGTAAAGACTGTAAAAGTAAAGATGACTGTCAAGTACAAAGACAGCAACACAGTTCAAAACACACACACACACACACACACACACACACACACACACACACACACACACACAATCAAGGAAAAATGATACCACCAAAAGAATACAATAATTTTACAGTAACCTACCCAAAGAAATGGAGATTTATTAATTGCCTGAGAAATAATTCAAAATAATTGTTTTAAGGAAGCTCAGTGAGCTACAAGAGAAAATAGGCAGCTCAGCAAAATCAAGTTGTTATTGGATACACAATATAAAAAGATGTAAATTGTGACATCAATAGCATAAACTTATTTATGTTTAGTAAAAGGGGGGAGGGAATAAAAGAGTAGAGTTTTTGTATGTGATTGAAGTTAAGTTGATATCAGCTTAAGAGAGACTACCTCATAGAAACCACAAAGAAAAAAACCTCTAGTAGACACACAATATAGAAAGAAAAAGAAATCAAAGAATGCCACTGCAAAACCTTATCAAATAACAAAGGAAGACAGCAAGAGGAAGAAAAGAACAAAGGAAAAACAAAATAGAAGACAATTAACAAAATGGAAATAATAAGTCTTTACTTATCAATAATTACTTGGAGCGTAAATGGATTAAATCTTCCAATCAAAAGACATAGAGTGGCCAAATGGATTTTTTTTAATGGTTCAAAAATATGCTGCCTACAAGAGATTCACTTTAGGTTTGAGGACACACATAGATGAAAGTGAATGGATAGAAAAATATATTTCATCCAAATAGTACCTAAAAGAGAGAGTGGCTATACCTCTATCAGACAAAATAGACTTTACGTCAAAAACTGTCACATGAGACAAAGGTCATTATATAATAACAAAAGGGTCAATTCATTGAGAAGATATAACAATTGTAAATATACATGCACCAAGTATCAGAGCACCTAAATATATAAAGCTAAAATTAACAGAATTGAAGGGAGAAATAGACAGCAATACAATCTTTGTAGGGAATTTCAATACCCACTTTCAACAATGAATGCATCGTTCAGATAGAAAATCAATAAGGATAGGACTTGAATAACACTATAAACCTATGAACCTAACAGACATATACAGAACAGTCTATCCAACAGTAGCAGAATACACATTCTTCCCAAGTGCTCATGGAACATTTCCCAGTATAAATTATCTATTACATTACAAAACAAATTTTAACATACTTAAGAAGAGTGAGATGATATTGAGTATCTTCTGACCATAATGGTATGAATCTAGAAATCAATAACAGGAAGAATATTGAAAAATTCACAGTATATGAAATTAAGCAACATTCTTCAGAGCAACCAATAGGTCAACAAATAAACCAAAAGAGAAATCATAAAACATCTTGAAACAAACAAAAATGGAAACAAAACATATCAAAACTTATGGGATGTAGCAAAAGTAGTTCTAAGAGGGACTTCCCAGGTGGTTCAGTGATTAAGACTCCACGCTTACACTGCAGGGGGCATGGGTTCGATCCTTGGTCAGGGAACTAAGATCCTGCATGCCGCATGGTGCAGCCAAAAAAAAAACTTTTTTTAAAGTAGTTCTAGGAGAAAAGTTTAAAGTGACAAATGCCTACTTTAAGAAAAAAGAAAGATCTCAAATAAACTACCTAACTTTACATCTCACAGAACTAGAAAAAGAAGAACAAACTAAGCCCAGAGTTAGCAGAAGGAAGGAAATAACAAAGATGACAGCAGAAATAAATTAGAGACTAAAAAAATAGTAGAAAAGATCAATTAAACTGAAAGTTGATTTTTTGAAAAGATAAAGAAAACTGACAAAACTTTAGCTAGACTAATGAAGAAAAAAGGGAGAAGATGCAAATCAATAAAATTATATGTAAGAGAGGAGGTATTCCAATTGATACCACAGAAATAAAAAGGATCATAAGAGACTAACATGAACAATTATGTGCCAACAAATTGGATAGCCTAGAAGAAATAAATTCCTGAAAACAATCTTCCTGATTCAGTCTTAGTGGGCTGTATGTTTTTAGGAATTTGTCTATTAAATCTAAACAGACCAATAATGAGTCAGGAAATTGAATAAGTAGTCAAAGCCCTATCAATAAAGAAAAGCCCAGGACCAGATTGTTTACTGGTAAATTTTACCAAACACTTAAAGAAGAATTAATACCAATCCTTTTCAAACTCTTCTCAAACTTTGAAAAGGAGTGAACACATCCAAACTCATTTTACAAGACCAGCATTACTCTCATACCAAAGCCAGATAAGGACACTACAAGAAAAGAAAATTATAGGACATTCTAATATTCCTGATGAACAAAGATTTTTAAAAATCCTCAAAAAAAATGCTAGCAAATTGAATTCAGAAACACATAAAAGGATCATATACCATGATCAAGTGCGATTTATCCCTGGATGCAAGGATGATTCAACATATGCAAACATATATCAATCACATTGATATACCACATTAACAGAATGAAGGATAAAAATCATATAATCGTCTCAATAGATGCATAAAAAGCATCTGATGTAATTCAACATTGTTTCATGAAAAGAACTCTCAACAAATTAGGTATAGATGGGATGTACCTCAACATAATAAAAGCTACATATCACAATCCCACAACAAACATCATGCTCAATGGTGAAAAACTGAACATTTTTTTCTCTAAGATCAGGAACAAAACAAGGACGTCCACTCTCATCACCTCTATTCAACACAATTTGGAAGTCTTAGCCAGAGCAATAAAGTAAGAAAAAGAAACAAAAGTCATCCAAATAAGAAAGGAAAAAGTAAAAGTACCTCTGTTTGCAGATGGCATGATCTTACCTATAGAAAACCCTAAAGATATGACCAAAAAACTTAGAACTAATGAAGAAATTCAGTAAAGTTGCAGGATACAAAATCAACATACAAAAATCAGTTGTGTTTCTATACACTAACAACAAATCATCTAAAAAAGAAATAAAGAAAAAATCCTATTTACAACAATAACATCAAAAACAATAATCTACTTAGGAATAAATTTAACCAAGGAGGTAAAAGGTCTGTACACTGAAAACTATAACACAATGATGAAAGAAATTAAACACAAATAAATGGAAAGATATCCTGTATTTATGGGTTGGAGGAATTAATATTGATAAATGTCCTATTATCCAAAGCCATCTATAGATTCAATGCAATTTCTATCAAAATTCCAATGGCATTTTTTACAGGAATAAAAAAAATACTAAAATTCATATGGAAGAACAAAAGACCCCCAAAAGCCAAAGCAATATTGGGAAAGAAGGATAAAGATAGAGGTATCACGCTTCCTGACTTCAAAATATATTACAAAACTACAGTAATCAAAAGAGTATGGTGGGGCTTCCCTGGTGGCACAGTGGTTGAGAGTCCACCCGCTGATGCAGGAGACACAGGTTCGTGCCCTGGTCTGGGAGGATCCCACATGCCACGGAGTGGTTGGGCCCGTGAGCCATGGCCACTGAGCCTGCGCATCTGGAGCCTGTGCTCCACAACAGGAGAAGACACAACAGTGAGAGGCCCACGTACCACAAAAAAAAAAAAAAAAAAAAAAAAAAGAGTATGGTACTTGTATAAAAACAGACATATAGACCAATGGAACAGAATAGAGAAACCAGATACAAAACCATCCATGTATGGTCAACAGATCTTCAACACAGCACCAAGAACACACAGTTGGAAAAGGATAGTGTCTTCAATACATAGTGTTGGAGAGAGTGTATATCAACATGAAGAAGAATGAAATTGGAACCCTAATTTATACCATATATGAAAATCAACTCAGAATGGATTAAAGACTTAAACATAAGACCTGAAACCATAAAACTACTAGAAGAAAACATAGGGAAAAAAAAGTCCTTGACAAGGGTCTGGGAAATGACTCTTGAATACGACCCCCAAAGCACAACACAACAAAAACAAAAATAAACAAGGGAACTACAAACTAAAAACACTCTGCATAGCAAAGTAAATAATCAACAGAGTGAAGATACAATCTATAGAATGGGAGAAAACATTTGCAAAAAAATACATCTAAGGAGTTAATATCCAAAATACATAAGGGACTCAAACAACTTAATAGCAAAAAACTCAAATAACAATTAAAAAATGGTCAAAGCCCTAAATAGACATTTCTCCAAAGAAGACATACAAATGGCCAACAGGTATATGAAAAGATGTTCAAATCACTAGCCATCATGGAAACGCAAAACAAAACCACAATGAGATAACATCTCACACCTGTTAGAATGCCTATTATTTAAAAAAAAAAAAGAAGAAGAAAAAAAATAAATAAAAAAGAGGCGTTGACAAGGATGAGGAGAAAAGGGAACCCTTGTCCACTGGCGGTAGAAATGTAAATTGGTTCAGCCACTATGGAAAACATTATGAGGTTCCCCAAAAAATTAAAAATAGAACTACCATATAATCCAGCAATTCTGCTTTTTGATATATATCCAAGGGAAATGAAATTACTATCTCAAAGAGATATTTACATACCCCTGTTCATAACTGCAGCATTATTCATAATAGCCATGATATGGAAACAACTAAGTATCAATGATGGATGAATGGGTAAATAAATGTGTTATATGTTTATAACATATTATAAATAATATAGTGGGGGTTGCCCTGGTGGTGAAGTGGTTAAGAATCCGCCTGCCAATGCAAGGGACATGGGTTCAAGCCCTGGTCTGGGAAGATCCCACATGCTGTGGAGCAACAAAGCCTGTGCGTCACAACTATTGAGCCTGCGTTTTAGAGCCCATGAGCCACAACTACTGAAGCCTGTGTGCCTAGAGCCTGTGCTCCGCAGCAAGAGAAGCCACCACAATGAGAAGCCTGCGCACCACAACAAAGAGTAGCCCCTGCTCACCGCAACTAGAGAAAGCCCATGCACAGCAACAAAAACCCAACACAGCCAAAAATAAATAAAATAAAATAAAATAATAATAACAATATAGTGGAATATTATTCAGCCTTTTAAAGAAGGATATCCTAGCATTTGTGACACAATGGATGGACCTGAAGCACATTATGCTAAAAAAGGCAAATTTACACGATCTTACTTAAATGTAGAATCTGAAAATTTTGAACTTATTAAAGCAGGGAGTAGAATGGTGGTTACCAGGGATTGGTGGTGGGGAAAATAGGGAGATCTTGGTCAAAAGGTACAAAGTTTCAGTTATGCAGGATGAATAAGTTCTGGAGATCTAATATACAGCATGGTGACTATAGTTAATATTACTGTATTATATGTTTGAAATCTTAAGTGTTCTCACTGCATAAAAAGAAATAACTTTGTAAAGGGATGGATATGTCAATTAGATTCATTGTGGAAATCATTTCACAGTGTACACATACATCAAAACATCACATTTTAAACTTAAATATGTACAATTTATAATTGTCAATTATACCTCTATAAATCTGAGGAAAAAATGCCAGTGGTCACTGTGAATCTCTATGAAAGAGGTCTAGTTTGCATTTTCCTGACTTACTGACATAGAATACCATTTGGGGACCACCTCTTTGGATGGCATTTCACCAAATACACTATAAGAAACACAGTTATAGAGCATTACAATGCAGGGTCCCAGCGCACCAATTACAGAAGAAGCTCAGAGGGGGAAAAGCTAACTATAGGGTCTTACCAAGTGGTATCCAAATTGGGTGTGGAAAAATATCATCTGAGTTGAGCCAAGGAGAGAAAAGTATCCAGACACACGTAACAACTGTCACAAAAGCCTGAGGGTGTGAACCACTGCCATGGAACTAGAGAACTGCAAGTCATTCTATATTATTGGAGTATAACGTGTTAAGGGCACAGCGAGGGAGATGAAACTGAGCAGGCCAGCAGAGGACAGACCAAAAGGACCTTACACCAGATAAGGGGTTTGAGTTTGTTGCTTTGTTGCACTGACTTCTTTAATAGTTAATGACATTCATTCATTCATCTATTCTTTTAACCATTTACTCAACCAAGGTTTAGTGAGCATCTCCAAGGTGCCAGCTCCAGAGAAGAAATGAGTCAGGAAGACTTCAGAGGAGGCTAGAGACGGGCCACTGTGTGGAAGCTCCTGGTTTAACAAGGACACAGAACCATCTGTAAGCTCCACAGAGATGCACAGCTCCTTTGAAGCCCAGCCTGGTCTACCAACACCATGACCAGACCTTTTCTCCTCATGTTCTTGGGTGGGAGGGAAGTGGCCTGGCATCTTAATCATTCTTGGGCCTTGAATGGCCAGATGAGGGCATCATAGTCTGTCACATCAGCTAGAGCAAGATTAATAAAATGGATCATTGTCACTGAGGAGATGACCTATTGAAATAATTGAAAGGAGACTTGCCTAAGAAAGAAGAGGTCTGGGAAGGCATAGAGAAAACAAAGCTTGAAGATAAATAGTACTAGCAGCAATAACCTTAAAGACCTCAGCATAGTAACGTGGAGATGACAAGGAATTCACAGCAAAAAAGGCTAGTGATTTATGGAGCGCATGCCAGGAGGGTCCAGGCTGACAGCAGAGATGCTAATCATAAGCCAAAGCAGATTATCTGTCAAGGCAAGTTGCTATCTTTAAAAAAGCAAATGTTGGCAGAGTGATTGGTACCAGGCAAAAGAGCTTCTTTCCATCTCCCCAGGCGAGTGCCAGCAGACCCAACTTGACGGTTAATCATGGCATCTCCCTTAGCTCCCTAATGAACCCTGAGGTCAGACAAACTGAGAATGGCAGCACCAGGCAAAGATAAAGGAGAGGCCCTGTCAGGCTGGTTAGCACACAGAGCCAAAATGGCTAACACACGATGGCAGGAACCACCAGCTCTGTTTCTGTCAATGCTGCAGTGTCAGGAGGGAGGGAGCATAGTGAATTCTGGCTCCTAACTCTCGCTGCTTCTATTATCTGTGCTTGTGAAAGGAGAGGCTAGACCATTACCTTCTGCTCAGCCTCCACCAAAGGCATGGAAACTTTTGTTTGCATCTCCTGGTTTCAACTGAGAGGCAATGAGCTTTGACACCTAAAAGCCTCTTGAGTTTGAGAACTACTTAGTGGGCAGAGAGACGTGAAATGCCCAGCAAGTAAGAGTGAGGGAATTGGTGATTCCCGTAGTGTGTTCTGGCCTTGAGATTCTTCCCACCAAATCGGCTTCCACATAGTTTGAGATTACATATAGTTTGAGAAATAGCACACACTATGTCACTCCATGGGTTGGATTCTGAGCAGGAGGAGCAGTAGATACCAAGACCCTAAGGGAGGGAGGAGTGGGGCACACTGGCAGGTGTTCTGACCCAGCGTGGTCCCAGGAAGAGACACTGAAGGCACTGAAGTGCTCCCTACACCCTGCACTAGCCTAACCCGCTTCCATCCCTTCTTCAGCAGCAGAGCACAGTTTTGCTATGGAAAGAAAAAAGAAAAAAATAGGCAATGCAGCTCACTGAGCCTTACTAGAATTTCACAACAGGCGTTTGCTCTCCTAGATTGCTGATCAGAACTAAATTTTGCAGGTCCAAAGAATGGTATGTTTCCTATACTACAAGCTCTGCTCATGTGATATCTCAGACTTGAGTTAACTATCTCAGTGAATTATTATAAAGGCTCTTCCAGGCACCTACATTTGACCTATGATCTTGCACAGATACTACAGAACAAAGGTCTATGAATAAGAGCACCCCCACTCTGCCTGTCACCAAAAGATATCCTTGGTAGTCACTTGGGAAATATCTCTTTGGACTTGGGAACAACGACTTCCAGCATCAGTTTGAAATTTTATCCATCTGTACTAGAGGAACTTCGGTATTTTTTTCACCATGAGCAAAGTATTTGTAGCTTTGGAATTGGATAGTGGGGTTGAAATTACACAACTACATGGCTGTGTGGCCAGGGGCAAGTTAATCTCCAAGCCCCAGTTTTCTGATCTGCACAATAGGGCTGTAGCTGGAGTTTACAAATCCCTGTTCTAGCATTCTGAGGTCAACAGAGCTCATCTATCTCCTCCTCTATCCTTCTTGTCTCTGTTTAACTTTTTTTCCCAGTGAACAATTAATAACTGGTCATCACATACAGATTCCTAAGAGAGAACATTTGGGAGATGGTACTGTTGACCTTATCTAGAGAAGTTTTACAACAACCCCTGCCAAAGCCGAAGGTCTTGCCCCCTCCCCTGGTCACTGGGAGAGAATGTGGTCACCTACACATAAGACATTGGGCCATGGGTTTGTCAGGCATAATGGGCAGTGCCCCAGGCATTCTGTTTGATGGTTAGCCAAACCACTATGGGTTTGGGTATTTTTCCTTTGCAGGACAGCTGGAGTAAACTATAGATTCTAAACCTCCCAACACAGATTTCATCCTAAAACGTTTGCTTTCCAAGCGAGGCATTAACATTCAAGATGATTGCCCTCAGCTCAAAGTTGGCTCTCAGCCTGGATTTTGTGTTCTCTCACTGTAGGTTTTCTGAAATTCATAGCAATTATTCTCAAAAACCTTGCAGTTATTCATTCTTCTCTCCACTCAAGTCCTGTGGTTATAAAACGGGGTTGAGAATTGGCATCACCTGACAGCCAGACTAGTCACCTGCTAAGTTTGACCAGAGGAACACTGCCACCCCATCCCCAGGTCCCTGAGGATCCAGAAGGGTCTTCACAGCACCCATGCATCCTTCTCCCGTTGTACCCCACTTTCCCTCTTGGAAATCTCCCCTCTATAAGCCAGGCCCAAGCCAATGAGTATGTCCTATTTCTGGCCACAGAAATTGTTTCAGCAGTGGGCATACCACCCAACCAGAACCAATGTGGTATGATGGCCCTGTGTGAATAAATACAATGACACTCTGTTTAAGAAAGGGGCAGAAGCTGCTCCTCCTCACTATTACAGTATCTCCTTAAAACTGTAATAGGTGGCCAGACCTTGCAGGCAGGAGTTAGATAAACCCAGTCTGCAGATTTTACAGTACAAAGTCACAGGCCTTCTGACTCTGGGAACTGTAAGCAAATACCTCCAAAACTGCCTCAAGAGTCTCTCATGAGGTGTACAGGAGGCTATTACAAGGTACATCCATTTGTCTCTCAAAGAGATAAAAGAAGTTTTCATTTTTACTTTCTCTACTTTACTGTATAAAGTGTGTGAAATTCTTCCCAGATTTTGTAGTCTGGCTCATGCATACTCAAGGATAAATCAGGTTTGCTCCCTCCTCTATATTGGCATTTGGGGCTGGGGGTGCGGGGGTCTTTTTCATAGAAGGATTTTTAATTTCCCCAACAGTGCTTTTGTTGGAAGTGTTGACACAAAGACTCTCTTCTCCAGACTTGAAGCTGGAAGGATGAGCTGCAGCCATTTTTACACCCTGAAGGGAGAAGCTACTTGAGAATGGGCTTACACCAAAGAATTGGAGCCAGGAACAGGGAGGAAGAAGCAGGGTCATGATGGCTTCACCTGAGTCGCTGGGTCCATCCGTGCCTGATTACCCCTGGACTTTGTCATTTTGTAAGCCAAAATATTCCCTTTTTGATCAGTAAATTTGGTGCAGTTTTCTATCTTTTACAAGAGAAAGCACCCTAGCGGAGTTTATGCCCAATTACTATAAGCATTTTAAGTATTTTTCACTTGAATCTTGAAATATAGCTGTGGTATAATAAAACTCTGAGTCCCTGAATCAGGAAGGCTATCAAGGAAAAGCCTTAACCTCTTACTTGAATCCCTTGTATAATTCTCTCACTAGGTAGCTGTCCAGCCATTGTGTGCTCACACCCAGTATGGGGATCTTGCTGCCTCTAAGTCAGCCCATTCCACTCCATGCAGCCCTACCTGCCCATGAGCCCTTCCTCAGGTCTCCCTTACCTTCCGCCATCAAGCCAACCATGGACCACAGGGAACACGTGCACATCTCTTTCCTCTAGTGCCCTCTAAATCAAAGTCAGGTCTCACATCTCTCTAAATAAATATGCTCTTCTCCAGGCTAAATTTCTGTTATTTATGCACCTGGTACACAATCATTTCTTATTTAAAACCAAATCAATAAATGGGTAGTGCCTCCTTTAATGAAGGGTGATGAACAAAAATCCAGTTTTGCTTTATTGTGGTGCCAATTGTCTCAGCATCTTACAAGTGGCATCCTACAAATGCATCAGACCAATGGCCTGGGTTCCTGGTAGCAACTACCTGGAATATCAAGTTCAAGGATGGAGAAGAATATTGTGGAAAATTGTGCTTTAGTTAGGAAGCTGGAACTCGCTGGTCTCCATTACAGTCCTAGGCACAAAGAGGCTCAGGTGGGCCTATAAGTGAACTAAAGATGTACTAGGAGTTGTGCAGTAAGTGAAGCAGCTTGGGCCCAGTGGCTCTGTGTCTCTTTCCAATAAGGAAGAAGAAAGATCCAAAAGGCTGTAATTGACAAAGAACACAAACTTTAGAGCCGAGGTGTCTCTATTTGAATTTCAGTTCTTCCTCCTACCATTTGAGTTTGAGTGCAATATGTAACCTCTCTGAATCCCCTTCCTTAGCAGAGGAAATTACCATCTGCCTCAGGTGCATCATTATTTAAGCTCTTAAACAATTATCTGGTACACCATGTTGAAAAAAATACTCATAGCAGTTGTTAGCAATAATATCATCATTACTAGTTCTGACTTCTTGTGGCTTCTGGCCCCATGAGTGCCCCTCTCAAAGAATGAATTTAATGGCTCACCTGTGGAAGGAGTAGAAAGTACTACCAACAAATCCAATGACACACCTGAAAATGCTCTTGAGGTTATGCCCTACATATTGTTCCTCCAAAACTGCACATCAATCATATTATTATACAAGAGCAGAGTTATTTCTACAAAGGAAGGCAGAAATGTAGTCATTCAAAAAACAAGCCCTTGACTTTACCTTTACTGGCTTGAAGGTTCTCATACCAGGCTTCCTCACATTGGGGTGTACCTGTGTGGGTGCCCAGTAAATGTTCTACCAGGAATGGTGGTGACTATTGATGGTTACCTGGGTATTGAGGCTTTTGGACATGGGAGAAGCTTTGGTTCTTCCTGCCTAATTGTCCACAATTCTCAGGCTAATTCTAGGTGGTAGAGTGAGATCAAACACTAACATCAAGCCTTTCTTAACTTGGGCAGTCCAAAGGAGGTCAGGAATAACTGGAATTGAGCTCAAAACTCGGGGCATCAACTAGGTCAAGAAAGAGAGGCCTTGTGGAAAGTGTTGAGTGCTGTAAACCTTTGCCCCATTAAGGGCATTATGTGACAGTAGTACTGGAAGTGTCTTCATCCAAGTATAGTGTCTTCTCTGAGATTGACTCTAGGTGGGAAGGGCTGTGCAGAGTCCCAGTCTAACTGTGAATTAACCATGAGACCTCAACAACTTACCATACAGCTTTCACCTGTGAAATGAGAAAGCTGGGTTAGACCAATTGTTTGCCTTTTAGGGTGCCCGGGGTTGTGATCACCAGCCAGGAAAGAGTCAAGAACCTACAGAATCTGTCTGGACTCGAGGAGGATCCCAGCAGCAGAAGACTCTAAAGTCAACTGCATAGAGTCAGCCTAGCTTTGGTTTCTCTGCTTGACACTTAAAGCCTTCAAACACAGCACCTTGGACAGGTCTATGAACAGATAGGTGAAAACTAACATCTGAGGAAGACGACATCACCTGGGGGGTTCCTTTGCTTTGTGATGATTAAAAATAGTATAGGCACTTCTCTGGTGGTCCAGTGGTTAAGAATCCACCTTCCAATGCAGGGGATGCAGGCTCAATCCTTCGTTTAGGGAACTAAGATCCCACATGCCATGGGGCAACTAAACAAAAAACATCTCAAATAAACAACCTAAACTTACACCTAAAGCACTTAGAGAAAGAAGAAAAAAAACACCCTGAAGTTAGCAGAGGGGAAGATATCGTAAAGATCAGATCAGAAGTAAATGAAAAAGAAATGAAGGAAACGATAGCAAAGTTCAATAAAACTGGGCTTTCCTGGTGGCGCAGTGGTTGAGAGTCTGCCTGCTGATGCAGGGGAAACGGGTTTGTACTCCGGTCGGGGAAGATCCCACATGCCGTGGAGCGGCTGGTCCCATGAGCCATGGCCATTGGGCCTGCACATCCAGAGCCTGTGCTCCACAGCACGAGAGGCCACAACAGTGAGAGACACGCGTATTGCAAAAAAATTTTAAAAAAAAGATCAATAAAACTAAAAGCTGGTTCTTAGAGAAGATAAACAAAATTGATAAAACATTAGCCAGACTCATCAAGAAAAAAGGGGGGAAGACTCATATCAATAGAATTAAAAATGAAAAGGGAGAAGTAACAACTGACACCGCAGAAATACAAAGGATCATGAGAGATTACTACAAGCAACTCTATGCCAATAAAATGGACACCTGGAAGAAATGGGCAAATTCTTAGAAAAGCACAACCTTCTGAGACTAAACCAGAAAAAATAGAAAATATAAACAGACCAATCACAAGCATTGAAATTGAAACTCTGATCAAAAATCTTCCAGCAAATAAAAGCCCAGGACAAGATGCCTTCACAGGCGAATTCTATCAAACATTTAGAGAGGAGCTAACACCAATCCTTCTCAAACTCTTCCAAAATATAGCAGAGGGAGGAACACTCCCAAACTCATTCTATGAGGCCACTATCACCCTGATACCAAAACCAGACAAAGATGTCACAAAGAAAGAAAACTACAGGCCAATATCACTGAGGAATATACATGCAAAAATCCTCAACAAAATACTAGCAAATATGATCCAACAGCACATTAAAAGGATCATATAACATGATCAAGTGGGGTTTACCCCAGGAATGGAAGGATTCTTCGATATATACAAATCAATCAATGTGATAAACCATATTAACAAATTGAAGGAGAAAAACTATATGATCATCTCAATAGATACAGAAAAAGCTTTTGACAATATTCAACACCCATTTTTGATAAAAACCCTCCAGAAAGTAGGCATAGACGGAACTTACCTCAACATAACAAAGGTCATATATGACAAACACACAGCCAACATTGTTCTCAATGGTGAAACCATTTCCACTAAGATCAGGAAAAAGACAAGGTTGCCCACTCTCACCACTGTCACTCAACATGGTTTTAGAAGTTTTAGCCACAGCAATGAGAGAAGAAAAAGAAACAAAATGAATCCAAATCAGAAAAGAAGAAGTAAAACTGTCACTGTTTGCAGGTGACATGATATTCTACATAGAGGATCCTAAAGATGCTACCAGAAAACTACTAGAGCTAATCAATGAACTTGGTAGAGTAGCAGGATACAAAATCAATGCACAGAAATTTCTTGCATTCCTGTACACTAATGAAGAAAACTCTAAAAGAGAAATTAAGGAAACACTCCCATTTACCACTGCAACAAAGAGAATAAAATACCTAGGAATAAACATACCTGTGGAAGTAAAAGACCTGTACTCAGAAAATTATAAGACACTGATGAAATAAATTAAAGATGATACACACAGATGGAGATATATACCATGTTCTTGGATTGGAAGGACCAACATTATGAAAATGGCTATACTACCCAAAGCAATGTACAGATTCAATGCAGTCCCTATCAAACTACCAATGGCATTTTTCACAGAACCAGAACAAAAATTTCACAATTTTTTATGGAAACACAAAAGACCCCGAATAACCAAAGCAATCTTGAGAAAGAAAAATGGAGCTGGAGGAATCAGGCTCCCTGACTTCAGACTATACTACAAAGCTACAGTAATCAAGACAGCATGGTACTGGCACAAAACCAGAAATACAGATAATGGAACAGGATAGAAAACCCAGAGATAAACCCACGCACATATGGTCACCTTATCTTTGATAAAGGAGGCAAGAATATACAATGGAGAAAAGGCAGCCTTTTCAATAAGTGGTGCTGAGAAAACTGGACAGGTACATGTAAAAGGATGAAATTAGAACACTCCCTAACACCATACACAAAAATAAACTCCAAATAGATTATAAAGACCTAAATGTAAGGCCAGACACTATCAAACTCTTGGAGGAAAACAGGCAGAACAGTCCATGACATAAATCACAGCAAGATCCTTTTTGACCCACCTCCTAGAGAAATGGAAATAAAAACAAAAACAAACAAATGGGACCTAATGAAACTTAAAAGCTTTTCCACAGCAAAGGAAACCATAAACAAGACAAAAAGACAACCCTCAGAATGGGAGAAAATATTTGCAAATGAAGCAACTGACAAAGGCTTAATCTCAAAAATTTACAAGCAGCTCATGCAGCTCAATATCAAAAAAACAAACAACCCAATCCAAAAAAGGGCAGAAGACCTAAATAGACATGTCTCCAGAGAAGATATACAGATTGGCAACAAACACATGAAAGGATGCTCAACATCACTAATCATTAGAGAAATGCAAATGAAAACTACAATGAGATATCATCTCACACCAGTGAGAATGGCCATCATAAAAATATGTACAAACAACAAATGCTGGAGAGGGTGTGGAGAAAAGGGAACACTCTTGCACTGTTGGTGGGAATATAAATTTACACAGCCACTATGGAGAACAGCATGGAAGTTCCTTAAAATCTAAAAATAGAACTACCGTATGACCCAGCAATCCCACTACTGGGCATATATCCTGAGAAAACCATAATTTAAAAAGAGTCATGTACCACAATGTTCATTGCACCTCTATTTACAGTAGCCAGGACATGGAATCAACCTAAGTGTCCATCGACAGATGAATGGATAAAGACGATGTCACACGTATATATAGTGGAACATTTATTACTCAGGCATAAAAAGAAACGAAATTGAGTTATTTGTTGTGAGGTGGATGGACCTAGAGTCTGTCATACAGAGTGAAGTAAGTCAGAAAGAGAAAAACAAATACTGTATGCTAACACATATATATGGAATCTAAAGAAAGAAAGAAAAAAAATGTTATGAAGAACCTAGGGGCAGGATGGGAATAAAGATGCAGACCTAACAGAGAATTGACTTGAGGACTCGTGGAGGGGGAAGGGTAAGCTGGGACAAAGTGAGAGAGTGACATGGACATATATACACTACCAAATGTAAAATAGAGAGCTAGTGGGAAGCAGCCACATAGCACAGGGAGATCAGCTCAGTGCTTTGTGACCACCTAGAGGGGTGGGATAGGGAGTGTGGGTGGGAGGGAGACGCAAGAGGGAAGAGATGGGGATATATGTATATGTACATGGTATACATATACATATGTATGATTCACTTTGTCTTAAAGCAGAAACTAGCACACCATTGTAAAACAATTATACCCAAAAAAGATGTTAAAAAACAAAAAAGTGATAGGACAGGATAGTCCCTGGACTAAATACAAAGCGGCAGAGAAACAAAGTGCAAAATGGCAGCTAGCCATATTAAATTCTCATTTCACTTTAGGAGGTCTGGCTGAAGACAAATTTTAGAACTTTCAGAACCAGAATCTAACCCTGTGGTTTCCTAGGACAAAGCTTTGGTATTTTCTGTTGGTCACTTCAAGTTTTTTCCCTTCAAAATCAAATGCCATACTGAGTGAAGTAAGTCAGACAGAAAAAAATAAATATTATATGATATCACTTATATGTGGAATCTAAAAAATGATACAAATGAACTTATTTACAAAACAGAAATAGAGTCACAGATGTAGAAAACAAACCTATGGTTACTGGAGGGAAAGGGGGGTGAGGGATAAATTAGGAGATTAGGATTGACATATACGCATTACTATATATAAAATAGATAACTAATAAGGACCTGCTCCATAGCACAGGGAACTCTACCCAATACCCTGTGATGACCTACAATATTTGGGAAAAGAATCTTAAAAAGAGTGGATATATGTATATATATAACTGATTCATTTTGCTCTACCCCTGAAACTAACACAACATTGTAAATCAACTACAATCCAATAAATATTTTTTAAAAAAGAGAAAAAAAGAAAAAAATTTTAAGGAGAAAAAATAATCATATGCCTTAGAGGAACCATGAGGGATGACCCAGTTGAGTTGTGCCTGTGATAGGTTGTGCAGACTGTTCTGTAGGCAGCTTTCTCTCCATTAGTATATCAAGAATATCCTTATGCTAAATTACTCTGCAGAGGGGATATAATTTGTATTAAGAAAAGCACATAGATTCATTTGTATGAACAAATGCTAGAATAACACACATGCAAATATTAAGAGTGTTTATCTTTGGGTAATATTTTGGTGATTTTGCTTTTCTCTGCTTTCAAGGTTTCCTTATTTTGTATTAGGAAAAAAACATAAATAAAATGCTGTCTTTAACTTTTCAGGTAATATATAAGAATGTTTTACACTTTATACTATAACTGTTTTCTTCCCATGAAAAGTTTCATTATCAATAAAATAAAAATATTAGATCTTAAATGATCTTCCCCTGTTCCACTTTCAAGTCAATCAAAGATCAATTCCCCAGCTCCTTCTCTTTGAGTCCAATAAATAAAAGGAAACTGTCCAAAGGTATAAAACCCACGATCTGCATCTACAGCATTTACTGTTGGGATTTTTCATTTTCTTATTAATCCACCTCTTATTGCTTCCATTTCCTCCCTCAGAAAGCATTAACTCCTGGGCATAGCCCTGCATTTTTTTCCTGACAGTTCTGCACAGATTCCTCATCTCATTTGGCTACAAAAGCCAAACTCTATTTATTATTGATGTTGTATCTACCCACTCACTCAACTCAATAGTGAACTATCTATTCCAGGAACAACCATTTCAGCCAAGTAAAGTTAAGTGGTGAGGGTAAGTGACAAATACACATTTTTCCTTAGATAATAAGATTTATACTGGCCTTTGCACTGAGTATCATCCATTCCTGGAACACAGAAGTGATGTGGTGGCTGGAGAAACAGCACTTCCCTTTGGCCCTCTGCCTCCTCATTCTCATATACTTGTAATCCTTCCTTTGTCAGTCAAACAACCTGCAACCTTTTTCTTTCTTGTAACCTCAGAGTGACTTCTGTGTTTCAAAAGGCCAGATCCCAAAGTCCTTCTGTATTGCAGACTCTGTTGGAGAGTCCCCACTGGCCACTAGACGAAATTGTGTGTTTCCAAGTGTTTTGGATCAGATATACAAGCACTGGTTGACTAGAGGCAAAACAGGGCCTGGAGGTTGCTCTATTTTATTTCCTTGCACCTAATTTGCCAATTATATGGCAACTCTAGACTGAATCCAGCATATGGAAGCCAGAAATAGAGCTCTAAATTCATTTCAGTTTCTTTGATTTAATTCTTTCCTGAAAACAGAGGCTGCCCTTAGGCCAGAGAGTCACAAATTTAGCCTCACATTAGAATTCGTTGGGGGCTTTTTTTTTTTAACATCTTTATTGGAGTATAATTGCTTTACAATGGTGTATTCGTTTCTGCTGTATAACAAAGTGAATCATCTATACACATACATATATCCCCATATCTCCTCCCTCTTGCGTCTCCCTCTCACCCTCCCTATCCTACCGCTCTAGGTGGACATAAAGCACGGAGCTGATTTCCCTGTGCAATGCAGCTGCTTCCCACTAGCTATCTATTTTACATTTGGTAGTGTATATATGTCCATGCCACTCTCTCACTTCATCCCAGCTTACACTTTCCCCTCCCTGTGTCCTCATGTCCACTCTCTACGTCTGTGTCTTTATTCCCATCCTGCCCCTAGGTTCTTCAGAACCTTTCTTTTTTAGGTTCCATATATATGTGTTAGCATACGGTATATGTTTTTCTCTTTCTGACTTACTTCACTCTGTATGACAGTCACGAGGTCCATCCACCTCACTACAAATAACTCAATTTCATTTCTTTTTATGGCTGAGTAATATTCCATTGTATATATGCACCACATCTTCTTTATCCATTCATCTGTCGATGGACACTTAGGTTGATTCCATGTCCTGGCTATTGTAAATAGAGATGCAATGAATATTGTGGTACTTGACTTTTTGAATTATGGTTTTCTCAGGATATATGCCCAGTAGTGGGATTGCAGGGTCATATGGTAGTTCTATTTTTAGTTTTTTAAGGAACCTCTATACTGTTCTCCATAGTGGCTGTATCCATTTACATTCCCACCAACAGTGCAAGAGTGTTCCCTTTTCTACACACCCTCTCCAGCATTTGTTGTTTGTAGATTTTTTGATGATGGCCATTCTGACTGGTGTGCAGTGATACCTCATTATAGTCTTGATGTGCATTTCCCTAATGATTAGTGGTGATGTGCAACGTTTCATGTGTTTGTTGACAATCTGTGTATCTTCTCTGGAGACATGTCTACTTAGGTCTTCTGCCCATTTTTGGATTGGGTTGTTTGTTTTTTGATATTGAGCTGCATGAGCTGCTTGTAAATTTTTGAGATTAAGCCTTTGTCAGTTGCTTCATTTGCAAATATTTTCTCCCATTCTGAGAGTTGTCTTTTGGTCTGTTTATTGTTTCCTTTGCTATGGAAAAGCTTTTAAGTTTCATTAGGTCCCATTTGTTTGCTTTTGTTTTTATTTCCATTTCTCTAGGAGGTGGGTCAAAAAGGATCTTGCTGTGATTTATGTCATAGAATGTTCTGCCTATGTTTTCCTCCAAGAGTTTGATAGTGTCTGGCCTTACATTTAGGTTTTTAATCCATTTTGAGCCTATTTTGTGTATGGTGTTAGGGAGTGTTCTGATTTCATTCTTTTACATGTACCTGTCCAGTTTTCCCAGCACCACTTATTGAAAAGGCTGCCTTTTCTCCATTGTATATTCTTGCCTCCTTTATCAAAGATAAGGTGACCATATGTGCGTGGGTTTATCTCTGGGTTTTCTATCCTGTTCCATTATCTGTATTTCTGGTTTTGTGCCAGTACCATGCTGTCTTGATTACTGTAGCTTTGTAGTATAGTCTGAAGTCAGGGAGCCTGATTCCTCCAGCTCCATTTTTCTTTCTCAAGATTGCTTTGGTTATTCGGGGTCTTTTGTGTTTCCATACAAATTGTGAAATTTTTGTTCTAGTTCTGTGAAAAATGCCATTGGTAGTTTGATAGGGACTGCATTGAATCTGTACATTGCTTTGGGTAGTATAGCCATTTTCATAATGTTGGTCCTTCCAATCCAAGAACATGGTATATATCTCCATCTGTGTGTATCATCTTTAATTTATTTCATCAGTGTCTTATAATTTTCTGAGTACAGGTCTTTTACTTCCACAGGTATGTTTATTCCTAGGTATTTTATTCTCTTTGTTGCAGTGGTAAATGGGAGTGTTTCCTTAATTTCTCTTTTAGAGTTTTCTTCATTAGTGTACAGGAATGCAAGAAATTTCTGTGCATTGATTTTGTATCCTGCTACTCTACCAAGTTCATTGATTAGCTCTAGTAGTTTTCTGGTAGCATCTTTAGGATCCTCTATGTAGAATATCATGTCACCTGCAAACAGTGACAGTTTTACTTCTTCTTTTCTGATTTGGATTCATTTTGTTTCTTTTTCTTCTCTCATTGCTGTGGCTAAAACTTCTAAAACTATGTTGAGTAACAGTGGTGAGAGTGGGCAAATTTGTCTTGTTCCTGATCTTAGTGGAAATGGTTTCACTATTGAGAACAATGTTGGCTGTGTGTTTGTCATATATGACCTTTGTTATGTTGAGGTAAGTTCCGTCTATGCCTATTTTCTGGAGGGTTTTTATCAAAAATGGGTGTTGAATATTGTCAAAAGCTTTTTCTGTATCTATTGAGATGATCATATGGTTTTTCTCCTTCAATTTGTTAATATGGTTTATCACATTGATTGATTTGCATATATCGAAGAATCCTTCCATTCCTGGGGTAAACCCCACTTGATCATGTTGTATGATCCTTTTAATGTGCTGTTGGATCATATTTGCTAGTATTTTGTTGAGGATTTTTGCATGTATATTCCTCAGTGATATTGGCCTGTAGTTTTCTTTCTTTGCGACATCTTTGTCTGATTTTGGTATCAGGGTGATGGTGGCCTCATAGAATGAGTTTGGGAGTGCTCCTCCCTCTCCTATATTTTGGAAGAGTTTGAGAAGGATTGGTGTTAGCTCCTCTCTAAATGTTTGATAGAATTCGCCTGTGAAGGCATCTTGTCCTGGGCTTTTATTTGCTGGAAGATTTTTGATCAGAGTTTTAATTTCAGTGCTTGTGATTGGTCTGTTTATATTTTCTATTTTTTCTGGTTTAGTCTCAGAAGGTTGTGCTTTTCTAAGAATTTGCTCATTTCTTCCAGGTGTCCATTTTATTGGCATAGAGTTGCTTGTAGTAATCTCTCATGATCCTTTGTATTTCTGCAGTGTCAGTTGTTACTTCTCCTTTTTCATTTCTAATTCTATTGATTTGAGTCTTCCCCCCTTTTTCCTTGATGAGTCTCGCTAATGGTTTATCAGTTTTGTTTATCTTCTCAAAGAACTGGCTTTTAGTTTTACTGATCTTTGCTATTGTTTTCTTCATTTCTTTTTCATTTATTTCTGATCTGATCTTTATGATCTCTTCCCCTCTGCTAACTTTGGGGGTTTTTTTTGTTCTTCTTTCTCTAATTGCTTTAGGTGTAAGGTTACATTGTTTATTTGAGATGTTTCTTGTTTCTTGAGGTAGGATTGTATTGCTATCAACTCCCTCTTAGAACTGCTTTTGCTACATCCCATAGGTTTTGTGTCATCGTGTTTTTATTGTCATTTGTTTCTAGGTATTTTTTGACTTCCTCTTTGATTTCTTCAGTGATCTCTTGGTTATTTAGTAGTGTATTGCTTAGCCTCTATGTGTTTGTATTTTTTACAGATTTTTTCTTGTAATTCATATCTAGTCTTGTAGTGTTGTGGTCGGAAAAGATACTTGATATTTCAATTTTCTTAAATTTAACAAGGCTTGATTTTTGACCCAAGATATGATCTAACCTGGAGAATGTTCCATGAGCACTTGAGAAGAAAGTGTATTCTGTTGTTTTTGGATGGAATGTCCTATAAATATAAATTAAGTCCATCTTGTTTAGTGTATCATTGAAAGCTTGTGTTTCCTTATTTATTTTCATTTTGGATGATCTGCCCATTGGTGAAAGTAGGGTGTTAAAGTCCCCTAATATGATTGTGCTATGTCAATATCCCCTTTTATGGTTGTTAGCATTTGCCTTATGTACTGTGGTGCTCCTATGTTGGGTGCATAAATATTTACAATTGTTATATCTTCTTCTTGGGTTAATCCCTTGGTCCCTTGTAGTGTCCTTCTTTGTCTCTTGTAATAGTCTTTATTTTAAAATCTCTTTTGTCTGATATGAGAATTGATCCTCCAGCTTTCTTTTGATTTCCATTTGCATGGAATATCTTTTTCCATCCCCCTACTTTCAGTCTGTATGTGTCCCTAGGTCTGAAGTGTGTCTCTTGAAGACAGCATATATATGGGTCTTGTTTTTGCATCCATTCAGCCAGTCTATGTCTTTTGGTTGGAGCATTTAATCCATTTTGTTGGGGGCTTAAATAATCCCAATGCCTAAGTTATTTCCATACCATTTTTTTAATGAGTCCAATAGCGTTTTTTTTTGTTGTTGTTTTTATTTTTTTGTTTTTAGCACATGTATATGTAATGTAAGCCCTGACAGTTGTGGGGGTTTTCTTGTTTCTTAGTTAGTTTGTTTGTTTTTCCAGAATGCAAGTGCTTGACTTAAGCTTTGATTGCCAAGGTATCCATTTCAAAGAGGCATCCACTACAAAGCAGGCAATCTCAAATAAATATACGACTAGATAAAGAGCCAGGCCCGTTACCTTCCCCCACTGAGGCTTCTTTATTTTAGAGATCCTGTCTTTTTGAGAATAACCATTCTAATAAGTGTGAAATGATATCTCTTTGTGGTTTTGATTTGCATTTCCCTGATGATTAATGATTTTGAGCATCTTTTCATAGACCTGTTGGCCATCTGTATGTCTCTTTTGGAAAGATGTTTATTCAGATCTTTTGAGTTGTATGAGTTCTTTATACATTTTGGATATTAGCCCCTTATCAGATATATGATTTGTAAATATTTTCTCCTATTCAATAGGTTGCCTTTTCATTTTTTTTTTTTTTTTTGGTGGTTTCCTTTGCTGTGCAGAAGTTTTTTAGTGTGATGTAATCCCAGTTATTTTATTTTTGCTTTTGTTGCTTTTGCTTTTGGTTCAGATTAAAAATATCATTACCAAGATCTATGTGAAGGAATTTGCTCAACAGGAATCCCCGAAGCCAATGAAGTTACCGTCTCTGGGAGTGGACCAGACGTCAGTGGTTTTTAAAGTTCTCAGATGATTCTAATGAGCAAACAATTTTGAGAACCACTTCCCTAGGCAAATCCTTTCATGAAAAGTATAGGAAAACCTCCTAGTGGTTTCCCTCACAATAGAAAAATTGACTCCTTCCCTTGGACCACTTTCCCTACATATTGGGGAATGTCCATTCTTCCCATAAAGCCCATTGAATTTAATTCTTCCCTAATAATTTTTTTAACTTTGAGGAATAATTGACAAATATAACTGTATATACTTAAAGTATACAACATGATGATTTGATATACTTATACACTGTCAAATGATTATCAAGGTAAAGATAATTAACACGTCCATCACCTCACATAGTTAACTTTGTTTGGGGGGGCAGTGAGAATACTTAAGATCTACTCTCAGGAACTTTCAAAATATACAATATCTTATTATTAACTGTAGACACCATGCTGTACATTAGATCCTCAGAACTTACCCTTCTAACTGAAAATTTGTATCCTTTGACCTACATTATCCCATTTCCCTGTCCCCCAGCCCATTCTACTCTGTTTCTCTATGAAATTGACTTTTTTTAAGATCACATATATCACATTTTAATTAAAACTAAAATTAAATAAAATTTAAAATTCAATTCTAGATATACTAGTCACATTTCCAGTGCTCAATAACCGCATGTGGCTAGTGGCTACAACATTAGCACAGATTTCAGAACATTTCCTTCATTGCAGAGAGTTCCAAATGACAGCTCTGGTCTAGATAATACTCCATAATTATGTGACAGGATGCAAATGAATTTTCTGCAATTACTCTCCTTCCTTCTTCACTTCATATTTGAATGAACGAAAACCTGTGATTTAGGATTCATGAGTGATACAAATAAATAAGTGGTAAACGTATTGTTTTTAATCTTTCTAGAAAACAAAGACTAAATGCAAAAATGACTCTACCCAGAGCTGTATCTTTATAGGACTTTTATAAATATCTAATGACTAATATACAAAAAAAATTGACTAATGACAAATACTAGTCAAGGTTTAATATTAATTAATAGGAGAGACAAAACTGATCTTCAAAGTGAGATAATAAGTCAAGAAAAATGTCTACCCAGATAGTCAAGCAATGTAATTTCAAGTTTTTCAAATTACAAAGTAAAACAGGCCTACGGTAAAATAATACTAAAAACTGTGTAAAGAAAGAACCTAACCATCTCCCTCTCCCAAGCCCTGAGCTGTGACCCGCCCTACCAGCCAGCAGGCACTTCCACACCCTCCTCTCTGCTCATGCAAACATGTCAAAGCAACAATATACATATAGAGGGTGTTTTTTTGTTTGTTCTTTTACCAAGAAAACCGTGTTATACAGTTTACTTTGCAATGTTCTTTTCACTTAGCAAAACGTCATAGACATCCCTATGTGTCTATAGATATGGCTATAACTCAAATTTTCCCAATCTCTTTCTGCATATAGACAGATTTATGCATATACACATGTATTCATGTATATGTATGTATATACATATATGTATATATATAATTTTACAAAATGGGCTATTTATGCTGGGCAGGGACATGCAGCAGGTAATTAGTGGCATTTTCTTGCTTTTTCCTTGTTAGCTTGTTTCTACACACCCTCTGCTAACCCCTCTTCCCTCCCCACATCCATACCTTGCCAACTAAGGAATGTTGCTCGCCACCGGATTCTACAAGAAAGAAGTCAATAGCCACTGCAGCTGCTAACCTACAATACACCCTGAAAGGAATTCAGGGCAAATGTTGGGATAAGGCACTCTGTGCTCTGGGAAAACTGGTAGAACAGGCCCTCAGATAGTTAGATATTTTCAGGAGAAATTTTTTATGAACTTGAATTCTTGCATTTCCCTTACTATACTTAGAAAAGCATTAAAATCATTAATAGTGATATCTCTTCCTTGTGACTAGCAGTAACACTCTACCGAAATGTGTGCTTGATTGCATGTACCTCTTGGCCAAAATCATATATATACTGATCTCCCCCACTACATCTTTGGAGCAGTTCCTCAGAGCTCTCAGTAAATCCCCCCAAAAAACTGAAACTCACAGCTCTCATGATATGCGTTTTTTTCAGTCAACAACCTCAATCCCAGATAATCCATGTTAACAATACCTGATATTCTCCCAACTTTTCCCACACTCATAAAATTTCATGCAGAAACTTTTATACATTCTTTTATTGTTTTTGTCATTGTCACTTTGTTTTTAGTTTCGGCCCACTATAAATTCACCAAAACAAATATTCTTATACCTTCATTTTCCCATATTTGTGTGTTTATTTCTATGGGGAGTGTCTCAAGAGGAACTGCTGCACCAGTGGGTATGTCTATTTTTGTTTTTGGAAAGCAGTCTGGAGAAATTAAAATTATCTATTTCTGCCAGGAATGTATGAGTTCACCCTTTTCTCACACTTACTCAGCAACAAAAGATACTAGTTTTCTTGAAAGCTTTGCCCATCTGATGGATGTAAAATGACACCTCATTACCATTATGCTTAATGTGACAACTAGGAGATTTTATACCTTCTCATCTATTTACTAGTCACTCATATTTACTTTTCCTCTATTTGCTTATACATTCCTTTTTCTTATTTTTTTTCTGGAGTTTTGTCCCTTTCTTGTCAATTTATAAAATCTCTATATTATGGATATTAACAAATCCTTTCACTTTCATTAGAATTTTTTTACAAATCTATTATTTGTCATTTGATTTGGCTAATATCTTTTGTTATTCAAAATTTTATTTTTTTACATAAACAGGTCTATCTTTTCTGCTATAGTTTTTTTTTTTTTTTTTTTTTGTGGTATGCAGGCCTCTCACTGCTGTGGCCTCTCCCGCTGCAGAGCACAGGCTCTGGATGCAGAGGCCCAGTGGCCATGGCTCACGGGTCCAGCCGCTCCGTGGCATGTGGGATCCTCCCAGACCGGGGCACGAACCCGTGTCCCCTGCATCGGCAGGCGGACTCTCAACCAACCACTGCAACACCAGGGAAGCCCTCTGCTATAGGTTTTAAGTGTTCTGTCATGATTAAGAAGGTCTTTCCATCCTCAAATTACATATACATTTTCTGAGATTTTCTTAATTTTTTTTCTTACATGCATTTTAATCTCCCTAGAATTTATTTTTATGCATAATAAGAGGTATGCTCCAACTGTTTTCTTTGAGGTGGATTGTAGGTTTTGCAAGCACCACTTATTAAACAAACCATTCTTTCTCCTCTGAACTGAATCCTGTTTTTCTTGTATTAAATTCTCATATACCCTGAGATCTAGTTCTTGACAGTCTATTTTGTTCCACTGACCTGTCTGTTCCCATGTTGATATCATATTAATTTAACTACAATTATTTTATAGTAGGTTCTTGTATCTGAAGCAAATTTTCATTCTTCTTTTTTATATTTTTCTTAGCCATTCCTGGATATCTCTTCTTCTATATAAATTTTATGACCATTTTACCCTAAATAAAACAAAGTAAACAAACAAAAAAAAAAGAAAAGAAAAAATGCTGTAGCAATCTTAATTGGAAGTTCATTAAATGTATATGTTAATCTGGAGAGAATTTATTTTTTAATGAAACTAAGTTATCCCATTCAAGAGCTTCTGTCTTTCCATTTATTTAGATCTTGATTTAAACTTTTCTCTATAGTCCTATACATTTCTAATGAAATGCGTACATGTTTTATGGTTTTTTGGTCACAAACACATTTAACAAATATTTATTTAGCGTCTACTATACAGCAAGCACTGTTCTAGGTCCTGAAAATAGTGACTTAAAAAGTCTTTACCCAAGAGTAGCTTACGTATTATAAAGGTAATGCTTTTCCCCATTTTCATTTTTAGGAACTTACTTCTGATGTAGTGAAAAGCTTTGATTTAGAATACTTGTCTCACATCTCAACACCTTACCAAATTCTTAATTCTTGTGTTTTAATTAGGGCCTCTAGGTTTTCTGGAAATGTTACATTATCAATAAAAAAAATGTAACTTTATCTCTTATTTTCAAGGATTTGTACTGATTATTTCATTTTCTTGTCCTATTACATTTTCTAGAACCTCCAAGATAGTGTTAAATAATGCTAGTGATAGTGGGTATCACTAGCTAGTCCTAATCTTTGGAGTCATCCTAGTGTTTCACAATTTAGAATGTTTGCTATTAGTTTTGCTAAATAGCCTTTCTCATATTTCAAGATTCTCCTTCCCTATTTATTTAGATTGGTGTTAGAAATGCCTTTTCCACATCTATTGATAACTTTATATGTTTTTTCTTCTTTGTTGCTTTAATAAAGAGTGTTGATACCAAATCACATCACATTCCTAGAATAAACTTTATGTAGTCAAAGTTTATTGTTCTTTTGCTACATTGTTTGATTTTGGGGGGAGGAGGGCGATGCTGGGTACTGTGTATTTTACTGATAGTACATGACAAGGTAGTGCTCCCTAAGCCCCTCCTCTTCTTCAGAGGGTCTGGATTGGAAACTGTGTTAAGCACAGGAAATTCTCAGTGTGTTGAGGGATTGAGCTGGGCAAGGACTCCACAACTGAGGGCCTCTCACTGTGTCTGGTGGTTCAGGGCTCTTACTACTTAGAGGCCATGTGGACCATTAAGGGCCACCACCCTGTTGCTGTAGTCAAATACACTGTCATACCAGGAAATAAGCTTAACAAAGTGGTCACTGAGGGCATTTTCCAGCCCCAGCGTCAAAGGTGGAAAAGTAGGTTTCACTGCAAAAGTTGCAGGAGACAAGCTGGTTGTCAGTGCAGCCCAGGATACCCTTTAGGGGGCCTTCTGATGTCCGCTTCACCACCTTCTTGATGTCATGATGTTTAACAGCTTTTTCTAGATGGCAGGTCAGATCCACAACCAACACACTAGGGGGGTGGAGATACGGAAAGCCATACTAGTGAGCTTACCATTCAGCTCAGGGATAACTTGCCTACAGCCTTGGAGATGGCCTTTCCATTTATGACAAGCTTCCCATTCTCAGCCTTGACTGTACTACTAAACTTGCCATGGGTGAAATTATACTGGAACATGTGGACCAAGTATTTGATGTCAGTGAAGGGGTCATTAATAACAATATCTACTTTGACAGAGTTAAAAGTAACCCTAATGACCAGATGTCCAATACAGCCAAATCCATTCAATCCACCCTTTACCATCATGTCTCAGGGATGATGTGGCTATCTGTCAAAGGGGAGGAGCAGAGAGCCCAGATTTCTGTTACTGGTATTTTATTTAGAAACTTCCATTTATTCAGTAAATGAGACTGATGTATTATTTTATTTTTGTATATTTCGTATCAGGTTTCAATACTAAATTTATGATAAATTCATAAAATGAATTGTAGGGCTTCCATCTCCCAGCTCACCCCACACCCCCATGATGCAGAATTTTGCTAACCCCAAGTATGCTTCATGGACTAGTGGCATGGACATCACCTGGATGTCAAGCTCATTTCCTGGAACTTGTTAGAAATGCAGAATCTGAGGCCCTAACCCAGACCTACAGAATCAGAATGTGCATCATGAACAAGATCCCCAGATGAATATGCACAGTAGGATTGGAGAAGCTCTGACCTAGTCTACTTTAAACAGCATTAGAATTACCTTTTCTTTAAAGTGTCATATAGAACTCAGATGAAGACAACCAGTCATGATAACGCTTTATATTTAACTTTATCTATGCTAATTGGTGTATTCAAGTTATCCGCTTCTTGAGTAAATTTTGGTATTTTACATTTTGTTAGTAAATCATCTGTATCCCCAGAGCTTTATAACTTTGTTGCAGCAGAGTTGCATTATTTTATTATTAACCTCTTCCATCAAGGGTTTGTTGCAACAGAGTTGCATTATTTTATTATTAACCTCTTCCATCGAGGGATGATGGCCAGCTCTTTTCCTCATCTTATGTATTTTTACTGTCTCATTTTTTCTTTATTTTATCTATTTTCTTGGTATTTTCAAATAACCAGCTTTTGGATTCAATTAGTAATAATCCTTCGATGTTAAATGGGTGTGTGTGGGGGGCACCCTACAATGTGAACCATTACTGTGAATGAGTTTAGCTTTGATCTCTATTAGCATCAAAACCATGTACACGGACGGGACTTCACTGGTGGCGCAGTGATTAAGAATCCGCCTGCCAATGCAAGGGACACAGGTTCGATCCCTGGTCTAAGATCCCACATGCCGCAGAGCAACTAAGCCCGGGCACCACAACTACAGAGCCTGCACTCTAGAGCCCAGGCTCTGCAACAAGAGAAGCCGCCACCGCAATGAGAAGCCCGCGCACCGCAACGAAGAGTAGTCCCGGCTTGCTGCAACTAGAGAAAGCCCGCGCGCAGCGACGAAGAACCAACGCAGCCATTAAATAAATAGATAGATAGGTAAATAGTTTAAAAAACGCCAAACACGTACACTTGCAAAACTGAACTTCTAGGGAAGAATGCAGGATTAATACCAATCTTCAATTAATAAAATAGTCTTGAATAGGGACATACCTCCACCTAAATTGCCTTTCTACATACCTAATCATCTTCTAAAGTCATCTATGGCCTCACTGGTATACCTCACTGAATAATGCTTCAAGCTTTTGTACATGCTTTAGAGTTTATATACCTTTCACACCCTTTATCTCATTTGAGATTTATATTTAAAAGGATCTAATATATAATCCTTGGCTAAGGGGAAAATGGTCCATAACCTGATTTTCATATCCTGAGATCAGCTGGGGCCCTCAGAATGCTCTGTCCTTCCAAAGGACCAACTGGGCCAGAGGAGAGACTGCGTCTTTGGGGAGAGTTGAGAAAGCATGCATTCCCTCAGATTCAGGGAGAGGCTGAGTTGGAATTTTACCACACATAAAGAAAATGGTAGATTTCAGCCATTCACCCTAGACTGGACAATTACGTGAAATGCAGTAGCTTTTTTTCTCCCCCTTCAATTAAGGAGTCAAAATGATGTTTGCCCTTTTAAAACTGTATGAAAAACCTATTATTTATACACTTTCATTTCTTACCTTTGCAAATATTCTATTCAGATTAAGAATTTCAAAAGCCAGATGACTGTAAGCTTTTGCAGTCAAATTGGCTCAAGTTTAGGATAACAGCTACAAAAAATATCAAGTGTAGTTTATTAAATTTGGGATTTTCAGTTCACTGACAGACCAGTCTTGTGTTGATTGTTATGGAGAAATTGTTACAAAGATATTGCTGAAGCCGTTCACCAAATTAATTTTAATTTTGTGCTCGAACTGGAGATTTCCAATCTATAATAATCTTTTTTTCTTAACATCTTTATTGGGGTATAATTGCTTTACAATGGTGTGTTAGTTTCTGCTTTATAACAAAGTGAATCAGTTATACATATACATATGTTCCCATATCTCTATAATAATCTTTTTATAAGCATTCACATAAGCAAACACTTGAATAGTCTTTCTTTTGTGTTGTATTTAGGTCTCCTTTAAGTAGCTAAAGTAGAAACCATCTTAACCTCGCACTCCTGGCAGGACTATGTTTAGGACAATTTTAACCCCAATAAGTAGTGCTATTAAAAAAGAGAAAATAGTCTGCAATCCTTCCTACCTCAAAGAATTCATCAATTCACCATTTGATCGTATTCTTCCTCTCTAAGCAAAATGTTCCCTTCCTAAATCCCAGGATGGAAAGTGAATAAAAGAGAGATGAAATGGTATAAAGTAATGAAATGATGCCAACTGCATTTAAAAGTGTTGAAAATATGTGGGAAGAGATTAAAAGAATATAGGTGAGACAACAAGCAAGTTGTGTTACAGGAGCAAAGGGTTTACTGATGGTATGCACGCAAGTAGGACCTTAATAGAGGTTCCACGTTAAGGAGTTTTGAAGTCATCTCTTGACCTACATTAATGCATTCATCCATAAAGAAACACTGAGGGGGTATTATTTTTCAGATGAGGAAGGGAAGCACAAAAAGATTAAGTGATTTATGTCAGATCACACACCTAGGAAACAGCAGAGCCAAGATTTGAACCCAGGAACCATGCCCATACTCTTCCCATAACTATATGCAGGATGGTTTTTTAGGGGACAGGATTAGAGGAAATAGGAAAGACCTGTTTGGAATCTTGCTGCAGTAGACCAGGCAAGAACTGACAAGGAACTGGTATAGTGCTTAAATTTAAGACTTTTTCAATTAAATATATATATATGAAGGTCATCAGAAATACAGGCTCTGGACTCAAGACTCCCTGGGTTAAAATAAAACATACCAGCTCTCTGATTGTAGACAAGGGACTTCTATGTGCCTGTTTCTCTACAATCTAGGAATAGCAACATTACCTACCTGATAGAATTTTTTGAGTTTTAAATGAGATCATATACATACACTCAGCCTAGTGACTAGGAGTCAGTGCTCTAAAAGTTTGCCGTTATTTTTAGAATGCTACAGATTGCAGAGACAGTAATGGATCTGTTTTATTAAGAGACACAATTAGCAGGGTTTGGGTGTTAATTGTAATGGAAAAGGAGGCAAGAGAGGCTAGAGGTTTTAAGCTTGCCAACTGCTATGAAGATGGCTTTGGAGAAAGACAGGATTTCCTTTCCTTTTGGACATTTTGAGTTTTAGGTGTTAATGCAACATCCATGCACAGGTGCCAACTAAGCAGTTGAACATGAGTATGAAGTTCAGAGAAGTGAGCTAGGGGAGTCATTAGCAGATACTGATGAGAGTGTGTTAGAACAGTGGGCCGAGGATATCATCCTGAAAAACATGGACATTTATTTTGGGTTAATATACAAAATGCAATGATATTCGAAAGACATGAAAATACAGAAAATGACAGTTTCAGCACTGTGAGAATGAAGAATGATTTCTGACATTCAGATAACAGTATGTTCCCACTGTTTAGAACAATTAGAGTACTAATTGCGCATTTTTATCCCAAGCCAGATATCAAATAAGGACTCAGACTGAGTCAAAGACAGCTGTATTTTCCAAAGGTGTGCTCAGAAAGACCATGGTAAATTTGGTGTTATCTCTAACAAACATTTAAAAAAAACTCTTTCCTATGATCACTCTTTTAAGAGCATAAGGCATGGATCTCAAGATTGTCCCAATTCCCAGTATAAAGAACTGTTATGTTAATGACCTCATGTCAGGGTGCCAACTGGTCAGGTTTCCTTCATTTTTCTTAAGTCATTTCTCCCTAATATCTAGGATTTTATTTCAGCAAAATAATCAAAAAGCTATCATACGGCTGCTCTATCTACCCATTTAGCAAAGTAGTATCAAGTAATTTTACCTGTCCAGGCACTTGTGGAACAAAGCCTTCTTTTAAAAACTAAATGGGATACTGGGATTTAACAGTTTATCATCAGTCAAAATATCATGAAAGACATAAGCAGTCCACCAAATACAGCAATTCCAGCACAGAACACCTACGATGCACCTTGTCATCAGCAAACTTCCTATTTTTGTCCTCCACTGCCATGTAGCCTCTAATGCAGTAGTCTTTTGGCATTTCAAATATGAAAATATTAACTACTGAGGTATCATTTCAGGGTGGGAGGAAATATGTTATTTCTCTACAGAAAAGTGGTGCTGTTGACATTTTTGGCAGCACAATTTTATTTTCAGTGTGTGGACCTGTGCTCCCTCAACTGAACATATTGCATTCCTGTCACCCCACCCCACAACACCCCCAATACCAAAAGCACCCTCCAATCACTGTGACAATCAAATGATGGCCACAAATGCCCCATAGAGCAGAAGTGCTGCCCCTGGTTGAACACTATTGTTATGAAACGATGGCTCTGTTGATTACAATAATGCTACCTCTGAGTTTGGATCTCTTTATCATAAAACCAAATACTGCAAACACAACAAATGCTTATCTAAGAAAACCAATTCCCATTATTACGGGAGTAGGATTAAGGGGCTCATAAAATCTTAGTTGGAAGGACTCTAAGAGAACAACTGTCCTAAGGAGATTAAGTGACAGGTCCATGTTTCCATGTTCAGGAAATGGCAAAGCCAGAAAATCCTAAATTATTGTCTAGTACTTCTTCCACTACACAATGCCCCCAACTCACGAAACTAACAACTAGCAACTAGCTCCTGGATATACTGGAAGCTCAGCAGCTTCAATTATGTACAAAAAAAATTACTTGTTGACATAGGATGACAAAGGAACAGTCACACAGATTTGCTGGTTCTAAGGACTGATGCAATGCCTCAAGGTCTCTACTCCAGGTTTAATTCACCTTCAAATTAAAAGTTGAAACTTTATCATCCCACTAAGTTCCTCCAAGTAATAATTTTATGAATGTAAAATATATACCAGCAAAGTTCCAAATTAGTATATCCTGAAGAAGTTAATAGCTCCTGGTGCCATTTTAAAAAAGAAAACAGGGCTTCCCTGGTGGCGCAGAGTCCGCCTGCCGATGCAGGGGACATGGGTTCGTGCCCCGGTCCGGAAAGATCCCACATGCCGCGGAGCGGCTAGGCCTGTGAGCCATGGCCGCTGGGCCTGTGCGTCCAGAGCCTGTGCTCCGCAACGGGAGAGGCCACAACAGTGAGAGGGCCGCATACCACACACACAAAAAAAGAAAACAGCCTCAAAATTCGGCAGCTTTTACTAGATGTATTGGTGTAGTATTAAACAATACGTTGTGGGCAATTGGCACCATTAAAAAGTAGCATGAGTAGAGAAAAAGTAGCATGAGGAGAGAAAATTCTTTTTTCTCTACTCATGCTAATTCTACCAGCTAATTCTACCTCATCCTAATATTTCCATGAATATTAGAAAAACAGAATCTTCACCACAACGATAAACAAGCAAAATATCCAACAAATATATACCGACTTCTCTTGGCCTCATGATAAAATCAGGGGGAAAAAAACTTCACGTGAGATGATCCAAATATTAACACCAAATACTACAAAATATATTGCTCAGACATAATGATACAATTTCTCTACTTTTAAACAATACAAACATTTCCATGGTAATCTACATATGCACAAAAGATCAGAAAGCCCTCCATTTAAAAGAGAACATGTCAAAAGGTAGTAAGTTACCAATGTTTGGCATTTTTTTGTCTCATATTTATACCTAAATACTTGAACCTAAATGTCAATATATGGAGACCTAGAACAAAATATTAAGTGCCCCATTTATCATACCTGCTAATTTTCTTTCTAGAATGGTGAAAATGAACCAAAGATTAGTATCTGCTCATAAGCCTGGAAACTCTGACATTTTTCTTTTTTGATACACTTAGCTACTGATTTTAAGGACTAGAACCCTGGAAGGCCAGTTCCCTTTGGAAGACCTAATCACTGAATCTCATTTGCTATTTTACAAATGCACATGTGATCACAAGGTGGACCCAGGGAAGTACTTTACTAACGCACCTCCAAATGGAAAAGACAAGACAAATATATCAAGATGGCTGTGATTCTCAGCAAAGGGTAAAGCCCACTCCCAGTTTCCAGGGAGAATATCAGACCTTGGTCTTGTTTCACCTGTGTAACTGGAGGCACGAGGCAGAAAGAAGAGGGTGTTAATTCTGGTATGTCTCCCTATGCCCACCCTCACTTCACAGTGAAAAGTGGTGACTGCAAATCCAACTGGAAGAAACACCTCAAAATGTAATCATCAAAGAAACAAAACCAGCAGGATCATTTTCACACAAAGATGGTATTAAATTTCAGATGCACTACCCCCTTTCTTCCTCTTGATAGGATGGATGCAGGAGCTTTGGGAGACATGAATACCCACACCAGATGAAGGAAATAACAGAGGAGCACTCCCCTTTTGGAAAGCTTCCCTCAGATAATATCCTATGCCACTGCCTCTTAAAACTGAAGAATTCTAAGTTACTCCCATAAATGATGAATAAAATTTCTTGGCCCGTCATACAGGGGGGAGTGGAGGGGTATCCCACACGCATAGCCAGGTGTGCAAAATAAAGGAAACTTGGATACTATTGTTTCTGCCAATGCCAAAAAACATCTCCCAGGTCTTGGAGACAACCAGCTAATTCTACCTCATCCTAACCATGAGCTCTCTAGAATCTCTGTCCCTGACACAAAGAAGGTAAATAAACAAGAAAGTCAATTATAGATTTCACAAATATCTTGTACGCCGGTCTGTAATTTTTAATTAGAATCAACTATCAAAGACACTGCACCTTTGAAGTCTTTGAGCATAACAATGTTTAACAGTGGCTTTATTAGGTGAATGCTTGAAAGTATTCAACATTAAATTCAATTTACTTCACATGTTTGCAAACACATCATTAGCAATTCTTAACTATTTCAAACCAACTAATTCGAAGTACAGAAGGCTTGTTTTCAAATAACTCTTCTGAGGTGACATGAAGACTGAAAGAAGCCTATAACTTGAGTCCTGGTCTCTAGCCAACAACTACTATATCATCACTGGTGAACTCATATGAGGGAACTTCTAGGTTGAGAGGTGCAGGCCCCTTCCTGATCCTGCCAGATGCATCATAGTGTGACCCATGGCAAGGGCAGTAATAACCACCAAAATCTCCTGCATTTGCAATGGGTACACAACCAAGATGAGTGCAAACACCTATCAAGATAACCCATTCAGGTTTCTTTACTCGTTCTAAATCATGCTGTGGGTCCCTCAACTGGGACACTTCAACTGCAGATTCCTGGTCAATTTCCTTCTTGGTTCTATGGCGCACAAACAGGGGTTTGCCTCTCCATTTGAAAGCCATGTTCTTGCCCTCTGGAATATCGGATAACTTGATTTCGATTTTTGACATGGCCAACACATCAGCAGAAGCACTCATGCTGGAAACAAACTGAGAGATGACATTCTTGGCAGCATACGCAACACCCACGGTAGTTGTTGCAGTTATCAAATAGGAGAAACCTCTTCTAGCCTCACTGCTCTCTTTTGAAGACTTTGTACTATCTAACACTTCAGCACGACGATAGTCAGAGAAGTCAGGCACTTTGATGTCCGTATGGGAATAACGAACAGAAGCAGGGACTGCAAGATAAACAGAAGGTTAAAAAACACAATTAGATAAGGACTCTGAAAGGGGTATACATCAGGAAATGGACCTTTATGGATTCACGAGCAAAAATCAAATTATAAAAATGTGAAATATGGCACTCACTGGTCTCAGAAATGGTCAAGTTGGCAATGCCAGCATATAAAATACTGAAAACAAAATGAAGTCAACCACTACCTATCATATTGGTATGAAATCATTAGATAATAGGTATAATTGTGTTCCTCCTGATTGAACACTGCGATTCAGAATTCATAACAATTCAGTGTATCAAGTTAAAAAAGTTAAATAGCACTGTAAACAACAATATTTTAAGTCCCCCAAAATTCAATCTAAGACATAAGTATCACCCATATTTTCTGGATTAGAAGAGACCCTAAAACTCATCTAGTCCACTCATTAAATTGATGTGTGATCATCTCATTAAACCAAATGTCTAACTTTATTTTCCTATCTACCTGCTCTCTGAAAGAACTGCTAAAAATTCATAAAACACTAATTATAAGATAATAAACATTCTGTAAACAGTATAACTTTAGTTGCAGAAAACTTAATTTCTATTCTAGATTTTGGGGTATAAATTCAAGTAAAACCACCAATGGGCAGAAAAGGATATCCTTATCAGGATACGGAGCTATCAAAATCAAATGAAATCTCCAAAAGAACCAATTATTTCAATTTAATATAAAAAAAAGAGCAAATTTTTCATGTATCCGGCTCTTCAGTGAAGGGCAAAACATCTATAAGAGTAGGAGCATTATCTTTCTTTTTTTACTGCTGAGGATCTCTCAACTGGGACACTACCACTGCAGGCCATAAAAAGGCCAGGTGTTTACATCAAATGAATATTAAATAAACAAATAATTACTGTTTATGCAGTATTCTGGATGCAAGCAGTTTATTTTTTGAAAAAACAGGTATGTCCTTCTGTCCCATACCATTTTTAACTGTCTGACAAAAAAATAACTTACAGTATCACTTTTAAGTATGTTTCAGGAAGTAAATCTCTTTGTAAACTCTATACTCATTTAAGGAAATCTGCTACAGGTTTCCTTTTTAGAAAAGGGACACTAAAAATTCCTTATGTTTAGAAAATGTTTCCAAAAGAAATATGCACTTTTAAAATGCATTTTCATATAAGTTGCAATTCTACTTGACCTACTAGGCTGTCTCATCCTAACATACTTCCTTGAGCAAACATTACAATAATACATTTCACATGGTTCTCAAGGTCAGTAATTTTATGGAAGCCCTTAAGTATTCACAGACAATGGTGAAACCTATCAGAAGCACTCTATGTACTTTTCTAACTCAACATTTTCTGTAGGGGACCAGGACACAAGTAGTGACTACTTGAGATCCACAACTATGGCAAAGTGACATATCACATATTACCCTACTAATCACTTTCCCTTAGCACTGTCTGGGATTACACAGGAAAGATGTGTATCATACTTAAAAGATGAAGAAACCAAAGTTCGTACTTCTACGTTAAAAGCCCTATTTACAACCCTTCCACACAAGGAAATGTACAGGGACGCTAAATAGAATGACTTTGTCACTATCATCCAGAGATTTGGTGGCAAAAGAAATCCAGTTGTCTATTCCCATTCTATCTAGTAGGTTACACTTTATACTGAGCTCCACCATCAAGAACATAAACTGCCATATTGCAAAAATCATTCTCTAAATAATCTATATAAATTGTATTAGGTGTGACTTAGTAACAAAAATCCTAGCTAGATTTAGCTCTAAACTAAAATAAAATCAGACACTTATAGAAACATCATCTAGAAATGGAGAAAACTTAAGGCATTATAACAAAACAGGGTTTTTTGATTTGTTTTGTTTTGTTTAAGGTGAGCTCTAATGCGTCCCAACTCAGGGATCTTCTCCTGACCCAACCACCCCTTCCCACATCCTCTACTAACCATCTTTCCACAAACCATCTATACAGGAGATTTTAATATGAATTTAAGCTTCAAGCTGAAGGCATGACTGCAGAAAAGAGGTTTGCCTTATGGGTCTACTTTACCACTTCTTGGAGAAGTCAGGTAAGCCCCTGATTTTTAGAAGAAACTCTTTAGCTATTTGACAAATTCCAAGACAATTTTCACCTTTGTTACTGAAATGTTCTCCTCCCTTAGTGTTTCTCACCTCAAGGTCCAAAGAACTGGCTTGGGCAACTTCTCTAAAACCCACTGGTGCCTGCTAAAAAAAATTGCCACTTTATTCATTCACAAATACTCTGCACCAACTATATGCAAAACCTAAGATTGTGGAAGACAGAAAAATAAAGGATATTCTCTACACATTGAAGCTCAAGGTCAGAGGAATCACCAATAAATGCAATACAGAGTGGAAAGTGTTATGTGCTATAAAATGTAAAGGAATCAGCAAATGTAGATTTTTATTGACCTGATCCTGAGTTGAGATTGAAAAGATGGGTAAGACTTGGAAATGTGGAAAACTGAGTGGGAGGACCATTTAAAGTAAAGAGAAAAGGGTGAATGAAGGCAGAATAAAGAAGGTGGGGGCAACCTGGTGTAGGGCAAAGGTCACCAATACAACTGTCAATGAGGCCAGGCAGGTAGCACAATGAATCAAGTAGACCTGATGAGGGCTGTGATGAACTGGAAAAGCACTTGTTCCGACCAAGGGTGCAGCCAATGCACAGCACACTAGACATGGAACTAAAGCCCAGTGCTGCCAGCTTTCAACATTTCCAGAGATGCCAGAAATAGTCTGTTTTTTAAAACTATGCAAGTTGGGCAGACCTCAGGCACCTGGCTCACAAGCTGCCAATTCAGGATCTCCAAACAGAGCATAAAAAGAAAAACAGAAAACAAGGCACCAAAGATAAACTAGGCTCTGCTGACAGAGGGTATAAAACACACTCCTGTTGAGAGCTTATGGCTAAATCAGTCTTTCAAATCCACGCACTATCACGTACACAACGTGTATCTTGTAGTCCGTTTTCTCATCTGTAAAATGGGAGTATCATCAATCTCTGCCGGCTGCTCTTCTGGAGAATGAAATTCATTACGGTGTGAAAACCCTTTGGCCCAGTGCCTGAAAACACTGCTGATACTCTGCAGTATAGTCTACACTATAAACGACCTTGCGGCTCGTTTCTTTTTCTTCGGATCTGCGGTGGTGACACGGAAGGACACTAAAGGATGGGAGGTAGCGAGCGGGACAACTTTTCAAATATTAAAAGCAATTCCTATTTTTTGAGAATTTATAAAGTGCCCCCAGAATGTGTTAATGGCTTAACGTATACTTTTTCCATCTGAACCTTACGATATAACCTACGAAATTGGTATAATAATTAATCCATTTCACTGGTGAGGGAACACGTTTAGGAATTTGCCCAAAGGCAAACGACCTGTAAGCAGCAAAATCTCTTGTCAGACTTTCCTAGAAGCAGTCGGGCTCCATAGTTCTTGAACCTAACCGTCGAGGTAGAAAAATTAGCCTGTGGTTGGGAAGCCTATACACAGCCACAGTGGCCCAGCATGTCAGAGATGGAGGTCACCTGAGACCCCCCCAACGGAGCAGCGCCCCCGCACAGGTAAGGACACCGAGGCCCGGGGAGGTACAGAGGCCTGCCCAAGGTCGACCCATCCAGGCAGGCAACCCCATCCACAAACAGGGCTCCGCTCCATCTTCCGGCAGACCCCCCGCCCTTCTCGGCTGCTCCCTGGGTCCAGGGCCGGAGAGAGCAAGAAAAGAGGGACCCCTCAATCCCCGGTCGTTCCCCTCAGCCCGGCTCACCATTGAGGCCCACGGAAGCGACCAAAGGCCGGGCCGCGGCCTGGCCACTCAGCGACTCCCGGCACAGAAAGGACCGCTTCACATCCAGTGCTGGCGACTCCGAAGTGGCGGGCACCGCGGCCTGCACCAGGGGCCGCAGCGCGCCCGCCACGCCGCGGGACGTGGCCGACAGGACGGGCGCAAAAGGGCCCGAGCGAACGGCGACCGAAAACATGGCGACGGCAGCTCCAAAAGCTAAGCCGGTCACAGGGACGACCAACCTCCTGCGGCGCAGGCGCGAAAGGCGCGGGACCCGTGACGTCAGCGCGCAGGCAGAAGAGGAGCCCCGCCCCCACACAGGGCGGGGCGAGCCTGGAGCGCCGCAGAGTCAGAGGCGATGCGAGACCGGCAGGTAGGAGGACGTGCGGCCACCTGTGTTAGCCCCGGGTGTCTAGCGGCCTCAGTTCAGGGATCTGCCCCAAGAAAGGGGGCAATGGAGGCCCCCAGGAATGTCCCATGGATCGATTTTGCGTCCGTTGGGGGCAAAAGTCTCATTTATGGGAACCTAGGGATAAAAATAAGTTATCATAATAGTTTAAATAGGGATAATAATAATTCTTAACATGTTTGCAAATGTTTATATATATACCCAACCATATGTGTAAAATATGGTTGGGTATACATAGAAAACCCAGAGCAGAACTTAATATGTAGTAATTACTCTGTGTTTACTATAATGATTATTATCGTTATCTAACTAAAACCTTAAACGCATTTTTAAAAGTCCAGAGACTTATGTGCAAAGCTTAATAATGATGATGATGATGGTGGCTTATGTTTATTAAGCGTTTACTATGTATAAGATTTTGTGCTTTACCTTCATTCTTTCATTTATAATCAAGATCCCTATAGCTACTATTTTACCAGTGAGGAAACAGAGGTTTAGAGGAATTATGTGCCCAGGACAGGATAACCCAGTAAGCTCTAAAGTGGGGAAATCTGTCTTCTTAGTCTGTGCTCTTACCTATTGTCACAGTTTCCCTAAGTGAGATTTCAGGGAATGCAGAGATACATCCCTAAATCAGTTTCTATCACATGGTGAGAATGTTATTCCCTTTTTACTTCTCTTTAAATTCTTCTGATTACACCAATGAGAAAGTCCCAGTTTGGTGTTAGTATATCTTTAATTCTTCTCAAGACTTACTAAATCTCTCCTTTAACAGAATAGGTCTTAAATTCAAAGCCGTTAGGTAGTTGAATCTAGAGAGGATTTAATAATAGTTTATTTTCGTGGTATACATTTTCTAACCATACTGATTTTCCAAAGACTGTAGTGAGATAAAGTTTTTTTTTACATTTATTTAGTCAAAAGTGAGTTAATTTGGGCTTCCCTGGTAGCGCAGTAGTTGAGAGTCTGCCTGCCAATGCAGGGGACGCGGGTTCGTGCCCCGGTCTGGGAAGATCCCACATGCCGCGCGCCTGGGCCCGTGAGCCATGCCCGCTGAGCCTGCGCGTCCGGAGCCTGTGCTTCACAACTGGAGAGGCCACAACAGCGAGAGGCCCGCGTACCGCAAACAAGTGCTTTTCCAGTTCATCACAGCCCTCATCAGGTCTACTTGTGTCCTTCCGTGTCACCACCGCAGATCCGAAGAAAAAGAAACGAGCCGCAAGGTCGTTTATAGTGTAGACTATACTGCAAAAAAAAAGTGAGTTAATTTAAATATTAAGTAATTATTAAGTAAATATTAATACAGATTTGGCAGGGTTGTGATGGTGGTGGGTGTATGAACCAATGAAGTTTCTCTGTGTGCTTGCATGGGCTCTGTGACCTAGGCAAGTTTCCTAACCCCTCTATGCCTCAGTTTCCTCACCTAAAATGGAGATGGTGATGATACCGTCTGTGAGGAATAAATGTATTAACATGTATAAAGCACCCAAGGGGCCTTGTACATACTAAGCTCCGGGTGAGGGTTTGCTGGTATTGTTTTTATCTGACATATCATCTACCTACTCTGAGAAGCCTTCATTTGATTCCTGATGACTCAATGATATTCCTCTCTAGGTCCACAGCACACTGACCACTTCTGCCTGGACCCTCCTCAGGGCCTAGATCTTGGCCTTGCTTATTGCCCCAGGGACTGTGTTGTACTCTCAAGATTGGAACTGGCCTCCTCAGGGGCCACCCTGGCTCGGCTAGCCACAGGGTGGGCACTGGGTTCACCCCAGCAACAACCCGAATGATAAAAGCAGACCCTTCCAGAGAAGCTAGTACATGCCATGCACAGTTGGAGTGCTTTACATAAAATAACACACTTAATATCACAATATCCCTCTGAGGTGTGTAAGAGTAAGTGAAGGATGAATGGTGAAAAAAGGAAGGAGCTTCATAAGGTGAGCAGAGTAGGAATTGTTATCACTAGACTCTCAGGGTTCAATCCCAGTTCTGCTATTCACAAGCTATATCCTAAGATGATTTATATATAACCTCTGTGTATGCCTCAGTTCTTCTATAAAATGAGAATAATAATAGTATCTACCCCCCAAAGGGTTATTTTAAGGATTAGATGGATTAATGTATATAAAGTGAGTAGAAACTGTGCCTGGCAAGTGCTATGTAAATGTCCATAATAATAATAAAAATAACTCTTTAAATTTTTTAGATGAAGAAACTGAGATTCAGAGAAGACAAATGACTTACCCAAAGACACATCATATTTTTTTTAGTTTTATTGAGATATGATTGACATATAACATGTGTAAGTTTAAGGAGTACAACTTGTTGATTTGATAAACTTATATGTTGCAACATGACTACCACCACTATAGTGAGCTAATATCTAAGTCACCTCATATAATTATTACCATCTCTTTTGTGGTAAGAACACTTAAGATCTACTCTCTTAGCAACTTTCAGGTATATAATATGCTATTATTAACTATATCATCATGCTGTACATTAGATCCCCAGAACTGGTTCATCCTATAACTAGAAGTCTGTACTCTTTGACCAACATCTCCCCATTTCAATAAATCCCTAGCCCCTGGTAGCCACCACTCTACTCTGTTTCTATGAGTTCTGTTTTTTTAGATTCCACATAAAGTGAGATCATACAGTGTTTGTCTTTCTCTATCTGAATTATTTCACTGAGCATCACACCTTCAAGGTTTATCCAGGTTGTCCCAAATTGTAGGAGTTCCTTCTTTCTCATGGCTGAATAATATTCTATTGTGTATCTGTACCACATCATCTTTATCCATTCACCCATTGACAGAAACTTAGGTTGTTTCCATATCTTGACTAGTGTGAATAACGCTGGATGAACATGATACAGTTCATGATCATTCCAGTGTTATACAGAAACTCAAGATACAGTTTTCATTTCTTTTCGATATATACCTGGAAGTGGGATTGCTGGATGATATGGTAGTTCTATTTTTTATTTATTGCCAAATCTCCATACATGTTTTCCATAGTTGCTGCACAAATTTACACTCCCATAAAGAGTGAACAGGTTTCCCTTTTCTCCACATCTTCACCAACACTTACATCTTGTTTTTTTGATGACAGCCATTTTAACTGTGACATCTCATTGTAGCATTGATATGCGTTTCCCTATTAGTGATGTCAAACATGTTTTCATGTACTTGTTGACCATTTGTGTGTCTTCTTTGAAAAAAATGTCTATTCAGAACCTCTGCCCATTTTTAATTGGGTTGTTTATTTTATTACTCTTTAGTTGTATGAGTTCTTCATATATTTTGAATATTAATCCCCTATCAGATATATGATTTGCAAATGTCTTCTCCCATTCTGATGGTTGCCTTTTCATTTTGTTGATGGTGTTTTTGCTGTGCAAAACCTTTTTAGTTTGACATAGTCTCACTTGTTAATTTTGCTTTTGTTGCTTTCAGTGTCATAGCTGAAAAATTGTTGCCAAGACCAACGTCAAGGAGCTTTTTCCCTATGTTTTCTCCTAGGACTTTTATGGGTTTTGTTTCTATGTTTAAGTCTTTAGCTCATTTTGAGTTAATTTTTGTGAGTGGTCTAAGATAGGAGTCCAATTTCATTTTACTCCCTGTGGTTATCCAGTTTTCCCAACACCGTATATTGAAGACACTATGCTTTCCCTCATTTAGTATTCTCAACTCCCTTGTCAAATATTAGTTGACTGTATAGACAAGCGTTTATTTCTTGGCTCTCAATTCTGTTTCAGTCGTCTTAAATTTCCTACGACTTGTTTAGTGACCTTTTATATGATCTAAGCTGAAGAATGTTCCATGTACACTTGAGAAGAATATATATTCTCCTGCTGTTGGATGGAATGTTCTATATATGTCTGTTAGGTTCTTTTGGTCTAAAGTTTTGTTCAAGTCCAACGTCTCCTTGTTGTTTTTCTGTCTGTTTTTCAATCTATCCATTGTTGAAAAAGAAGTATTGAATTCCCCTACTATTATTGTATTATTGTCTATCTCTCCCTTTAGATCTGTTAGTTTTGCTTAATATATTTCATTGCTCTGATGCTGGCTGCATATATATTTATGATTGTTATATCTTCTTGATGAATTGACCCCTTTATTATTATATAATGACCTTTTTGTCTCTTGTTACCATTTTTGGCTTAAAGTCTATTTTGTCGGTACCTTCTCTCTTTAGGTTCCCATTTTCATGGAATATCTTTTTCCATCCCTTCACTTGAGCCTATGTGTGCCTTTTAGCTGAAGTGAGCCTCTAGTGGGCAGCATATATTTGGACCTTGTTTTTGTTGTTGTTGTTGTTAATCCATCCAGCCACTCTATGTCTTTTGATTGAGGAATTCAATCCATTTACATTTTGAGTAATTATTGATAGGTAAGAACTTACTAACATCATTTTATTAATTGTTTTCTATCTGTTTCATAGTTCCCTTATTCCTTTCTTCTGTCTTGCTGCCTTCCTTTTTGAACTGATGATTTTCTGTAGTGTTATGTTTTAATTACCTTCTCTTTATCTTGTGTGAATTTGCTGTGGTTTTTGCTTTGTGGTTACCATGGGGCATGCATATATATATATTTATTTATTTATTTATTTATTATTTATTTATTTTTATTTTTTTTTTTTTGTGGTACGTGGGCCTCTCACCGTTGTGGCGTCTCCCGTTGCGGAGCACAGGCTCCGGACGCGCAGGCTCAGCGGCCATGGCTTACGGGCCTAGCCGCTCCACGGCATGTGGGATCTTCCCGGACTGGGGCACAAACACGTGTCCCCTGCATCAGCAGGAGGACTCTCGACCACTGCGCCACCAGGGAAGCCCTATTTATTTATAAAATACAGTCAATTTTATGCTTGTAACAATTTAACTTCAATCGCCTACAAAAGCTCTACCCTTTTACTCTTCCCTTTTATGTTTTTGATGCCACAATTTGCATCTTTTTATATTGTGTATCCATTAACAAATTATTGTAGCTATAGCTGGGCTTTTTTTATACTTTTGTTTTTTAACTTTTGTAGAAAGTGGTTAACAAACCACCATATTACAGTTTAGAGTGTTCTTTATTGGGGGGGTTATGTTATTTTTTTTAATTTATTTACTTATTTATTTATTTATTTTTGGCTGTTATGGGTCTTCCTTGCTGCACACAGGCTTTCTCTAGTTGTGGCGAGTGGGGGCTACTATTTGTTGTGGTGCGTGGGCTTCTCATTGCAGTCGCTTCTCTTGTTGCAGAGCACAAGCTCTAGGTGCGCGGGCTTCAGTTGTTGTGGCTCACAGGCTCTAGAGTGCAGGCTCAGTAGTTGTGGTGCATGGGCTTAGTTGCTCTGCAGCATGTGGCATCTTCCCGGACCAGGGATCAAACCCATGTCCCCTGCATTGGCAGGCAGGTTCTTAACCGCTGTGCCACTGGGGAAGTCCCAGTTTAGAGTATTCTGAATCTGACTATATTCTGACTATATACTTACCTTTACCAATGTGTTGTATGTTTTCACATTACAAGTTAGCATCCTTTCATTTCAGCTTGAAGAACTCCTTTCAGCATTTCTTGTAGGGCAGGTCTAGTGGGAATAAATTTCTTCATCTTTTGTTTATCAGGGAAAGCCTTTATCTCACCTTCATTTCTGAAGGACAACTTTGCTGAATATATTATTCTTGGTTGGCAGTTTCTTTCAGCACTTTAAATATATCATCCCATTCTCTCCTGGCTGAAAGGTTTCTGCTGAGAAATCCACTAATAGCTTTATGGGCGTTCCCATGTATGGATAATTTTTTCTCTCTTGCTGCTTTTGAAATTCTCTCTTTGTCTTTGATCTTAAACAATTTTATTATGTGTTTTGGAGAAGATCATTTTGGATTGATTTTGGGGCTGACCTATTAGCTTCATGAATTTGGAAATCTAAAGCTCTCCCCAGATTTGGGAAGTTCTCAGCCATTATTTCTTTAAGTAAACTTTCTACCCCTTTCTCCCTCTCATCTCCTTTTGGGACTCCAGTGACTCATACATTGTTCCTTTTTATGGTGTCCCATAGTTCTATAGGCTTTCTTCATTCCTTCACCCGTTTTAATTTTTTCTCCTCTGATTGGATAATTTCAATTGATCTGTCTTCTAGCTCATTGACTCTTCTTTTTGGTCAAGTCTGCTGTTGAAGTTCTCTGTTCAATTCTTCAGTCATTTTATTCTTTAGCGACACAGTTTTTGTTTGGTTCCTTTTTATGTTTTCTATCTCTTTGTTGAACTTCTCATTTTATTCTGGTATTGTTTTCCTGATATCACTAAATTGTTTGTTTATGTTCTCTTGTAGCTCTCTGGGCATCTGTAAGACAATTATATTGAATACTTTGTTGGGCAATTCCTGGATCTCCATTTCTTTGGGGCCAGTTACTGGAGGTTTACTATATTCCTTTGTGGAGTTGTTTCCCTGACTCTTGATCCCTGTTGCCTTGCATAGGTGTCTGTGCATTTGTAGAAGCAGTCCCCTCTTCCAGACTTTATAGTTTGACTTCAGTAAAGGAAGTCTTTTTTATCTGTGGGTGAGGCACACTGGGTCATGCTGTGACCCTGGGTCTAGTGGTGCAGGGCATCAACTGTGGGGGCATGTGATAGCACTGGGTCTGGAGGTGTGTGTTGTCTCTTTGACTCAGGGGTCCAAAAGCATCAACAACTGTGTGGTCCTTGGTGAACACTGTGGGGGGTCACAGTGGCTGCAAAGGCTGTTGGGGTCCTCCTCAGTCTAGTAGCTAGACCTGGATCCTCCAGGTCTAGTAGCTAGGCACCTTGGCAGGCAGTGGTGATGCCCAGAGCCAGTGGTGTGCACACACTGGTCTGCAGTGGCCAGCTTTAGGTGCCTCCATAGTGGCAGGGGTCACTTGCAGATACACACATAGTGATGGGGCCCAAGTCAGGCAGAAAGGCCAGAGCCAAGTATGGGCTCATTGACAGCTACCAGGGCCCTGGCTGTTAGCACACTCTTCTGTGGCTGCATAGTCTCCCCCTACGCATGCACACTGCAGAGAGGCTGATGATGGGCATCAGGCCACTGGTGTGCAGTGCACAGCTGGAGGGGCTTGCCCCAAGCACATGCACAGTGGTAGAGGTCAGCCACTGGGCTGGCATCTTGCACTTGTGAAGCCTCAGAGACCTGAGCTGGCTGCCTGTGCAGTTCCTGGGCTCCAGTGGGGGAGAGGAGACTCAGGCAGCTGGCATCATCAAATGTGAATAGATGTGAGGCAAAAGCTGGTGAAATCTGCAGGGCGTCCATGGCAGCTGTGCTGGCCATTTGTTCCTTCAGTGGTGAAATCTGCTGGGGTTGTCTGCACAGCAGGTCACTATGAACCATGATCACTTCTGCTGCATGGCTGATACTGGTACCCCCTACTTTTCTTCCCTGTTCCTAACCATCTTTGATTTTTCCACTTTGCCAGTCTGAGTGTGGTAAAACTGAAGCAGGACCTTTTTGCAGTGCTCCCAAAAGACTGAGGAAGCTAGTGGTTCACCCTGCTCTTCCTTTCCTAGAAAGAATTCTTTCTAGGTGGGATGTCCCCTCTTGGCACTGAGCAGTGTTGGCTTGAGGGATGGGTTGATGTAGGTAAAACGAAGCTTTCTTTCTTCTTTTCTTGTGAGGTTCTTCTCAGGTTTTTGTTCCACTGTCTTGCTAAAGTTTCTCACATGGACTCTGGAGCTCTCCCAGAGCTGTATTAATTTGCAGATCATGATCTAATTGCTGATCTTTGGTAGGGGGATAGAGACTGAGTCTCCTGTGTTGCCATTTTGATGACATCACTTTTCCAAAGGCATTTCAGTGATAAGTAAAAGCCATTTATTTGTTCTGGGTTCCAGTCCAGTGTTGCAGCAGGGAGAAGGGTAACTCTGTGGTTGAATATCTGTCCTCTCCTAGAAGATGGAAGCTAGAATCCAGGAGTGGCAGGCAGGAAGTTGAATCTATGTAGATCAATCTGAATTCTACTTTGGAGTTGTTTTTTCTTTGTTTGTTTTTTAATTGAAGAGGCTACTATCTTTCATGCTTCACCTCTCTTTCCTTGAACACTAAATCTTGATAGGCTCTGGGGGCACTCAACCTGGTTTACATACCACCTCTGCCCCCATTGCTGTGTGACTTTAGACAGCACTGAGCTTCGAATTCCTCAGCTACAGGGATTTCCCTGGTGGTCCAGTGTAAAGAATCTGCCTTGCAATGCAGGGGATGCGGGATTAATCCCTGGCCGGGGAACTAAGATCCCACTTGCCACGGGGCAACTAAGCTCACGCGCCGCAACTACTGAGCCTGTGCGCCTCAACTGGAGAGCCTGTGGGCTGCAAACTACAGAGCCCATGTGTCCTGGAGCATGCGCACCACAACTAGAGAGAAAAAACCTGCACACCACAACTAGAGAGAAGCCCGCATGCCACAACTAAGACCCAACACAGCCAAGAATAAAATAAATAAATAAATAAATAAAATTTTAAAAGTTCTTCAGCTATAAAATGGGGATAAAAATGAGATTGCTGTGAGGATTAAAAGAAAATGCACTAAAGTACTTACTATTTGGTACACAGCAGGAACATAATAAATGTTGTTATTTTTGTAAACTGAGAGGGGCAGAGGTGTTATTTTTGTAAGCTGAGAGGGGCAGAGGAATAGCCATGGTCTTGGGAACATAAATGTTTGGGAAGCTTCTCAATTCCCAGGAACTCTGAAAAGCAAAGTGTATATAAGAATAAGGTAGGGCTGGAGGAACCAAGATGGCGGAGTAGAAGGACGTGCTCTCACTCCCTCTTGTGAGAACACTAGCTGCTGGACAATCATCAACAGGAAGACACTGGAACTCACCAAAAAAGATACCCCACATCCAAAGACAAAGGAGAAGCCACAATGAGATGGTAGGAGGGGTGCAATCACAGTAAAATCAAATCCCGTAACTGCTGGGTGGATGACTCATAGACTGGAGAACACTTATACCACAGAAGTCCACCCACTGGAGTGAAGGTTCTGAGCCCCATGTCAGGCTTCCCAACCTGGGGGTCCGGCAATGGGAGGAGGAATTCCTAGAGAATCAGACTTTTAAGACAAGTGGGAATTGATTGCAGGACTTCGACAAGACTGGGGGAAACAGAGACTCCACTCTTGGAGGGCACACACAAAGTAGTGTGCGCATCGGGATCCAGGGGAAGGAGCAGTTACCCCAGGGGAGACTGAACCAGACCTACCTGTTACTGTTGGAGGGTCTCTTGCAGAAGTGGGGGGGTGGGGCTGTGGCTCACCATGGGGACAAGGACACTGGCAGCAGAAGTTCTGGGAAGTAATCCTTGGCATGAGCCCTCCCAGAGTCTGTCATTAGCCCCACCAAAGAGCCCAGGTAGGCTCCAGTGTTGGGTTGCCTCAGGCCAAACAACCAACAGGGAGGGAACACAGCCCCACCTATCAACAGTCAAGTGGATTAAAGTTTTACTGAGCTCTGACCACCAGAACAACAGTCAGCTCTACCCACCACCAGTCCCTCCCATCAATCCTCTTAGATAGCCTTATCCACCAGAGGGCAGAGAGCAGAAGCAAGAAGAACTACAATCCTACAGCCTGTGGAACAAAAACCACATTCACAGAAAGGTAGACAAGATGAAAAGGCAGAGGGCTATGTACCAGATGAAGGAACAAGATAGAACCCCAGAAAAACAACTAAATGAAATGGAGATAGGCAACCTTCCAGAAAAAGGATTCAGAATAATGATAGTGACGATGATCCAGGACCTTGGAAAAACAATGGAGGCAAAGATCGAGAAGATGCAAGAAATGTTTAACAAAGACCTAGAAGAATTAAAGAACAAACAAACAGAGATGAACAATACAATAACTAAAATGAAAACTACACTAGAAGGAATCAATAGCAGAATAACTGAGGCAGAAGAACGGATAAGTGACCTGGAAGACAGAATGGTGGAATTCACTGCTGCAGAACAGAATAAAGAAAAAAGAATGAAAAGAAATGAAGACAGCCTAAGAGACCTCTGGGACAACATTAAAACTGCAACAACATTTGCATTATAGGGGTCCCAGAAAGAGAAGAGAGAGAGAAAGGACCACAGAAAGTATTTGAAGAGATTATAGTTGAAAACTTCCCTAACATGGGAGAGGAAATAGCCACCCAAGTCCAGGAAGTGCAGCGAGTCCCATACAGGATAAACCCAAGGAGAAACATGCCGAGACACATAGTAATCAAATTGGCAAAATTAAAGACAAAGAAAGATTATTGAAAGCAGCAAGGGAAAAATGACAAATAACATACAAGGGAACTCCCATAAGGTTAACAGCTGATTTCTCAGCAGAAACTCTACAAGCCAGAAGGGAGTGGCATGATATACTTAAAATGATGAAAGGGAAGAACCTGCAACCAAGATTACTCTACCGGGTAAGGATTTCATTCAGATTCGATGGAGAAATCAAAAGCTTTACAGACAAGCAAAAGCTAAGAGAATTCAGCACCACCAAACCAGCTCTACAAAAAATTCTAAAAGAACTTCTCTAAGTGGGAAACACAAGAGAAGAAAAGGATCTACAAAAACAAACCCAAAACAATTCAGAAAATGGTCATAGGAACATACATATCGATAATTACCTTAAACAGGAACGGATTAAATGCTCCAATCAAAAGACACAGGCTTGCTGAATGGACACAAAAACAAGACCCATATATATGCTGTCTACAAGAGACCCACTTCAGACCTAGGGACACATACAGACTGAAAGTGAAGCGATGGAAAAAGATATTCCATGCAAATGGAAATCAAAAGAAAGCTGGAGTAGCTATACTCATGTCAGATAAAATAGACTTTAAAGAATGTTACAAGAGACAAGGAAGGACACTACATAATGATCAAGAGATCAATCCAAGAAGAAGATATAACAATTATATATGCACCCAACATAGGAGCACCTCAATACATAAGGCAACTGCTAATAGCTATAAAAGAGGAAATTGACAGTAACACAATAATAGTGGGGGACTTTAACACCTCACTTATGCCAATGGACAGATTTATCCAAATTGAAAATAAACAAGGAAACAGAAGCTTTAAATGACACAACAGACCAGATAGATTTAATTGATATTTATAGGACATTCCATCCAAAAACAGCAGATTACACTTTCTTCTCAAGTGCACATGGAACATTCTCCAGGATAGATCACATCTTGGGTCACAAATCAGGCCTCAGTAAATTTAAGAAATTGAAATCATATCAAGCATCTTTTCTGACCACAACGCTATGAGATTAGAAATGAATTACAGGGAAAAAAAACCGTAAAAAACACAAACACATGCAGGCTAAACAATATGTTACTAAATAACCAAGAGATCACTGAAGAGATCAAAGAGGAAATCAAAAAATGCCTGAGACAAATGACAATGAAAACATGATGATCCAAAACCTATGGGATGCAGCAAAAGCAGTTCTAAGAGGGAAGTTTATAGCTATACAAGCCTACCTCAAGAAACAAGAAAAATCTCAAGTAAGCAATCTAACCTTACACCTAAAGGAACTAGAGAAAGAAGAACAAACAAACCCCAAAGTTAGCAGAAGGAAAGAAGTCATAAAGATCAGAGCAGAAGTAAATGAAATAGGAGCAAAGAAAACAATAGCAAACATTAATAAAACTAAAGGCTGGTTCTTTGAGAAGATAAACAAAAGTGATAAACCATTAGCCAAACTCATCAAGAAAAAGAGGGAGAGAACTCAATTCAATAAAATTAGAAATGAAAAAGGAGAAGTTACAACAGACACTGCAGAAATACATAGCATCCTAAGGGACTACTACAAGCAACTCTATGTCAATAAAATGGACAACCTGGAAGAAATGGACAAATTCTTAAAGAGGTATAACCTTCCAAGACTGAACCAGGAAGAAACAGAAAATATGAAGAGACCAATCACAAATAATGAAATTGAAACTGTGATTAAAAATCTTCCAACAAAGAAAAGCCCAGGACCAGACGGCTTCACAGATGAATTCTATCAAACATTCAGAGAAGAGCTAACACCCATCCTTCTCAAACTATTCCCAAAAATTGAGGAGGAAGGAACACTCCCAAACTCATTCTATGAGGCCACCATCACCCTGATACCAAAACCAGACAAAGATACTAAAAAAAAAGAAAATTATAGACCAATATCACTGATGAATGTAGATACAAAAATCCTCAACAAAATACTAGCAAACAGAATCCAACAACACACTAAAAGGATCATACACCATGATCAAGAGGGATTTATTCCAGGGATGCAAGGATTCTTCAATATACTCAAATCAATCAATGTGATACACGATATTAACAAATTGAAGAATAAAAATCATATGATCATCTCAATAGATGCAGAAAAAGCTTTTGACAAAATTCAACACCCATTTATGGTAAAAACTCTCCAGAAAGTGGGCATAGAGGGAACCTACCTCAACATAATAAAGGCCATATATGACAAACCCACAGCAAACATCATTCTCAATGGTGAAAAACTGAACGCATTTCCTCTAAGATCAGGAATGAGACAAGGATGTCCACTCTCACCACTATTATTCAACATAGTTTTGGAAGCCCCAGCCATGGCAATCAGAGAAGAAAAAGAAATAAAAGGAATACAAATTGGGAAAGAAGAAGTAAAACTGTCACTGTTTGCAGATGACATGATACTATACATAGAGAATCCTAAAAGTGCCACCAGAAAACTACTAGAGCTAATCAATGAATTTGGCAAAGTTGCAGGATACAAAATTAATGCACAGAAATCTCTTGCATTCCTATACACTAATGATGAAACATTGGAAAGAGAAATTATGGAAACACTCCTATTTACCATTCCAACAAAAAGAATAAAATACCTAGGAATAAACCTACCTAGGGAAACAAAAGACCTGTATGCAGAAAACTATAAGACACTGATGAAAGAAATTAAAGATGATACCAACAGATGGAGAGATATACCATGTTCTTGGATTGGAAGAAACAATATTGTGAAAATGACTGTACTACCCAAAGCAATCTACAGATTCAATGCAATCCCTATCAAATTACCAATGGCATTTTTTATGGAACTAGAACAAATCATCTTAAAATTTGTATGGAGGGCTTCCCTGGTGGCGCCATGGTTGAGAGTCCACCTGCCGATGCAGGGGACACGGGTCCGTGCCCCGGTCTGGGAAGATCCCACATGCCGCGAGCACCTGGGCCCGTGAGCCATGGCCACTGAGCCTGCGTGTCCGGAGCCTGTGCTCCGCAACAGGAGAGGCCACAACAGTGAGAGGCCCACATACCGCAAAAAAAAAAGTTTGTATAGAGACACAAAAGACCCCAAATTGCAAAGCAGTCTTGAGGGAGAAAACGGAGATGGAGGAATCAGACTCCCTGACTTCAGACTTTACTACAAAGCTACAGTAATCAAGACAATATGGTACTGGCAAAAAACAGAAACATGGATCAATGGAATAAGATAGAAAGCCCAGAGATAAACCCACACACCTATGGTCAACTAATCTATGACAAAGGAGGCAAAGATATACAATGGAGAAAAGACAGTCCTTCAATAAGTTGTGCTGGGAAAACTGGACAGCTACATGTAAAAGAATGAAATTAGAACACTCCCTAACACCATACACAAAAATAAACTCAAAATGGATTCGAGACCTAAATGTAAGAGCGGGCACTATAAAATTCTTAAAGGAAAACATAGGAAGAACACTCTTTGACATAAATCACAGCAAGATCTTTTTTGATCCACCTCCTAGAGTAATGGAAATAAAAACAAAAATAAACAAATGGGACCTACTGAAACTTCAAAGCTTTTGCACAGCAAAGGAAGCCATAAGCAAGACGAAAAGACAACCCTCAGAATGGGAGAAAATATTAGCAAACGAATCAACGGACAAAGGATTAATCTCCAAAATATATAAACAGCTCATGCAGCTCAATATTAAAGAAACAAACAACCCAATCCAAAAATGGCAGAATACCCAAATAGACATTTCTCCAAAGAAGACATAGAGATGGGCAAGAAGCACATGAAAAGCTGCTCAACATCACTAATTATTAGAGAAATGCAAATCAAAACTACAATGAGGTATCACCTCACACCAGTTAGAATGGGCATCATCAGAAAATCTACAAATAACAAATGCTGGAGAGGGTGTGGAGAAAAGGGAACCCTCTTACATTCTTGGTGGGAATGTAAATTGATACAGCCACTATGGAGAACAGTACGGAGGTTCCTTAAAAAACTAAAAATAGAATTACCATATGATCCAGCAATCCCACTACTGGGCATATACCCAGAGAAAACCATAATTCAAAAAGACACATGCGCCCCAATGTTCATTGCAGCACCATTTACAAGAGCCAGGTCATGGAAGCAACCTAAATGCCCATTGACAGACAAATGGATAAAGAAGGTGTGGTACATATATACAATGGAATATTAGCCATAAAAAGGAATGAAATTGAGTCATTTGTTGAGTCGTGGATGGATCTAGAGAGTGTCATACAGAGTGAAGTAAGTCAGAAAGAGAAAAACAAATACCATATATTAACGCATGTATGTGGAACCTAGCAAAATGGTACAGATGAACCGGTTTTGCAGGGCAGAAGTTGAGACACAGATGTAGAAAACAAACGTATGAACACCAAGGGGGGGAAATCGCGGTGGGGTGGGGATGGTGGTGTGCTGAATTGGGCGATTGGGATTGACATGTATACACTGATGTGTATAAAATTGATGACTAATAAGAACCTGCACTATAAACAAACAAACAACAAAAAAGAAAACTAATACTAAACTTTCTTTGGGTTATTTATATGGAAATATGTTAATATAAATGTTTCAGACATTACATGAAATTTCTAAAAATCTTATATGTTCTGGTATAATGTTATAAGTCATAATTCTAGTTATTACTTTAAAATGTATATCTCAGAAATAACTAAATTTCCTTGTCAATTACATTATTATGAACTTTTATCAAATCATTAACTGTGGTCATTTTTAAGTCTTTTG